>NC_092144.1:6154943-6499943 GCF_043159975.1 Macaca nemestrina
TGAAAGCTGTTGGTCAAAGGATACAAACATTCAGTTAAGAAAGACGAGGCCGGGCGCGGTGGCTCACGCCTGTAATCCCAGCACTTTGGGAGGCTGAATGGATCACCTGAGATCGGGAGTTTGAGACCAGCCTGACCGACATGGAGAAACCCCATCTGTCCTAAAAATAGAAAATTAGCCGGGCGTGGTGCTGCACGCTTGTAATCTCACCTACTCGGGAGGCTGAGGCAGGAGAATCACTTGAACTCAGGAGGCGGAGGTTGCAGTGAGCGGAGATCACATCATTGCACACCAGCCTGGGAACCAAGAGCAAAACTCTGTCAAAAAAAAAAAAAAAAAAGAAAGAAGAAGGAAAGATGGCTCACGCTTGTAATCCCAGCACTTTGGGAGGCCGAGGTGGGTGGATCATTTGAAGTCAGGAGTTCAAGACCAGCTTGGCTAACATAGTGAGACCCCATCCCTACTAAAAATACAAAAATGAGCCAGCTGTGGTGGCGGGTGCCTATAATCCCAGCTACTCAGGAGGCTGAGGTAGGAGAGTTGCTTGAACCTTACAGGTGGAGGTTGCAGTGGGTTGAGATTATAGCACTCCAGCCTGGGAGACAGAAAGTGACTCTGTCTCAAAAAAAAAAAAAAAAAAGGTGTCTTTGTTGGATTGATAAGGAACTCCCTCCTTCTTCTTCCTCTTTTTTTTTTTTTTTTTAATTTTTTATTTTTGAGACAGGGTCTCTCTCTGTCATTCAGGCTGGAGTGCAGTGGGGTGATCTCAGCTCACTGCAACCTCTACCTCCCAAGTTCAAGTGATTCTCTTACCTCAGCCTCTCTAGTAGCTGGGACTACAGGCGCTCACCACCAAGTCAGGCTAATTTTTGTAGTTTTTGGTAGAGATGGAGTTTCACCATGTTGGCCATGCTGGTCTGGAACTCCTGACCTCAAGTGATCCACTCACCTTGGCCTCTCATAGTGCTGGGATTACAGGTGTGAGCCACCGTGCCCGGCCAAGGACCCCCTTCTACCAGACAGAAGCCAAAATGCACAGACTAGGAGGCAGATTATCGGCTGGATTTGAGCCTTCACTCACATCTTTAGTCCAGGGACTAAATATATGTATATATATATATAAATATGATTGGGTGTGGTGGCTCATGCCTGCAATCCCAGCACTTTGGGAGGCTGAGGCAGAAGGGTCACTTGAGTGCAGGAGTTCAGGACTGGCCTGTGCTACATAGGGAGACCCTGTCTCTGCAAAAAATTAGCTGGGTGCAATGGCGTGCACCTGTAGTCCCAGCTACTTGGGAGGCTGAGGCTGGAGGATCGCTTGAGGCCAGGAGTTCGAGGCTGCAGTAAGCCATGATTGCACTACTGTACTCCAGTCTGGGTGACAGAACCAGACTCTCTCTTTCTCTTTCTCTCTCTCTCTCTCTCATCGGATATATGTATCAGAGGCTAGGAAGAGGGGAGAGGGGGATGAGGAAAAAATAAGAATACAAAAGTATTTATTTATTTTTTTAGGAATTTAGCTTTTATTCAAAATTAAATAAGGAAAAGCAAAAATTTTAAGAAATTTTTACAAATTACTTACATAAAAGAAAGTTAATAAGGATAGTCACAAATTTGCAACAGATAATTACAAAAGTTTCTAGGGCAGCATGAATATAAACCATGTCACAGCATGGTCATCTAACTGTGATATGAATAAGGCATAACTAGCATTTGCTCCGAGACCAGAATTAAAAACAAAAACAAACTTTAAAAGCTTAGTTCTATATTAAACTTCTTCTCTTCTCCCAGATCCTTAATGGGTTTATACTATGTATTTTTTTTTTTAAACACATCATGTCAAACTATAAATTACATAAATGGGCAGTTAATGTGAATAGCCTCCTAAAATGTACAAACTAACTGGTACTGAATTGAGTTCTCCTTTTACCTTTATGTACAATTAAATGTAAACCATATTTTCACAGTTTTGAGTGTTTTATGAATAGATGCACAGTACCATGTCAGGTTTACAGTTGTTCCTGAAAACTGGCTGTAGGTTCTGCATCCAATGCCTGTCGGCCACTGTGATGCAAGTATTTACATAAATAAGAAACTGTGTCATAGTCAATGGTCAAGACAGTTCAGCAAGAGCAGTATTTCCAACAAAGAATGATCCTCAACACGATATTTTACATACTTGTGCAAATATAAGCATTAGGACAGATATATCTGAGGCAAATTCAATTTCCAAAAACTTGTATCGCTACTCTTGTAAACTTGGGCAACAAATGACCCTCAGCAAGTTCTGCTCTCTACGGCTTTTTTGTTTGTTTTAAAATTTTAAAGCCAGAGAAAATGCACACACACTACCCAACCCCCACAAGCACGCATGCATGCACGCGCACACACACGCACACACTCTCTCACTGAGTTCTTATTTCATTTTAGAGTAAAGTACATAGTGCAACTTCACAATGTAGAGGTTTAACACACATTCAGCGCGTGTTTTTCTGCGCAAGTTCTTAGTGGTCTAAATCCTAGTTGAAGGTATTCATTTGCAGAACCACAAGATTCAGGAGGTTGCAGGAAAAAGAAAAGTTTCATTACATTTCTGAAAGCAGCACTAGATGTGCAAAGGCAGCGGACAATCTGGCCATCGACGCAGCCAGATTAGGGTAATTTTAAAGGGAGATCCAAGCAGTTACTTAGATTGGTCTCTAGAAAAATAGGTCAGTATAGTATCTTTGTCAACCGTTCTTTCAAAGACTTCATTGACAAAACTGACAGCTGGTATCGTGGATCTACAGGGAGAACTGCAAGAAGCCACCAACACCATGTGGGTCCATTAGGGATTGCCTGAAGGTTTTTCTCCCTCTCGGGCATTGATCCAAAGTGCTGAAGAATTTGGCTTCGAAATCTGTCTCTTAAATTCTGAAACCAGCTGCAGGCTTGAGAGTAAACCAAATCATGAAGCTCTCTGAGATTCTTACTCTCATCTTCATTCTCAACCTTAACATCTTCCAGATATTCAATGTCGGCAGTGCAATATCCATCTTTCATTCCTCTTTTTAAAACCCTAAACCGCTTTCCTCCAACTGTATCAACCACAGACCTTCCGTCAGGTAAGAAATGCACGTTTCTCATTTGCAACATACAACCATAATCTGCAAAACTATTTTGTGTATCACTGACACACAATGCCAAACCGTTTGGTTCCAGTCTGTATACTTCTTCGAATCATCAATCTGTATCTTGGCTCAAATACACGGAGAGGGCAAGGCACAGTGGGGTAGGCCATAGTACAAACAAATATTGGAACATTCTTGGTCACGTGTGAGAGTTCAGCACTTTCTTCATCATATATTTTTTTTCTCTCAGACAGTTCATCAGGCAGATACTTCACTATTAATTCTTGCAACAGCTGTGTGACACAGTACCTCCTATCTGCTAGATACTCTTTTAAGCTTTCTTTGCAAAGAGGACAATGTGGTGCATGATCTAAACAACGCTCAAGACAATTCTTACAGCATAAATGTCCGCAAGGGGTTGTTACTGGCTCAAAAAACCACCCTACGCAGACAGAACATTCGAAATCCGAGACATCGATTCATTCTTCTGGAATATCACCATAAGCTAAGGAAAACATACAGACTTCATTGGGAGTTTCTCCTTGTTTTTTAAGCTTATTTCTTCCACCTTCATTTACAATCACATCCTGTTCTAAAAGAGACAACTTTCTTTTCAGCAGAACACCTTTTTCTTGAACAGACAGAACAGGTTCTGAGGACACTCTTTTTAAACGGTCCTCTCTGGCAGGCGTTTCTGTTGAATGTATAGACTGTGCTGACTGAGCACGGTTTAAGCTTCCTTTGACGGGCTCTGAAGTGACCTCTGGTATTTCTTCACCCTGCTTTGGGCTAGGCTCACTGGGAGACTGAGACTCTTCCATCACTGAAGGAAAATCAAAAGGTCTGTTTTTAGTACACGGTAATGAATTCCAGGAAGATTCCTTCAGGCCTTCTCTTAAGGTTTCAGGTAATAATAAATCACATAAAATCTTTTGCACTTGCAGCTTTGCAGGTGCAACATCTTCATCAAGGGCTAAGCACTGAAGACAGAGTTGTAAGGCATCACCCAAAAAACCAGCATCATAGAGTACTTTTCCTTTCCTGAAGTAAGCCTCAGGCCAATCTGGAAGTTGAAAAAGAACTGCATTGAAATCTTCTATGGCTGCTTTAAACTCTTGGAGACCAGCATATGATTCCGCTCTGTACATTTTTACAATCAAGTCACTGGGCTCTGCTCGCAGCGCCTCGCAGGCGGCGGCCAAGGCCTCCCGGTAGCGCCCCTGGTGCAGCAGCTCCCCGAGTCTGCCAGCCGCCCGGGGCCGCTCGCGCTGGCCCGGGAACCACTTCTCCGCCAGGTGGTTGAGGACGACGCTGGTTCTGAAGTCTGAGGCGGCAATGGCGGCCGCCAGAGGCGGCGGCCGCGGGGCGGTCCCTTCAGCATCAGTGGCACTGGCGGAGGGGGGGCAGCGGCCGGTCCGGCAGAGGCGGCAGCGGGCGCGGAGTTCCCTCCGCAGGCAGCGGCGGCAGTTGCTATGGTCACAGGGCACGGCACCGGCTCGCTCAGTAAGCCCCGGAAGCCCAGGCAGCCCCGGCAGCCCAGGCATCTGAGGACCCCGCAGGCGCCGCCGTCCGCGCCCGCAGCCGGGGCCGCGCTCCAGCTCAGCCCGTGGCGGAGCCGGTAGTTGAACACCAGGCAGTCCCACCAGGGCGCCCAGGCACTCGGGCCTGGCCGGGGCCCCGCGGCGCAGCGCCGCCGCGAACGCCTCCGGCGCGCCCTTCAGGTGGCCGCCCAGCGCCAGCAGCTCCCCCCGGCGGAGCAGCAGGTCCCAGCGCTCCGACTCCGCGGGCGCGCGCTCCAGCCGAAGGCCGCTGCCGCCGCCCACTTCCCAGAACCGGGCTCCGCCCTGCGGCGCCGGGGCCACCTCCCGACTCCCTCCCGGGGGACTCCTCGCCACAGCCGGAGAGGACATGGCCCGCGGAGGGCTGAGCTGCCGCCGCCCGCCGCCACGGTCCCGGAGCCTCCCGGGCGCGCGGCTCCGCACGCGGCCCCTACAAAGGTATTTATTATCACTGAACTGAATCCTTAATAATGTAAAAAAAAAAAAAAAAAAAAAAAAGGTAAACCATATATAAACATTTTACATATATAATTTAAAATTATATTTATATATAATTTACATACATGGTATATTGATATACCTAAAGCTGGAAAAATGTTAATCTCCCAAGCAGAAACTTGCCTTTGTTGGCCGGGCGCGGTGGCTCAAGCCTGTAATCCCAGCACTTTGGGAGGCCGAGGCGGGCGGATCACAAGGTCAGGAGATCGAGACCACAGTGAAACCCCGTCTCTACTAAAAATACAAAAAATTAGCCGGGCGCGGTGGCGGGCGCCTGTAGTCCTAGCTACTCAGGAGGCTGAGGCAGAATGGCGTGAACCCAGGAGGCGGAGCTTGCAGTGAGCCGAGATCGCGCCACTGCACTCCAGCCTGGGCAACAGCGTGAGACTCCGTCTCAAAAAAAAAAAAAAAAAAAGAAACTTGCCTTTGTCATAACTACTTTGGCAGTCGAACTTGACTGTGCCCATGTAATTGTTTTGATGGTCTTTATTCATTGCATAACCTGCAATGAAACAGGGACGTTTACATCAATCAAGTATGCTTGATTATGGAGGGATGTCCTAGGAGCCCCCAGAGGGGATAATCCGTGCTACACACATCGTACTACCTTTCCAAATTCTAATTTTTTTTTTTTTTTGAGACAGAGTCTTGCTCTGTCACCCAGGCTGGAGTGCAATGGTGCAATCTCAGCTCGTTGCGACCTCCGCCTCCCGGGTTCAAGAGATTCTCCTGCTTCAGTCTTCCAAGTAGCTGGGATTATAGGCGTCCACCACCACGCCCGGCTAATTTTTTTTTTTTTAATCTTTGCTAGAGATGGGGTTTCGCCGTGTTGGCCAGGCTGGTCTCGAACTCCTGACCTCAAGTGATCCACCCGCTTCCGTCTCCCAAAGTGCTGGGATTACAGGCGTGAGCCACCGTGCCTGGCCTCTAAATTCTAGATCTCCAAATCTGGCTTCTAGGGTTTGGAATCAGGGAGTGCGGATTTGTGGATTTGTCCGAGGGCATGGGGTGGGAACAAAGACTGCATGTTTACAAGAGGTCAGATGTCAGGAAGCGGAGGTACACCCACACCACTGAGGTAGGTGCGCCCCTTTCAGGGGGGATTTCTGTTCAGGGGATCCCCATTCTGAGGTTTCCCAGCAGAGGATACTTTTCAAGTCGACTTTCCTGACCGTCGCATCTTGTCCGTGGTGCATCTCAGCTTTGTCCGTCCCGCAATCTCTGGCGTGGTCTGCACAGGAAGCCCCCTGTGCCCAAGATCCGGATGGAGATGAGGGCCTTAGTTGGGCTCGTCGCGGTATCTCAGGGGTGTGAGACACCTCGGTGGGGAAAGCAGAGTGGAAAACCCAGCACCATCCACCAGCAACTCTTGTGAACATGTGTGTGTTGGGGTTATGTGGCCAGGAAGGAGTGGAGATGGATAGTGTGGTCTGCAGAGGATGCATTTTGGAGCTGACAGAGCTGAGTTTGAGCCCCGGTTCTGCCAGTGCTGGCTAGGCTGTGCACCCCCGGGCAAGGGTCTTCACCTCTCTGGGCTGGTGTCTTCAATTATAAAACTGGAAAATAATTCTCATAGGCTCTTGGGAGATTTATTTATTTGTTTATTTATTCAAAGACGAATTCTCGCTCTTATCTCCCAGACTGGAGTGCAGTGGCAAGATCTCAGGTCACTGCAACCTCTGCCTGCCAGGTTCAAGTGATTCTCTTGCCTCAGCCTCCCAAATAGCTGGGATTACAGGCGCCTGCCACCACGGCTGGCTAATTTTTGTATTTTTAGTAGAGATGGGTTTTCTCCATGTTTGCCAGGCTGGTCTTGAACTCGTGACCTCAGGTGATCCGCCCACCTTGGCCTCCCAAAGTGCTGGGATTACAGGTGTGAGCCACCGCATCCGGTGCTCTTGGGAGTTTTAAATGAGCTAACAGTTTCAATTGTACAGTGGCTGACATCGGATTTCATATGTGAAATCTGTTATTATTATTATTATTTGAAACAGGGTCTTGTGCTGTTGCTCAGGTTGGAGTGTGGTGGTGCGATCTTGGCTGACTGCAACCTCCACCTCCTGGCTTCAAGCGATTCTCCTGCCTCACTCTCCCACGTAGCTGGGACTACAGGTGCCTGCCACCATGCCTGGCTAATTTTTGTGTTTTTAGTAGAGATGGGGTTTCACCATGTTGGCCAGGATGGTCTTGATCTGTTGACCTTGTGATCCTCCCGCCTTGGCCTCCCAAAGTGCTGGGATTGCAGGCATGAGCCACCACGCCTGGCCTGGAGCTTTTGATCGATTGGCTTCAAGTTGGGGTTCCCACGATCCCTTGTTTTGAGTTTGATCAATTGGCTGGAGCGGCTTACAGAACTCAGGGAAATACTTATGTTCACTGGTTTATTATAAATGATGTTCCTAGGGATGTAGATGAAGAGATGCATAGGGTGAGGTATGGGGGAAGTGGGATGGATCTTTCATGCCCTCCCTGGATGTACCACCCTCTGGGATCCTCCCGTGTTCAGTTAACTGGAAGGTCTCTGAACCCAGTCTTTTGGGGTTTCCATGGAGACTTCATTACATAGGCATGATTGATTAAACCATTGGCCATTGGGGATCAACTTGACCTTCAGCCCCTTTCTCCTCCCCCTGAAGACTGAGGGCTGGGACTGAAAGTCCTGACCCTCTAATCCTGCCTTGGTCCTTTCTGGTGACCAGCCCCACCTTGAACCCATCAGACAAACGATACACAAAAGACAGCATTTTGGAGATCCCAAGGATTTTAGTAGTCTGAGCCAGGAACCGTGGACGGAAGCCTGTACATATAATAATGCCACAAGCAGGGTAGACGGTGGAGGCATTTATGGACTTGGGGAACCTGACCACAGGTCACTTTGAGTTGTGCGGGATTTCTAGATGTCTTTGAGGGACTTTGACCCGGATGGCCAAGGGGGAGTGTTGAATCCATTCTATAGCTATGCAAGCTGTTTGCCTGGAATGCACATTTGAGAGTTGTTGCTATATTTTATATAATGCAAGTTTTGGGGGCAGGATGAATCTCTTACACAGACAAAGGTGTAGAAGAGAGGAGGGTCTAAGCTCAACTGCCAAGAAACTCCGATATATATAACAAAGTGTGTGTGTGTGTGTATATATATATGTGTGTGTATATATATATATATATATGAGATGGGGTTTCACCATGTGCCAAGAAACTCAGATATACAACAGAAAGCCTATATATGTATATGTATATGAGATTGGGTTTCACTGTGTGTGTGTATATATATACGTATACATATATACGTGTGTGCATATATATATATCCAGTGTCTGTAAATCAGGTGTTCAGCATATTTGGAGGTTTGGAGGAGTGACCAGACAGGAAAGAAAAAAATTAAGTTTCGAGAAATGTGTTTCAAGAAGGAAGTGGTGGTCAGTGGTGTCTGATTCAACTTCTGAGAGTCTGTTAGGATGAGAAGCTGAGGCAGGAAGGGAGGTAGGCACCATGTCCGGCCATGAAGTTGGCAAGAATCCCCTGAAACAGGCCAGGGAGATGAATGAAGAAGAAAGGGCTTTGAGGCAAAAACGATGTCCACATCTACACAGTATTTAGCTCCCATTTATACCAAGACCAGCTCGGTCGGGGAGACCCACACCCAGCGGTGCTAGAGGAATTAAAGACACACACACAGAAATATAGAGGTGTGGAGTGGGAAATCAGGGGTCTCACAGCCTTCAGAGCTGAGAGCCTCGAACAGAGATTTACCCACGTATTTATTAACAGCAAGCCAGTGATAACCACTGTTCCTATAGATTATAGATTAACTAAAAGTATTCCTTATGGGAAACAAAGGGATGGGCCGAAAAAAAGGGATGGGTTTGGCTAGTTATCTGCAGCAGAAGCATGTCCTTAAGGCACAGATCGCTCATGCTATTGTTTGTGGTTTAAGAACGCCTTTAACACATCTATACATGCACCCTAGAACTTAAAGTATTAAAAAAAAAAAAAAAAAGAATGCCTTTAAGTGGTTTTCTGCCCTTAAAGTGGGCAGGTGTTCCTTGCCGTCATTCTGGTAAACCCACAACCTTCCAGTGTGGGCGTCATGGCCATCGTGAACATGTCACAGTGCTGCAGAGATTTTGTTTGGGGCCAGTTTTGAGGCCAGTTTATGGCCAGATTTTGGGGGGCCTGTGCCCAACACATTTATAAGTGGGAACATGCAGTATTTGACTTTCTATTTATGAGTTGTTTCACTTAAAGATAACGGTCTCCAGCTTCACCTATGTTGCTGTAAAAGACAGGATTTCATTTTTTTTTTTTTTTTCAGACAGAGTCTCATTTTGTTGCCCAGGCTGGAGTGGAGTGATGTGGTCACATAGCTCACTGCAGCCTCAAACTCCTGGGCTCAAGCGATCCTCCTGCCTCAGCCTCCTGTGTAGCTAAGGCTGCAGGAGCGAGCCACTGGGGCTGGCTAAATTTAAAATTAACTAATTACTTGATTTGTGAGATAGGGTGTTGCTATGTTGCCCAGGCTGGAGTGCAGAGGTGTGATCACGGCTCCCTGCAGCCTTGACCTGCTAGGCTCAAGGAATCCTCCTATCTTAGCCTTCTAGGTGGCTGGTACCACGGGGGTGCACCACCATGCCTAACTAATACAGATTTTTTTTTTTTTTTTTTTTGTAGAGACAGAGTCTTGCTATGTTGCCCAGGCTGGTTTAGAACTCCTGTGCTCAGGCGATCTGCCCGCCTTGCCCTCCCAAAGAGTTGGAATTACAGTTGTGAGACACTGCACCCAGGCTAAGTTTATTTTTGTTTTATATTTCTATTTAATATTTGAGATTGAATACGATGAATAGAAATGCAAGTGAAATAAATAATTTTAAAGAATAAAAGCGGGGCATGGTAGCTCGTGCCTGTAATACAGCACTTTGGGAGGCCAACGTGGGTGGATCACTTGAGGCCAGAAGTTCGAGACCAGCCTGGCCAACATGGTGAAATCTTATCTCTACCAAAAATATGAAAAATGAGCTGGGCATGGTGGCATGTGCTTGTAGTCCCAGCTACTCAGGAGGTTAAGGCATGAGAATCGCTTGAACCTGGGAGGTAGAGATTGAAGTGAGCCAAGATTGCACCACTGCACTCTAGCCTGGGTGATAGAGCCAGACTCTGTCTCCAAAAAGAAAGAATAACAATGTAAAAGGTAATATTTAATATTATATACATTTATATATACTATTTATATTTTATATTATATATATTTTATTTTATTTTTAACTTTTATTTTTCCAATATAACACTTTTAAAAAGTATGCCACTGTCACTTGGGAAAAAGTAATTTATTTGCATTGCTAATTTTCTTCTACTGCAGTATTTTTCTACTGCAGTGTTAGCACTTCATATAGGCACCACTCTTCCATTTTCTACTTACATTCATTTGGTCTATTGTTACAAATATAGTATGCAATTGAAAACACTAATGGGGGCCCAGTGTGGTGGCTCAGGCCCATAATCCCAGCACTTCTGGAGGCCGAGGTGGGCGATCACCTGAGGTCAGGAGTTGGAGACCAGCCCGGCCAACATGGTGAAACTCCGTCTCTAAAAAATACAAAACTTATCTGGGCATGGTGGTATGCGCCTGTAGTCCCAGCTACTCTGGAAGCTAAGGCACAATAATTGCTTGAACCTGAGAGGCAGAGGCTGCAGTGAGCCGAGATTGCACCACTGCACTCCAGCCTGGGTGACAGAGCCAGACCCTGTCTCAAAAAACAAACAAACAAACAAAATAAAAACAAACAAAAGAATCCAAAAAACAAACTAACAGGGAAATGAAGCTTTATAGATTTTTTCCCTCTTTACAGCTTCTCAATATCATGCCATTTAAGTGAAAATTTATATGGACATTTTCTGTACATATCTTTTTTTTTTTTTTTGAGACGGAGTCTTGCTCTGTCGCCCAGGCTGGAGTGCAGTGGCGCAATCTCAGCTCACTGCAACCTCCACCTCCCGGGTTCAAGCCATTCTCCTGCCTCAGCCTCCTGAGTAGCTGGGACTACAGGTGCCTGCCACCACGCCCGGCTAAATTTTTAAAAAATTTTTAGTAGAGAAGGGGTTTCAATGTGTTAGCCAGGATGGTCTCGATCTCCTGACCTTGTGATTCGCCCGCCTTGGCCTCTCAAAGTGCTGGGATTACAGGTGTGAGCCACCGCGCCCACCTCTGTACGTATCTTGAAGGGCAGAGATTACACCGATAAAGCCAAAATAACTGTGCAAGGCCGGGTGCAGTGGCTCATGCCTGTTATCCCAACACTTTGGGAGGCTGAGGTGGGTGGATCACCTAAGGTCAGGAGTTTGAGACCAGCCTGGGCACCATGGCAAAACCCCGTCTCTACAAAAAATATAAAAATTAGCCAGGCGTTGGTGGTACACACTTGTAATCCCAGCTACTCAGAGGCTGAAGTAGGAGAATTACTTGAATCCAGGAGGCGGAGGTTGCAGTGAGCTAAGATTGTGCCACTGCACTCTAGCCTGGGCAACAGAGCGAGACTCTGTCTCAATTTTCCCCCCGCCCCCACAAATACAATACAGAAAACAGAAACTACAGATGATGTGGCTGGGTACTGTGGCTCATGCCTATAATCCCCGCTCTTTGAGAGGCTGAGGTGGGAGGATTGCTTGAGCTCAGTTCAAGACCAACCTGGGCAACATAGTGCCCCACCTCTGGGACCCAGGTCTGCAAAATACTAAAAAATTACCAGGCATGGTGGTGCACGCCTGTAGTCTGAGCTACTGTGTAGGCTGAAGTGGGAGGATCACTTGAGCCTGGGAGGTCGAGGCTGAAATGAGCCATGATTGTGCCACTGTGCTCCAGCCTGGTCAACAGAGTGAGACCCTGTCTCAAACAAAAACCAAAAAACAAAAAAAACCAAACAACAAAAAAACCCCCAAAAAACCAAAGCATTTAATTTGACTGAAAAGCTCTGTAAGTGGAGAAACTATACTCAGAATGTTCTTTAGTTACCTCTCTCTCAAATATCAAGGGTGCACTGAGTTCAAGGCAGAAATCACGTGTGAATTAGTTCCAGTGGTATACAAACAAATGGAAACGCTAAATGAAAAACTGCCTTCCTCAAAGTGTAGTGAGACCTCACAGCGGCTCTAACTGTAACCTCAGTCACCAAGACAGAGGACGCACTGAACATTTACTTCTGCATTACAAATGTGGCTCTGGCACACCTGTTATCTATCCAAATCATTAACTTTCTTTGCCTTTCTAGAAAAAGGTCTATTATTGAACATTAACCATATTCTAATTTTAAATGTAATTCATTTCTTAAAAACCACTGTCTTTGAACAGATAAAAATGACTTACACAGACCAGATACGGTGGCTCACGACTGTAATCCCAGTACTTTGGGAGGCCAAGGTGAGTGGATTGCCTGAGCTCAGGAGTTTGAGACCAGCCTGGGCAACACAGTAGAACCCCATCTCTGCTAAAATACGAAAAGTCGGGCATGGCCGCGTGTGCCTGTAATCCCAGCTACTCGGGAGGCTGAGACAGGAGAATCGCTTGAATCTGGGAGGTGGAGGTTGCAGTGAGCCAAAATTGTGCCACTGCACTCTAGCCCAGGCAACAGAGCAAGACTCCCTCTCAAACAAACAAACAAACAAACAAACAAAAAAAGGCTTACATAATACTGTTACAGAACCTTTAGGGTGTCACTTTTCTGGTCGGAAACGTCTGTGGTCCCTGGCGCCTTCGCCGGAGTTCTTGTCTTGCATCCAGGAAGAATGAGGTACATAGGCAAGTAGAGGGTGAACAAGATGAAGAGGAGTTTTATTGAGTGTTTGAGCAGCTCAGAGAAGATTCACAGTGGGCAGCTCCTCTCGGTAGGCAGGTCATCCCACTGAGTGTTCAGCTCTCAGCAGAGCGGAGACCCCAGAGAGGGTAGTTCCTCTCTGGTCCTCCTGATCTCTGCAGGTCTCAGCAGAGAGGAGGCCTTGGAGAGGGTAGCTTCTCTTTGCCCAGCAGGTCATCCCATCCTCACTGCAGCTTTCAGCAGAGAGGGTAACGCCTTTCTGCAGCTGGCCATCAGGTCATCTCCAGCGATGAGCACAGAGGGAAGCTTCTCTCTGCAGCTGACTCGTCCCGATGTCTCTCTTTTTCTCCGCCCTGCTCTGGCTGAGCCTGGGGCTTTTCTGGACTGCAGAGGGGATGCAGTGTGTGCCGACTGGTCCATCGACAGCCGTGGGTGGGCCTGGAAAAGGCATCAGAAGTCCCCACTCTGGTCCACAGGTCTGGCGGCCCTCAGCCTTCAGGCCCTCCCTGACCTGAACGTGGGGTCTTAGCGGGGACTTGCTCCCTTCTGCCAGGAATCAGTCTGACTCCTGCTGCTGTTCGTGGCCTCAGGTTGGGCCCTGACTTTGCTCCAAGATCAGAGCAGGTGCTGAGAGCAGGGAGAAACCAGGCAGTTGGAGCAGGTGCTTTGGAGCCTGCAAGGGCAGGGGCACCTCCCTGACCCCCCAAGAGCACAGGGAGGCTTGAATCTGTGGCTACAACTTGGGCGGCTGCAGAGGCCCAGGATGCAGCCTCAGGTGCTCCCCCTTGCAGACTGGGGTGGGGATTCCTGATCCTTGCTGGGCCTGGGCTGGCGTCCAGGGCAGGGCAATATCACCAGGAACTGCCCCTGTTGCCCCAGCACTCAGGCGCAGCCTCGGGAAGATCCTGGCCCCGGCCTGGCCATGGGGAGTGGCAGGCTTGACGGTTGCCCTGATGTGGGATGAACCTCAGGAACAGGGCTGGGAGGCCCTGCACAGAGCCTCCTCCTAAGGCCCAGGATCCCTGAACCCTCTGTGGGGTGGGTGCAGTGGCTGCACTGCTGGCTAGTCCCTAAAGAGGGCGCTGCTCCCTCTTCCTGCCACTGCCCGCAAAGCGCGGCCCCGGCTCCACATCCGGGCCCCTCTCTGCCGGACTGTGCTGCTCCAGTGCTGTGCCGAGGCCTGTGGACTGCAGGCTGCATGGTGGGGGAGCCGTCAGCCTCCTCCCTGGGCCCTCCCTACAGCAGCTGGTGTGATGCCAGCAGCCAGACAGCCCACTACAGCCATCAATACCACACGAGTTTTCACAAGAAGCTGGTCAAACTTTCCCTTGTGGAAAAAATTAGTTTGTGGCCGGGCGTGGTGGGGCCCTGCCCTCCCAGGAGGTTATCACGATGTAACCTGCCAATTTGATAAATCTCTGCCTCATGGAGTCACAAACATTCTTCTCTAGGGGAGAAGTTCTCCATGATTCCATACATATAAATTTTAAAAAATTTAACTTGGGGCTGGGCGCGATGGCTCATGCCTGTAATCCCAGCACCTTGGGAGGCCGAGGCAGATGGATCACCTGAGGTCAGGAGTTTGAGACCAGCCTGGCCAACATGGTGAAACCCCGGTCTCTACTAAGAATACAAAAATTAGCTGGGCGTGGTGGCGTGTGCCTGTAATTTCAGCTACCCAGGAGGCTGAGGCAGCAGAATCACTGGAACCTGGGATACGGAGGTTGCAGTGAGCCAAGATCACGCCACAGCACTCCAGCCTGGGTGACAGAGCAAGACCTCAGATGGTGAAGGGTTTGGGGAGGAAGAGGATCAGGAAAAATAACTAATGGGTACTAGGCTTAGTACCTGGGTGTGGGAAGTAAGCCACCCAGGTGTTGAGGCAAGAGCTGGAGGGCACGAGCTCTTCCAGTATAATAAAATATATAAAATAAGAATAGTTAAACTAGATATAGATCATAGATATGATTGTATATAACTATCATTAATCATTAGTCTGTAGCAATCACTCTTTATTCCAATATTATAATAATCCTCACTCTATAATCACAACCTAAGAAAAACCAGACCATACAGAGATAGGAGCTGAGGGGACACAGTGAGAAGTGATCAGAAGACAAGAGTGTGAGCCTTCTGTTATGCCCAGGCAGGGCCACCAGAGGGCTCCTTGGTCTAGCGGTAATGCCAGCATCTGGGAAGAAGCCGCATGTTGCCAAGCAGACCATGGTCTAGCGGTAGCGTCAGTGCCAAGGAAAAGCACCCACTACTTAGCAGACCAGGAAAGGGAGTCCCCCTTTCCCTGGAGGAGTTCAGAGAAGACTCTACTCCTCCATCTCTTGTGGAGGGCCTGACATCAGTCAGGCCTGCCCGCAGTTATCCGGAGGCCTAACCATCTCCATGTGATGCTGTGCTTCAGTGGTCACGCTCCTAGTCCGCCTTCATGTTCCATCCTGTACACCTGGCTCTGCCTTCTAGATAGCAGTAGCAAAATTAGTGAAAGTACCAAAAGTCTCTGATATGCAGAAATAATGGCATAAACGGTCTCTCTCCTCTCTCTCTGCCTTGGCTGCCAGGGAGGGAAGGGCCCCCTGTCCAGTGGACATGTGACCCACATGACCTTACCTATCATTGGAGATGGCTCACACTCCTTACCCTGCCCCCTTGTCTTGTATCTAATAAATAACAGCACAGCCTGGCATTCGGGGCCACTACCGGTCTCCGCGTCTTGGTGGTAGAGGTCCCCTGGGCCCAGCTGTATTTTCTTTTATCTTTTTGTCTTGTGTCTTTATTTCTACAATCTCTCAACTCCACACACGGGAAGAAAAACCCACCGGCCTTGGGGGGCTGGGCCCTACACCTGGGTGAAATAATCTGTACAACAAACCCCCATGACACAGGTTTACCCATATAACAAATCTGCACATGTACCCCTGACCTTAAAGTTATTATTATTTTTTTTTGAGACAGAGTCTTCTTCTGTTGCCCAGGCTGGAGTGCAGTGGCATGATCCCAGCTCACTGTAACCTCCATCTCCTGGGTTCAAGCAATTCCCCTGTTTCAGCCTCCCAAGCAGCTGGAATTACAGGCTTGCATCACCACGCCCGGCTAATTTTTGTATTTTTAGTAGAGATGGGATTTCACCATGTTGGCCACCATGGTCTCGAACTCCTGAACTCAAGTGATCTGCCTGCCTCAGCCTCCCAAAGTGTTGGGATTACAGGCGTGAGCTACCGTGCCCAGGCAAGAAGGGAATACCTTAATGGCAACTTCTCCCCGCCACTTGCCTC
The DNA here is from genome assembly GCF_043159975.1 of Macaca nemestrina. Classification (NCBI taxonomy): domain Eukaryota; kingdom Metazoa; phylum Chordata; class Mammalia; order Primates; family Cercopithecidae; genus Macaca; species Macaca nemestrina. The sequence goes on from NC_092144.1 coordinate 6,171,200, forward strand.
GCCAAAATTCTTCACATCCACCTTTGCCAGTGCTTTCCTGTAACAACAAGAGTTTTCGCAATTGTTCTCTGAACAAGCAATGGTAGAACTGATCCAGAGCCTGATAATGTCGTATCGTAAATTAAATCTTTTAACGTAGTGCCCTCTGAAATAAAAGGATGATCTAATGAAGAGTCCTCTTTATTTGGCACTCGATGGTGAGTGGCAGAAACAGATCATCAACATGAGTGAGATATGGAGGAGGCAATGGCAGCTGCTAGTTCTATGAGACCTGGGCCAGGCGACGGCTTCATAGTAGTTGAGTGTTTTATTTTATTGCGATAGTCCTGATTGCAGCAACATATTGTGGTCACACACCCAGTTTATGTATTTATATTTTTTATCTTAAACACATTTTTTTTTTTTTTTTTTGAGGCAGTCTCACTCTGTCGCCCAGGCTGGAGTGCAGTGACACGATCTCGGTTTACTGCAACCTCCGCCTCCTGGGTTCAAGCGATTCTCCTGCCTCAGTCTCCCGAGTAGCTGGGTTTACAAGTGCCTGCCACCATGCCTGGCTAACTTTCATATTTTTAGTAGAGATGGGGTTTCACCATGTTGGCCAGGTTGGTCTTGAACTCCTGGCCTCAAGTAATCTGCCCACCTGGGCCTCCCAAAGTGCTGGGATTATGGGTGTGAGCCACCACACCCAGTGAGACAATAGATTCTGGTAAACTTTAGACACCCAATTGAGCTAACAAACACTAGGTCTTATTTTATCAAACTGTGTGTTTGTACCCATTAATCAGCTTCTCTTCCTTCTCCCCCTCAAGAATAAACTTCTGTAAAAAAAAGAATCATAGAGAGGTTCATTCTCTCTTCAGTCGCTTTTGCTTAGCCATTTCTACCTTAGCTATGAGTTTAAAGTAAACCCAGGCTGGGCGAGGTGGCTCATGCCTGAAATCCCAGCACTTTGGGAGGCTGAGGCGGACAGATCACTTGAGGTCAGGAGTTCGAGACCAGCCTGTCCAATATGGTGAAACCTCATTTCTACTAAAAATACAGAAAATTAGACAGGCGTGGTGGTGGGTGCCTGTAATCCTAGCTACTCAGTAGGCTGAGACAGGAGAATCACTTGAACCTGGGAGGTGGAGTTTGCAGTGAGCTGAGATTTCATCACTGCACTCTAGCCTGGATGACAGAGTGAGACTCTGTCTCAAATGAAACAAAAGGAAACAAAAGTAAACCCAGCCCGGTAAATCTGGGCTGACCCTGTGGTTCAGTTTTTGTTCCACTCTTAATATTTGGTCTCATGTGGAACCCACACATTCCCACACATTCAAAAAAAAATTTAAAAGATAACTGAAAACATTTACTGGAGTTTGAACAACTGGAGTCACAAGGTGATTTTATAAGGGCAATTTTTAGTGATGGGAATGACTCTAGTTGCATGAGTGGCTTAAGAAATTAGTGACAAGGGAAGAATTTAAGATTGCCTATAGGAAGAGCTTCTTTTAGAAGACTATTCTTGGAAAATAACTTCAAATGTAAAGCAAAGTAGGCCGGGCATGGTGGCGCATGCCTGTCATGTTAGCACTTTGGGAGGCCGAGGCGGGCGGATTGCTTGAGCCTGGGAGTTTGAGATCAGCCTGGGCAACTGGGTGAGACCCTGCCTCTACAAAAATTAGAAGAAATTAGCCACACGTAGTGGTGCTTGCCTGTAGTGCTGGCACTTTGGAAGGCTGAGGTGGGAGGACTGCGTGAGCCCAGGATAGAGACTTTGCACTGCAGCCTGGCAACAGAGAAAGACGGTCTTAAAACAAAACAAAACAGAAAGTTACATGAATGAAAGGTGTACAAGGAACACCCATCGTGTCTTTTACCCAGGTTCCCCAGTTAATATTCAGGCCCGCTTGCATTATCATTTGCTCTCCTCCGCTCTCTCTGTCTCGTTCCTTTTCTGTCTCCATCTCTGTCTCTCTCTGTTTCTCTATATCTATCTTTCTATCTCTATCTCTTTAAAATATGCTTAAATTTTGTTTTTTATTTTTTCTATTTTTGTTATTTTTTTCTTCCTTTTTCCTATCTCTCTATCTCTCTTTTTTTTTTTTTTGAGACGGAGTCTCGCTCTGTCTCCCAGGCTGGAGTGCAGTGGCCAGATCTCAGCTCATTGCAAGCTCCGCCTCCCAGGTTTACACCATTCTCCTGCCTCAGCCTCCCGAGTAGCTGGGACTACAGGCGCCTGCCACCTCGCCCGGCTAGTTTTTTGTATTTTTTTTTAGTAGAGACGGGGTTTCACTGTGTTAGCCAGGATGGTCTCGATCTCCTGACCTCGTGATCTGCCCGTCTCGGCCTCCCAAAGTGCTGGGATTATAGGCTTGAGCCACCGCGCTCGGCCCTATCTCTCTATCTCTTCATCTCCATGTACTTCTCTATCTCAATCTCTCAATCTTTTCCTCTCTGTCTTTGTCTCTCTCCATCTCTATCTCTCTACCTCTATCTATCTCTTTCTCTGCCTATCTCTCTATCTCTACCTATCGCTCTCTTTCCATCTCTATCTCATCTCTGTCTTTTTGTCTCTACCTATCTCTGTATCTCTACCTATCTTTCTATCTCTGTCTCTATCTCTATCTCTCCATCTCCATCTCTATCTCTATCTGTCTCTTTATCTCAATCTATCTCTTGATCTCTCTATATCTGACAAGACCGGGGTTAAGAATCAAAGCCAGAGGAAACCACAGCCTCAGAGGCCAGGGAAGTTCTGGGAAATTTCCCATGCAGTGTGAGAGGATTTGAGAAAACAGGAGGGAGTCCTGGGGCATTTGTGAAGGCGATTTCTTAGAAAGAAATACAGAACTGGTTGGGTGAGCTTTGCTCCGTCCTTTGGCCCATGTTTTAAGCAGATCAAATGATATCATTAGCCCCTGGGGGCATGAAATATCAGCTAATCAGCAGTCCTCTTTTTTTTTTGTTTTAACATTTTTATTACTTTTCTTTTTTTTTTTTTTAAACACAGAGTCTTACTGTGTCTTCCAGGTTGGAGTGCAGTGGCGTGATCATGGCTCACTGCAGCCTCAACCTCCTTCCTAGGTTCAAGCAATCCTCCCACCTCAGCCTTCCAAATAGCAGGACTAAAAGCACACACCACCATGCCCAGGTAATTTTTTTGTTTTAAACTTTTTGGTAGAGACAGGGGTCTCTCCATGTTGCCCAGGCTGGTCTCAAACTCCTGGGGTCAAGCAGTCCTCCCACCTTGACCTCCCAAAATGTTGGGATTACAGGTGTGAGCCACTGCCCCAGCTGTGCCCACATTTTTCAAGGTGCAATGATACAGAATAAAAAGAAAGAGAGACTAGTTTCTGCTCTCAAGCAGTTTACATTTTAGATCATGAGTCAAATCTAGATCAGGTGAAATCTAGTCCATGGTCTGTTTTGTTTCTGAGACATGCTCTCACTGTGTCACCCAGGCTGGAGTGCAGTGGCACCATCATGGCTCGCTGCAGCCTCAACCTCCCAGGCTCAAGCAGTCCTCCTGTCTGAGCCCCCCAAGTAGCTGGGACTACAGGCATGTGTCACTACGCCCGGCTAGATTTTGATTTTTTTGTAGAGATGGAGTCTTGCCATGTTGCCCAGGCTGGTCTTGAACTCCTGAGCTCAAGTGATCCACCTGCCTTGGTTTCCCAATGTGCCGGGATTACAAGCGTGGGCCACTGTTCCCGGCCTCCTTGCCAGTTTTTGTAAGTTAAGTTTGATTGGAATGCAGCCATGATCATTTGTTTATGTAATGTCTATAATTGCCTTCACGCTACAGTAGCAGAGTTAAGTAGCTGCAACAGAGACTGTGTAACCTCTGTGGATATGCACATATGGGGGGGTTAGAGAAGGGAAGAGAGAGAGAGAGAGATTTTTTTTATTATTATTATACTTTAAGTTCTAGGGTACATGTGCATAATGTGCAGGTTTGTTACTTATGTATACTTGTGCCATGCTGGTGTGCTGCACCCATCAACTCGTCAGCACCCATCAACTCGTCATTTACATCAGGTATAACTCCCAATGCCATCCCTCCCCCCCCCACCCCCATGATAGGCCCTGGTGTGTGATGTTCCCCTTCACGAGTCCAAGTGATCTCATTGTTCAGTTCCCACCTATGAGTGAGAACATGTGGTGTTTGGTTTTCTGTTCTTGCGATAGTTTGCTGAGAATGATGGTTTCCAGCTGCATCCATGTCCCTATAAAGGACACAAACTCATCCTTTTTTATGGCTGCATAGTATTCCATGGTGTATATGTGCCACACTTTCTTAATCCAGTCTGTCACTGATGGACATTTGGGTTGATTCCAAGTCTTTGCTATTGTGAATAGTGCCGCAGTAAACATACGTGTGCTTGTGCCTTTATAGCAGCATGATTTATAATCCTTTGGGTATATACCCAGTAATGGGATGGCTGGGTCATATGGTACTTCTAGTTCTAGATCCTTGAGGAATCGCCATACTGTTTTCCCTAATGGTTGAACTGGTTTACAATCCCACCAACAGTGTAAAAGTGTTCCTGTTTCTCCACATCCTCTCCAGCACCTGTTGTTTCCTGACTTTTTAATGATTGCCATTCTAACTGGTGTGAGATAGTATCTCATTGTGGTTTTGATTTGCATTTCTCTGATGGCCAGTGATGATGAGCATTTTTTCCTGTGTCTGTTGGCTGTATGAATGTCTTCTTTTGAGAAATGTCTGTTCATATCCTTTGCCCACTTTTTGATGGGGTTGTTTGTTTTTTTCTTGTAAATTTGTTTGAGTTCTTTGTAGGTTGAGAGAGAGATTTTAAGAAATTGTCTCACATGATTGATGAGGCTATCAAGTCTGAAATCTGCAGGGTAGGCTGGAGACCCTGGGGAGAGTTGTTGACTCTGAAGTCAGAGACTAGAGGCAGGACTCCTTCTTCCTGTGGTGGATTTCAGTCTTCTTCTCTTAAAGCCATCAACTGATTGGTTGAGGCCCACCCACATTATGGAGGGTCTCCCAGGGACTTTACTCAAAGTCTACTAATTTAAATGTTAGTCCCTAAGCCAGGCACCGTGGCTGTAATCCCAGCACTTTGGGAGGCTGAGGCGGGTGGGTCCCCTGAGGTCAGGAGTTTGAGACCAGCCTGAGCAACATGGTGAAATCCCGTCTCCACTAAAAGTACAAAAATTAGCCGGGAGTGGTGGAGCATGCCTGTAATCCCAGCAACTAGAGAGGCTGAGACAGGGGAATCGTTTGAACCCAGCAGGCGGAGGTTGCAGTGAGCCAAGATTGCACCACTGCATTCCAGCCTAGGCGACAGAGGGAGACTCTGCCTCTAAATAAATACACAAATAAATAAAAGTTGAAATTATAAAAAAAAAATCTCTGCAAAGTAAATTATGATGTAAGGCTGGAGTGTTGATATTCTCCTATGGCAGGACCGTGAAGGTATATTGCTGGCCTTGCCCGATGAATGCTAACTGTTTCTGGTCGTCTTTATTAACGTATGGAGTGAAAAACCATGGACCAGGCTGGATGCAGTGGCTCATGCCTGTAATCCCAGCCCTTTGGGAGGCCAAGGCAGGAGGATTGCTTGAGCTCAGGAATTTGAGACCAGCCTGGACAACATGGCGAAACTTCATCTCTATAAAAAATATAAAAATCAGCCTGGCATGACCAGGTATGGTGGCTGACACCTGTAATCCCAGCGCTTTGGAAGGCTGAGGTGGGTGGATCATGAGGTCAGGAGTTCGAGAACAGCCTGGCCAATATGGTGAAACTCTGTCTCTACTAAAAAATACAAAAACTAGCCGAGTGTGGTGGTGTGCACCTGTGGTCGCAGCTACTTGGGAGGCTGAGGCAGAAAAATAGCTTGAATCCTGGAGGCAGAAGTTGCAGTGAGCTGAGATCACACCACTGCACTCCAGCCTGGGCAACAGAGCAAGACTCCATATTAAAAAAAAAAAATTAGCTGGGCGTAGTGGTATGTGCCTGTAGTCCCAGCTACTTGGGAGGCTGAGGTGGGAGGATCAATTGAGCCTGGGAGGCAGAGGTTGCAGTGAGCTGCAGTTGTGTTACTGCACTCAAGCCTGGGTGATAGAGTGAGACCCCATTAAAAAAAAAAAAAGACAAAAGAGTATTAACCAGATTGCTGGGTACAGTGGCTCACGCCTGTAGTCCCAGCACTTTGGGAGGCCAAGGCAGGCAGATCACGAGGTCAGGAGATCGAGACCATCCTGGCTAACATGGTGAAACCCCATCTCTACTTAAAAAAAAAAAAAAAAGAAAGAAATATTAGCGGGGCGTGGTGGCAGGCTCTTGTAGTCCCAGCTACTCGGGAGGCTGAGGCAGGAGAATGGTGTGAACCTGAGAGGCAGAGCTTGCAGTGAGCTGAGATGGCACCACTGCACTCCAGCCTGGGCGACAGAGCGAGACTCCATCTAAAAAAATAATAAATAAAATAAAATAAAATAAAATAGCTACGCATAGTGATGTGTGCCTGTAGTCCCAGCTACTAGGGAAGCTTAGGTGGGAGGATCACGTGAGCACAGGAATTTGAGGTTGCCATGAGCTATGATTGTGCCACAGCACTCGAGCCTGGGCAACAGAATGAGACCCTGTCTCTAAAAAAATTTAAGAAAGTAGCAAAGGACTTGGCTGAACTGTGTTCTAGTGTTTTGCAGAAGGCAGATCTTAGAAGTGACAAAACTGGATACTTAGCTGAGGAAATGTCTAAGCAAGGTGTTGAAGGAGTGGCTTGGTTTCTTCTTATAATTTATAGCAAAATGCAAGAAGAGAAAGGTAAGTGGAAGGAATTGTTAAGCAAAAAGGAACTAGAACTTGAAGATTTGGAAACTTCTTGGTCTATGCATATTGCAAAAAATGACAAGGCTTGTTCTGAAGAGAACGCAAGCATAGATGTGAGCCATGGATTTAATCAGCCATCTCCCTAGAAGCTAGGAATACAGATGGGATTATACCAGCAGAGACACTGCCGGTTCAAACTAAAAGGAACAGAGACAGATCAACCTAAGGGAAGGATTTCAGACTTCTAGGATTCAACAGGATGGGGCGATGAAGTTATTTGGCTGTGAGTATGCATTAGCCTTTAAGAAAAGGGAGGAATGGGGGGCCGGGTGCAGTGGCTGAAGCCTGTAATCCCAGCACTTTGGGAGACCGAGGCGGGCGGATCACGAGGTCAGGAGATCGAGACCATCCTGGCTAACACGGTGAAACCCCGTCTCTACTAAAAAATACAAAAAAAACTAGCCGGGCGAGGTGGCGGGCGCCTGTAGTCCCAGCTACTCGGGAGGCTGAGGCAGGAGAATGGCGTGAACCCGGGAGGTGGAGCTTGCAGTGAGCTGAGATCCGGCCACTGCGCTCCAGCCTGGGCTACAGAGCGAGACTCTGTCTCCAAAAAAAAAAAAAAAAAAAAAAGAAAAGGGAGGAATGACTTCAAAGGCAATTCAGAGATCATCAGGGCTGTCCCTTTCACAACAAAAGGAGTCTGGCTCCTCTTCATTTTCAGAGGGCAGGATTTCTTCCTCACTGTCAAAGGATCAGGGACCACCACAGACAGCCTCGGGATCCTGAGCCGAGGGGTGAATCTGTCCTGAGGATCTGAATTGATGATGCTTCCCTGGTGGTCTAGTGGTTAGGATTTGATGCGCTCTCTCCCAAAATGGTGATGCTGCCGCTGCAGTGGGCCTGGAGGCAGAGCATGGGAGCAAAGAGGATTATTCTCCAGCCTTAAGATCGAACGGAATTTGCCTTGCTAGATTTTGAACTTGCTTGGGACCCATCATCACTTTCTTCCTTCTGATTTTCTCCCCTTTTGGAAAGGGAATCCTATGCCTGGCCCAGCATTTATTTAATTTATTATTATTATTTTTTATTATAGTTTAAATTCTGCGACACACGTGCAGAACGTGCAGGTTTGTTACACAGGTATACACGTGCCATGGTGGTTTGCTGCACCCATCAACCCGTCCTCTACATTAGGTATTTCTCCTAATGTTATCCCTCCCCTAGCCTCTCACCCCCCGACAGGCCCCGGTGTGTGATGTTCTGCTCCCTGGGTTCATGTGTTCTCATTGTTCAACTCCTACTTATCAGTGAGAGCATTTGAGACAGAATCTTACTCTGTTACCCAGGCTGGAGTGCAGTGGCATCATCTTGGCTCACTGCAGCCTAGAACTCCTGGGCTCAAGTCATCCTCTCGCCTCAGCTTCCCCCCAGGCATGAGCCACCATCCCTGACTATTTCTCTAATTTTTTTTTTTTTTGAGACGAAGTCTCGCTTTGTTGCCCAGGCTGGAGTGCAGTGGCGCGATCTCGGCTCACTGCAAGCTCCACCTCCCGGGTTATGCCATTCTCCTGCCTCAGCCTCTGAGTAGCTGGGACTACAGGCACGCACCACCATGCCTGGCTAATTTTTTGTATTTTTAGTAGAGATGGGGTTTCACCGTGTTAGCCAGGGTGGTCTTGATCTCCTGACCTCGTGATCCGCCCACCTCAGCCTCCCGAAGTGCTGGGATTACAGGCGTGAGCCACCGCGCCCGGCCATTTTTTTTTTTTTTTTTTTAAGAGATGGGGTCTTACTATGTTGCCCTGGCTGGTCTCGAACTCCTGGACTCAAGCAATCCTCCCGACTTGGCCTCCCAAAGTGGAGGAATTATAGGTGGAATTATAGGAATTATAGCTGTGGCTGGGTAAGTCTCTGGTATTTCGTTATGGCTCGCAGACCAGGCTAATACAGTCCCCATTCCAATGTTCATAATCCCATATTCCTTCACAATCAATGGCCTTACTTTAACTGCAGACACCACCTGAGACTGAAAATTCAATCTGTGTTGGAATCCAGTGAGGGATTTATGCAAAAATAGATTTTTTTTTTCAAATGGTGTCAGGCAGGCAGAGACAGAGACGAGAGAAAAAAAAAAAAAAGTCAACACCAGGTGATAAGGTTTGGCTGTGTCACCACCAAAATCTCATCTTGAATTTTAACAATCCCCACAAGTCAAGGGTGGGACCAGGCGGAGATAATTGAATCATTGGGGGTTTCCACCATACTGTTCTCATGGTAGTGAAGTACTCTCAGGAAATCTGATGGTTTTACAAAGGAGAGTTTCCCTTCACAAGCTCTCTTGCCCGCTGCCACGTAAGACATCTCTTTGCTCTTTTTCATCTTCTGCCTTGATTGTGAGACCTCATTAGCCATGTGGAACTGTGAGTTCATTAAGCCTCTTTCCTTTATAAATTACCCAGTCTTGGGTATGCCTTTTTTTTTTTTTTTTTTTGAGTTGGAGTCTCACTCTGTCGCCCAGGCTGGAGTGCAGTGGCACGATCCTGGCTCACTGCAACCTCCACCTCCTGGTTCAAGCAATTCTCGTGCCTCAGCCTCCCGAGTAGCTGGGATTACAGGCAGCCATCACACCTGGCTAATTTTTGTATTTTTAGTAGACATGGGGTTTCACCATGTTGGCCAGGCTAGTCTCAAACTCCTGACCTCAAGTGATCCGTCCGCCTCAGCCTCCCAAAGTGCTGGAATTACAGCCATGAACCACTGTGCCTGGCCAGTCATTCCTTTTGGAATATCAAAGTTGTGATTTGTTTTTGACAATGTGCAGTTTGGGCAGCAGATGGCCATCGGCTAATGCCATTTCATTGCCATCCAGAAATTTACGTGTAGAAAACTTAGTGTCCTCCATGATATTTTCATCAATTTCATCAGGGAGAGGATAATTCAGATATTCATAAGTTTTTGCAGGTTTTTTTTTTCTTCAACTTTTAAGTTCCAGGGTACATGTGCAGAGGATGTGGAGGTTTGTTACATAGGTAAATGTGTGCCATGGTGATTTGCTGCACAGATCAACCCATCACCTATGTATTAAGGCCAGCATTCATTAGTTATTTTTCCTAATGCTCTTCTTCTCCTCACCCTGCTGACAGACCCCAGTGTGTGTTGTTCTCCTCTCTGTGTCCATGTGTTCTCATCATTCAGCTCATAGTTATAAATGAGAACATGCAATGTTTGATTTTCTATTCCTGTGTTAGTTTGCTGAGAATAGCTGCTCCAGCTCCATCCGTGTCCCTGCAAAAGACATAATATTGTTCCTTTTTATGGCTGCATAGTATTCCATGGTGTATATGTACCACATTTTCTTCATCCAGTCTATCACTGATGGGCATTTGGGTTGATTCCATGTCTTTGCTATTGTGAATAGTGCTGTAGTGATCACATGCATGCATGTATCTTTATAACAGAATGATGCATATTCCTTTAGGTATATATCCGGTAATGGGATTGCTGGGTCAAATGGTATTTCTACTTCTAGATCTTTGAGGAATCACCACGCTGTCTTCCACAATGGTTGAACTAATTTACACTACCACCAACAGTGTAAAAGCGTTTTTTTTTTTTTTTTTTCTCCACAACTCACCAGCATCTGTTGTTTCTTGACTTTTTAATAATCACCATTTTCTGTAGGGTTTTTAAGAGATCCCTCACTCATGCTTCATTAACTTCTGGCCTTGAATTCTTGATCTATGTAGAGAATTTGGCAAAGATGTCAATTCCAGCAGTATTTGATTCTGGGTGTTTTGGTGAAAGCTTTAAGTACTTGGGAGGACATAAGACTTCTTCAGGAGATTCCTCAATCTTATTTGACTTCAATATTATTTGAAAATTATAGGCTGGGCGTGGTGGCTCAAGCCTGTAATCCCAGCACTTTGGGAGGCCGAGACGGGCGGATCACGAGGTCAGGAGATCGAGACCATCCTGGCTAACACGGTGAAACCCCGTCTCTATTAAAAAATACAAAAAACTAGCCCGGCGCGGTGGCGGGCGCCTGTAGTCCCAACTACTCGGGAGGCTGAGGCAGGAGAATGGCGTGAACCCGGGAGGCGGAGCTTGCAGTGAGCTGAGATCCGGCCACTGCACTCCAGCCTGGGCGGCAGAGCGAGACTCCGTCTCAAAAAAAAAAAAAAAAAAAAAAAAAAAGGAAAATTATAAGTGGTGGGTTGTTCCCAGGAGCCTTGTTTTGCAGATCTGCAGGTTTCCATTTCAGATCAACAGTTGTGACACTAAAGACAACTCCTTTGAACTAAGGAATCATGAGGAATCTCTGGGGAAAAAGGCAGATTTCTGTGCTTTCACCATCACTGACCACCTTGACACAGAGCTCAGTGAGGGGTGCTTTGTCTTCCTCCTTCAACCTGTTCAGTGTCATTGACAATGCCAAGGCCAGCTCAGCTGGGCTTTGCAAATGGTGGCAGCTGCTGTTTCTGCTCCAGGGCTGCTCTGGCTGATGACTTAGACCATGCTGCTCACTGGACAGTCTGGCATTGAGGACTTGTGACTTGAGCCACTTCCTCAACTGGCTTTAAATTTATCAAAGGGAGATTGTCCAGGTGAGCCTGAGTTAATCATGCAAACTCTATAAATCTGAATGTAGAAGGCAAATATCAAGAAAGTAAGAAACCAGAGAGATTCAGACCTTGAGAAGGATTTGACCTGTCATTGCTGGCTTTAAAGATGGTAGGGGCCACATGACAAAAACCTGAGAACACTTTCTAGGAGCAGAGTGATCCTTGGCTAACAATGAGCTAAGAAAACAGGGGCCTCAGTTCTGCACTGCAAGGAACTGAATTCTGCCAACAACATTAATGAGTTTGAACACAATTTTTCCCCAGACTCCAGATGAAAACACGGCTTGGTCAACTCCTTGATTAAGTAACCCTGAGAATAGAATCCAGATAAATCTTGCCCAGATTCCTGATGCACAAACACCATGAAAAGAATGAATGAGTATTGTTTCAGGCCACTAAGTTTGTGATGATTTGTTACACTGCAGTAGCTAACTAATACACTGGGTTATGCGGCCAACCTGTTGATTGGGATCCCCAGTCTTATTTCGCATAGATACTTCAGAACCATGGACAGTGGAACAAATGCCAGGGGAGAGCTGATTGGCTGGATTAGCTACCATCCAAACTGGAGAGATCCTATTGGACAATCTTTGACCTGGGCACTCATCCCTGGACCAGTCAGATTTTGTCAGGATCTACAGACTCAACTTTTCCTTGCCAACCATGAAAATGGTGCCTCAGGGGTCCTGCAAGGTCCTGAGTGAACAAGTCCCTGCCTAGTTCTTCAGAAGGATATTGCACCACCCTCTTCCTCATCCACATTAGCCTCCTTTGCCTTCTCCTTCCCATTTCCCAGCCATTGCCCAGTGGTGTTCCTGTGTTCAGGAACTCTGTTCTTTTCTCTCTTTGAAACTTTCTATCCTTTACCTAGCCAACTCTCATTTTTTTTTTTTTTTTTTGAGACAGAGTCTCTCTCTGTCACCCAGGCTGGAGCACATTGGCATGCTCTTGGCTCAGTGCAACCTCTGCCTCCCAGGTTCAAGCGATTCTCATGCCTCAGCCTCCCCAGAAGCTGGGAATATAGGTGCATGCCACCATGCCAGGCTATTCTTTTTTTTTTTTTTTTTTTTTTTTTTGAGATGGAGTCTCACTCTGTCACCTGGGCTGGAGTGCAGTGGTGTGATCTTGGCTCACTGCAACTTCTGCCTCCTAGCTTCAAGTTATTCTCCTGCCTTAGCCTCCTGAGTAGCAGGGATTACAGGTGCCTGACACTATGCCCAACTAAGTTTTTGTGTTTTTAGTAGAGATGGGGTTTCACCATGTTGGCCAGGCAGGTCTTGAATTCCTGACCTCAAGTGATCCTCCCACCTTGGCCTTCTAATGTGCTGGGATTACAGGTGTGAGCCACCATGCCTGGCCTGATATCTCTGAAATTTAAAAACTATTTAGAATATCACTGGGACTTATGTGCTTTCATAGCCAATGGCCTGCTGCTAAAACTATATAAGCCCCTTCCCTCTAGGCCCAGGGACTGTCACAGAAGAGGTGGGCATGTGAGATGGTAAGGGCCAAATTTGAGGGATAGAATTATTTCAGACCCTCATACTCAAGAATGGGCACACAGATGCCCAAACATCTTCCAAAATAAAACTGCCTCTTGGGCTACTATGTGGCCTCTCTCCATCCATCCCAACCATAAAAAGTTTTGCTTGCCATAGAATTAAACAAAAATTATAGAGAGGATATCCAGATGCCTGGTGTATTAGTCTGTTTTCCTGCTGCTGGTAAAGATATACCTGAAGCTGGGTAATTTGTACAGGAAAAAGGATTCACAGTTCCACGTGTCTGGGGCAGCCTCATAATCATGAAGGAAGGCAAGGAGGAGCAAGTCACTTCTTACATGGATGGCAGCAGGCAACAAGAGAGCTTGTGCAGGGAAACTCCTGTTTTTAAAAGCATCAGATCTTATCAGACTTATTCACTGTCATGAGAACAGCATGGGAAAGACTTGCCCCCATGATTCAATTGCCTCCCACTAGGTCCCTCCCACAATGCATGGGAATTCAAGATGAGATTTGGGTGGTGACACAGCCAAACCATATCACCTGAGCCTTCTGGGTATAGTGCTGCCAGTAATAAAATTGTGCCAATTGTATAAACAATTTTATCAGCCACTTTAGGAGAAATTACTAAAAAGACTACAAAAAGCCTTGCAGCACACTGAAAGTCTCTAAATTCCTTAGCTTAAATGGTTTTAGGAAAATGCTTATATTTTGTATCACTAATTGCTACAAGTGTGTAACTACAACCAATATTACAGTAGCTCAGTGCATAGAACTTAAATAGATGTCAATTTTATAACCTCGCCTTTTGACATTTGATTTTTGGCTCTTATGTTACTTAAAAGGTTCCCAGGGTTAGTGAGAACCTGCCCACCACCATTCCCATCTGGCCTGGAACATTTAGTTGGCTGTAAATATTATGACTCCAAGACCTTTGGCCATAGGGGCCCCACCGAGGGACATGTTGGGCCTGGGTAGGCAGACACACCACCCCAGCAATAATATGGGACAAAATAAAAGTTTGGCCATTGATGCTGCGTCTGGTATATAATGACCAAAAAAAGGGGGAATGTAAACTAATAATTAAATCCCAAGCTCCCCCTTCCCACTGCCACTGACAGAATGGATCCCTCCTTGGCCAAGGGAACCCCCTGTAAAAAAATCTTAAAAACTTAGTTCCCAGACATAATGAGATGGGAGGCCAGACATACCTTCCTTTTGTGGTTTAGACACAATAACTGACCAGCATTAATGGTCAAATAAAAATCACAAGACGAATGGAACAGACTTACTGTAACAATAAGATAGCAAATTAAGCCAGGTATGGTGGTATGCACCTGTAGTACCAGGTTGCCGGGTCTGACCTACGGACCCTGACCCAGTGACGGATGAAAGACATACACTGACACAGATATTTTGCCTGTCAGTGCGGCTAAGGGGCTCTGCTGCCTGAGTCAGCAGAATCGGCCTTGATAAGCCAGTGAAATTCACATTTATTTAGTACAGATTAAATGACAAAGGTCTCAAGTAAACACCACTGGGGGGTAATTAACATTGCCGACCTCCCAAGTAGAGAGCAATCATGCACCCGCAGATGACCAAAGGTCAGTCTTAGGACCACAGGAGTAAACAAGCTATTTAGATAAACTCCTCTACAGTCCCATATATCTATGCCCTAAGCTTTTAAGATAATTCAACTGCCTTCAGCCAAATCTTCTACGTAAGTTATGCAAACTCCTGGCCTTCCAAGAAGATTTGTGTCTATTTCCTGTAACTTTATAATTTCTCCCACCACTCTGACCGATCCCCTACATCTCCCCCTTCTCTGTTTTTCACATCAGTCCTTGTTGTTTGAAGAGTACAGATGTGTGCATCAACAGGTCTGTCAGGCGAGGCAGTCGTTGCTCTTATTCTGGCTTTGCATCCTAGAATTAGCAAATAACATGAGGTAAACATGAGTATAATCAGTAACATTCTTTTCCAATCAAGGAGTGACCTGTAGTGTTACTTGGCGCTTCAGTTTGATGTGTGCTGTTACTAAGGATCCCCACTGGGGGTATGTTAGTTTCTTCTAGTGAAGCACTCACATTTTTAGAAGCTGGGAAGGGGTTGTTTGTCTAAGCAACAGGGCAGACAAAAGGCAGATTAGAAGATGGGCTTAATAGAGTGTGGCAGGTACAGGTAGCAGGCAAAGTGAGAGAATGAAAAAGGAACAAATTATCTGGAGTGAATGGTGTTTGTGTTTGGAGTAGGATTTGCTTAGCCTTCGGAGTTGTCCTCTTCAGCCTCCTCCAGATAATGTCTGGGGCCTGTGTTGTCTGATGAAGTCACATCATCTGGGGCTGTGGATCCTGCCGGGTCATCTCCTTCATTTCTGGTATTGGGTTGGGTCCTAGCCATGCCATGGTAAGGTTTGATGCATCATGCTGGAATCCAAAGAGGACCTGAGGGGGTGTGAACACCAGCATATCCTCTTCCCCATGTTAGCAAATCATCTGGACCACACCATTCATTACTATTTATATCCTTCCATAAAACTGCAGGTTTTGTGTCTTGAGAAGTTTTAGCAAAGTGCCTTTCTATAGCTGGTGGAAATTTGTCACCTAAATTTTAAAAATGAAGGGTAAACGAGGTGTGTGCTAGTAGTGTTGCAGGGTGCTTATCCATACTTTCCCTCTTTTTGTTTTCTGAGCATATTTTTAAGGATGGAGTGGGCACGTTCTACTATGGCCTGTTCTTGGGGGTTATATGGAAAGCCTGTGGAATGTTGGATGTTCCATGTGTGACGAAATTGTTGAAGTTATGAGCTGGCTAAGTTGGACCATTATCAGTTTTAATTTTTGTGGACTGCCCCATAAACACAAAAGTTAAAAGAAGATGTTTAATGACATATTGAGTGGACTCTCCAGGAAGAGCATGTGCACTAATTAAATGAGTGTAGGTGTCAACAGTTACATGTACATATCATAGTTTTCCAAATTCAGGGATGTGTGTACATCTATTTGCCATAACTGATTAGGTTTTAGTCCTCTAGGGTTAACACTTGTAGAAGGAGGGGATGTGCCTGTGAGTTGGCAATCTGGACATTGTAGGATAATTTGTTTAGCTAGTCTCTGGGTAAGTTGAAATTGTTTAGATAAGTTTCTCCAGTTTCAGTGGAAAAATTAGATATATTTCTCCAGTTTTGGCAATTGGGTGGCTTGGTAAAGCAGTGATGTCATAACTTGTAAGTCTGTTTGATCATTGCCCTAAGCCAATGGGCCAGGCAGTGAGCTGTGGACTCGAATATGGGTAATAAAAATAGGGTGTGTACATTGATCTAGCAATTTCTGAAGTTGGAGAAAAGCAGTGCACAGGGTGGGCTCCGGAGTGAACTTAATGAGTGCTGTCTCAAGGTTCTACAATAAATAAACATAGTAAGCAGAGTCACTAACAATATTGATGCGCTGAGTGGAAAAAGTCTCCAAAGTCAATATTAAGGCTCCAACTTCAGCTCTTTCAGTGCTAGTAAACCCATATCAAGTGAGGGAATTATGTGGTCTCCACCAGACAGTTACTTTTCCATGTTTACCCGAGCCATCAGTACACAGTGTGAAAACATTAGGTATAGGGGAGTGAACTATTTTTGTAGGTAAAATCACAGTAGTTCGAGATAAGAACGGAAGGAGTTTGTCAGCAGAAAGGGCATGCTCTATATGGCCTGTGTAATCAGAGAGGGCTATTTGTAGATCTAACGACAGGGGCAAAACTGCTTCAAATTGCTTTTTACTTAAAGGAATTTTTATGACATTAGGATCATAACCTAGCAACAGATTGCATCATTTGTGGCCTGAATAGATGACTTTACTGATTAACTGGATATAGGGAGAGAGTGATGTAGTCCCAGTATGTGAGCAAAAAACCCATTCTAGAAGGCGCAGCCCTGGGGCCATCTGTCCTATTAACTCTGTAGGGGAGTGTTTAGTGGGAAAAATAAACAATTGAATTGAATACTATGGATCAACGTAATCTAGTTGCCTTTGAGAGATAGCTTGCTCTATCTCTTCAATTTCCTTTTTCGCTGTGGGGGTTAAATACCTGGGAGAATCCAGGGCTGTATTGCTCTTTGAGATAGAAAACAGGTTTTGCAATTTACCGTTAGTAATGCCCAAGTTGGGGTGAAGCCAGTTAATATTGCCTAGTAATTTCTGATAATCATTTAAGTTGCTAGTATTTGATTTAACCTTTTGAAGTCTTACTGACCAGGAAGTTAGTATGTACCCAAGATATTTCCAAGGAGAAGACATTCGTACTTTTTCAGGTGGGTGCTATGATTAAACCTCTTGACTTTACATTCTTTACAACAGAGGTATATAAACTTAAAAGCATTGGCTCCATTGGGGCTGCTAGTAATATATCATTCATAAAATGAATAATCTTGCACTTAGAAAATTCTTTTCTACTGGGGAGCAAAGCTTGATTTACATGATACTGACACATGGTAGGACTGTTCAGCATTCTTTGAGGAAGCACTTTCTAATGAAATTGGCAAGCTGACCTTTCATTATTGGTAGCTGATATGGTAAATGCAAATTTTTCTCTGTCCTGCTTTGCAAGGGGAATGATATAAAAGGAGTCTTTTAAGCCTATAATGATTATAGGCCAATCTCAAGGAATTGACATGGGGGAGGGGTTGATTGCCCGAGCTGAAGGGACCCTATAGGTTGCAAATTAGTATTAATAGCACATAGGTCATGCAAAAGTCTCATTTACCATACTTTTTGGGAATGACAAAAATAGGCAAATTTCAAGGGCTGTTAGATCTGTTAGATGGTTCTATATGGCTGGCTTTTAATTGCTCTTCAACTAATTCATGGTCTTTTTGCAATTTCTCTCCCTTCAGAGGCCACTGTTCTACCCAAATTGGATCTTGACGGAGCCACATCAGGGGTAGGGGAGGGATAATAACAGTGGCCATTATTAGAAAGGGATCTGCAGAGTGACCCCCCCATTGGGCTAAAAGGTCCCATCCCCATGTTGCAAATGACAGGATCTCACTCTTGTTTTATGGTTGAATAGTACTCTATTGTGTATATGTCCCATATTTTATGTATCCATTCATCTGTTGATAGAAATAGATTGCTTCTGAATCTTGCCTATTGTGAATAATGCTATGATAAACATGGGAGTGTAGCTATCTCTTTGATATACTGATTTCCTTTCTTTTGAGTATATACCTAGCAGTGGGATTGCTGGATTGTATGGATTTAGTTATTTGAGGAACTTCCATGATGTAGGGAGACCCCCTGAAACTATTGCTATGGAATAAAAGATGAAATGCTCCTGATTATTGTAAATACAAAATTGCATGCAGGATTGTGTAAAGATAATGCCAGGTTGGACTGCCAGAATGAGCCAACAGTGTGTGATGTGCTTCCCCCTGTGGAGAGCTTATGAATGGATGTGCAGTCGGGGAGGTCACATCACCAAGATTCCTACCCCAGAAAAGCAGATGTTCATAGCTCTGGGAATGGAATGCAACCTTTGTGAAGAGCCTATAAACAGATGCATGGCAGGGGGTGCCTGTCCATATGGATAAGATAGGGCTATAAACGCCCTCATCTTGTCATGACTCTTCTAGGCCTCTTTAGGGTTAAGGCATACTCCTTTCTGAGCATTTCTGGTCTAACCAGTTGTCTAGCTTCACGTCCTGTTACTATGGATTGTCTAGTTTCATTCTTCTGAATATGGATATCCAGTTTTCCCAGGGTCATTTATTAAAGAGACTATCCTTTTCTCAATGTTTGTTCTTGGCTTTTTTGTCAAAAATGTGTTTACTCTAGATGTATGGATTTGTTTCTGGGTTCCCTATTCTGTTCCATTGGTCTATGTGTCTGTTTTTATGCCAGTACCATGCTGTTTTGTTTACTATATCTCTGTAGTATAATTTGAAGTCAGGTAATGTGATTCCAGCAGTTTTGTTCTTTAGCTTAGGCCTGTTTCCCTTGCCTCCATAACTGTTGCGGGTATTGACAGTCAGGCTGCTAGACCCCTTAGAACTCCCCATCTCTGGTGCCAACTTGGACAACATTCTTTTATGCACACCTTTTTAGTTATCCCCACCTGCCCAGCTCCCTTATTAGGTCAAGAAGTTTTAACAAAATTATCCGCTACCTTGACTATTCCTGGACTACAGCCTCATCTCATTGCTGCCCTTCTCCCCAACCCAAAGCCTCTTTCACATCTTCCTCTTGTATCCCCTCCACCTTAACCCAAAACTATGGGACACCTCTGCTCCCTCCCTGGCAACCAATCACATGCCCATTACTATCCCATTAAAACCTAATCACCCTTACCCAGCTCAACGCCAGTATCCTATCCCACAACAGATTTTAAGGGAACTAAAGCTTGTTATCACTCACCTGCTATAGCATGGGCTTCTAAAGCCTATAAACTCCTTACAATTCCCCCATTTTACCTGTCCAAAAACTGGACAAGTCTTACAGGTTAGTTTAGGATCTGCACCTAATCGACCATATTGTTCTGCCTATCCACCCTGTGGAGACCAACCCATACACTCTTTTGTCCTCAATACCTTCCTCCACAACTCACTATTCCATTCTCGATCTTTTTTTTTTTTTTTTTTGAGACGGAGTCTCGCTCTGTAGCCCAGGCTGGAGTGCAGTGGCCAGATCTCAGCTCACTGCAAGCTCCGCCTCCCGGGTTCACGCCATTCTCCGGCCTCAGCCTCCCGAGTAGCTGGGACTACAGGCGCTGCCACCTCGCCCGGCTATTTTTTGTATTTCTTAGTAGAGACGGGGTTTCACCGTGTTAGCCAGGATGGTCTCGATCTCCTGACCTCATGATCCGCCCATCTCGGCCTCCCAAAGTGCTGGGATTACAGGCTTGAGCCACCGCGCCCGGCCACCATTCTCGATCTTAAAGATGCCTTTTTGTTTTTCTATTCCCCTGCACCCTTTGTCCCAGCCTCTCTTTGCTTTTACCTGGACTGACCCTGACACCCATCAGTCCCAGCAGCTTATCTGGGCTGTGCTGCTGCAAGGCTTCAGGGACAGCCCTCATTACTTCAGCCAAGCTCTTTCTCATGATTTACTTTCTTTCTACCCCTCTGCTTCTCACCTTATTCAATATTTTGATGACCTTCTATTTTATAGCCCCTCCTACAAATCTTCCCAACAGGACACCCTCCTGCTCCTCCAACATCTATTCTCAAACGAATCACGTATCCCCTTCCAAAGCCCAAATTTCTTCCTCATCCATTACCTACCTTGGCATAATTCTTCATGAAAACACACGTGCTCTCCCTGCCAACTGTGTCCAGCTGATCTCTCAAACCCCAACCCCTTCTACAAAGCAACAACTCCTTTCCTTCCTGGGCATGGTTGGGTACTTTTGCCTTTGGATACCTGGTTTTGCCATCCTAACAAAACCATTATATAAACTCACAAAGGGAAACCTAGCTGATCCCATAGATCCTAAATCTTTTCCCCACTGCTCTTTCCATTCCTTGAAAACAGCTCTAGAGACTGCTCCCATACTAGCTCTCCCTGACTCATCCTGACCCTTTTTCATTACACAGAGCCTAAGTGCAGGGCTGTGCAGTAGGAATTCTTACACAAGAACCAAGACCGTGCCCTGTAGCCTTTCTGTCCAAACAAATTGACCTTACTGTTTTAGGCTGGCGCTCATGTGTGTATGCAGTGGCAGCTGCTGCTTTAATACATCTGAAAACCCTCAAAAAAACAGGCTATGCTCACTGACCCTCTACAGTTCTCACAACCTTCAAGCATTAATATCTTCCTCACATCTTTCACACTTACTGTCTGGCCCTTGACTCCTCCAGCTCTATTCACTCTTTATTGAAACCCCAACAGTAACTATTGCCCAAGGGCCCGATTTCAACCCAGCTTCTCACTTAACACCCAACACAAGTCCTGAACCACATGACTGTGTTTCCCTAATACACATAGCATCTTCCCCCTTTCCTCAGATTTCTATTCTTTCCATTCCAAACCTAGACCACACTTGATTTATCAATTGTAGTTCTTCTAAACCCAATCAATTTTCACCAGCTAAAGCTGGATATGCTGTCATGTCACACACCCCCATTATCGAAGCTGCTGCTTCCTCCTTCCCCCACTTCCCAACAAGCTGAACTAATTGCTTTAACTTGTGTGCTCTCTCTCGCTAAAGGAATGCACATTAGCATTTATACTGACTCCAATATGCTTTCCACATCCTCCATAACCATGCTGCCATCTGGGCTGAAAGAGGCTGCCTTACCATACAAGGCTCTTCCATTATCAATGCCTCCCTAACAAAGGCCCTCCTTAAGGCTGCTCTCCTGCCAGCCAAGGCTGGAGTCATTCATTGTAAAAGACACCAGAAACCAACTGATCTTATTGCAAAAGGAAATGCCTATGCCGACAGGACAGCAAAACAAATAGCCAGTGCCTCCACACCTGCCAATATTCCAGCCCCAACTCCAGAGGGCCAGTATTTTTCTTTCTCTTCTATCACTCCCATCTACTGTTCTTCTGAAAACCTGCTCCACCAGTCTTTTCCAACTCAGGGCAAGTGGTTCTTAAATCATGGAAAATTCATTCTTCCTGCCTCACAAGCTCAGTCCATTCTTTTTTCCCTTCGTGACCACCTCCATGTGGGATACAAGCTTCTGGCTTGCCTCCTGCAGGCCCTCATCTCCTTCCCTCCATGGGAATCCATCCTTAAGACCATCACCTCTCAATGCTCTGTCTGCTATGCCACCAGCTCCCAAGGCTTTCTCAGGCCTCCTCCTTTTCCTACACATCAGGCTTGTGGATTTACTCTGACACAAGATTGGCAAATTGACTTTACTCATATGCTCCATGTCTGTAAATTTAAATATCTCTTGGTTTGGGTCGATACCTTCACCAGATGGGTCGAGGCTTTTCCCACTAGCTCCGAAAAGGCTACTGCAGTTATCTCTTCCCTTCTAACAGATATAATTCCCTGATTTGGCCTCCCTACTTCTATTCAATCTGACAATGGTCTGGCCTTTATTAGTCAAATCACCCAAGCAGTTTCTCAGGCTCTTGGTATTCAGTGGAAACTTCGTACCCCAAACCATCCTCAATCTTCAGGAAAGGTAGAACGGACGAATGGTCTTTTAAAAACACACCTCACCAAGCTCAGCCTCCAACTTAAAAATGACTGGACAGTACTTCTACCATTTGCCCTCCTCAGAATTAGGGCCTGTCCTCGAGAGACCACAGGGTACAGTTCATTTGAACTTTTATACAGACACACTTTCTTGCTTGGCCTCAACCTTGTTCCAGACACAAGTCTTCTGGGTGACTATCTTCCAGTCCTCCAGCAGGCTAGACAGGAAATTCTCCAGGCTGGTAATCTTCTCTTGCCTACTCCAGATTCCCAGCCACAGGAAGGTACCTCTTTTAGTACATCCTCTCATCTTTTCACTTTACATTTCCATTTTTACCTTACACAAGGCCTCTTCTTCCTCTGTGGCTCCTCCACCTACATGTGTCTACCTGTTAATTGGACAGGCACATGTACACTAGTTTTCCCTACACCCAAAAATCAGTTTGCAAACGGGACCGAACAACTTCCCCTCATGACACCAACACTCCACTACTGTTTTGTTTTTCTTTTTTTTTTTTTTTTTTTTTTTTTTTTGAGACGGAGTCTCGCTGTGTCTCCCAGGCTGGAGTGCAGTGGCGTGATCTCGGCTCACTGCAAGCTCCGCCTCCCGGGTTCACGCCATTCTCCCGCCTCAGCCTCCCAAGTAGCTGAGACTACAGGCGCCCGCCACCACGCCCGGCTAGTTTTTTGTATTTTTAGTAGAGACGGGGTTTCACCATGTTAGCCAGGATAGTCTCGATCTCCTGACCTCGTGATCCACCCGCCTCGGCCTCCCAAAGTGCTGGGATTACAGGCTTGAGCCACCGCGCCCGGCCTGTTTTGTTTTTCTTATTATTAATATAAGAAGACAGGAATAGGCCTCGACTTACTCACTACTGAAAAAGGAGGACTCTGTATATTTTTAAATGAAGAGTGTTGTTTTTACCTAAATCCATCTGGCCTGGTATATGACAACATAAAAGCACTCAAGGATAGAGCCCAAAAACTCGCCAACCAAGCAGATAATTATGCTGAACCACCTTGGACACTCTCTAGTTGGATATCCTGGGTCCTCCCAATTCTTAGTCCTTTAATACCTGTTTATTTCCTTCTCTTATTTGGACCTTCTATCTTCTGTTTGGTTTCTCAGTTCCTACAAAACCACATCCAGGCCACCAATCATTCTATATGACAGATGCTCCTTCCGACAACCCCACAATATCACCCTTTACCCCAAAATCTTTCTTCAATTTAATCTCTCCCACTCTAGGTTCCCACGTCACCCCTAATCCCACTTGCAGCAGCCCTGAGAAACATCACCCATTATCTTTCCATACCATCCTCCCTAAAATTTTCACTGCCCCAACACTTCACCACTATTTTGTTTTGTTTTTCTTATTAATATAAGAAGACAGGAATGTCAGGCCTCTGAGCCCAAACTAAGCCATCATAACCCCTGTGACCTGTATCCAGATGGCCTGGAGCAACTGAAGAACCACAAAAGAGGACATTTTACCATTGTGATTTGTCCCTGCCCCACCCCAACTAAACAATCCACCTTGTGACATTCCTTCTCCTGAACAATGAGTCTCATGATCTCCCCACTGAGCACCTTGTGACCCCTGCCCCTGCCCGCAGGAGATAACCACCTTTAACTGTAACTTTCCACTACCTACCCAAATCCTATAAAAACTGCCCCACCCCCATCTCCCTTTGCTGACTCTCTTTTCAGACTCAGCCCACTTGCACCCAAGTGAAATAAACAACCTTGTTACTCACACAAAGTCTGTTGGTGGACTCTCTTCACATGGATGTGTGTGACAGGATAGTCCTATTCTACCCTCCTTGTAATAGTCTTTTTGAATAAAGTCTCTCCTGCTAAATTCGGATTTGTTTTTTATTTGACAGAGTAATGGTCTGTGCACATAAAAGACTAAGTGTGCACACTTTACCAAGGCCTGGGTGTGTGCACATGAGGAGGAGGCTGTGCTCGTGTGTGTGTGTGTATGGGTGCTGGGTAGGTGGTTTTTGACTTACATATGAATCTGAGAGTCCAGATAGTCTCTGAATGTAAAGAAAGTTTGGTCTTGTCTGGGCTTGTCTGGGCTTGCCTCCTGAGCGGATGAGGCACATCCGTCCCAGCCTATTTGAATAATGACAAAGTGTTAGAGTTAAGCCAATTCTCAGGGCAGAAACGATCTTGCAAGTACAATATGATCTTGGGGTTGGAGGAGAGAAGAATCTGCAACAAGTCTGCCAGTGGAAATGTTTGCCTTCTCTGGGTCTTGTGTGGTCCCATCGGGGAATCAGGGCATATAAGACAGACACCAGAGAACAGCTTCACTAAGACCTGAAGACCCTAGTACCCTCTTCCAGAATGCCCTGGGTCTTGTGTGGCCCCCATGGGGAAACCAGAGTATATGAGAAAGACGTCAGAGAACGGTTTCACTAAGACTTGAAGACCTTAGTTCCCTCTTCCAGAATGCAGTATTTGGAGCAAGAGAATCTGCTCTTTAATAGCTTTCAGCTACACAGGTTTCAGTTCCTCAAAGGCCGTACTTCTGACATTGAGAAGTCAGAACATAGTAATATCTGCATGAACATTGCAGCATTATTATTTTTATTTTACTTTAAGTTCTGGGATACATGTGTAGAACATGCAGGTTTGTTCCATAAGTATACGTGTGCCATGGTGGTTTGCTGCACCTATCAACCTGTCATCTAGGTTTTAAGCCCCACATGGCATTAGGTATTTGTTCTAATGCTCTCCCTCCCCTTGCCCCCAATCCCCTGACAGGCCCTGGTGTGTGATGTTCCTCTCCCGTGTCCATGTATTCTCATTGTTCAACCCCCACTTATGAGTGAGAATATGTGGTGTTTGGTTTTCTGTTCCTGTGTTAGTTTGCTGAGAATGATGGCTTCGCTTCCAGCTTCATCCATGTCCCTACAAAGGACATGAACTCTTTTTTAATGATTGCATAGTATTCCGTGGTGTATATGTGCCACATTTTTTTAATCCAGTCTGTCATTGATGGGCATTTGGGTTGGTTCCAAGTCTTTGCTATTGTGAATAGTGTCATTGCAGCATTATTTATAATAGCCAAGATATGAAAACAACCTAAGTGTCCAATAATGAATGAATAAAGAAAGTATGGTCTAGAGAGGAACACATTGGAACATTATTGCATCTTACAAGAGAAGAAAATCCTGACATTTGGGACAATATGGATGAACCTGGATGACATTGAGCTCAGTGAAATAAGCCAGACACAGAAAGACAAGTACTGCATGATCTCACTTATACGGGTAAGAGTTAAAGAAAGAGGAAAGAAACACAAAAAGTGGCTCAACAGTCAAAGACGGGTTTATTTTGGAGAATAAACCTGAGAGGGGCTTCTAGTCAATTTCAGTCAGGAGCGCTCTCTCTTACAGACTAACAGTATATATTGGTTTTAGGGTGAGGGGGCTTATCACAAGCTTGAAATGTTTCTGTGTGGGGGAGAGGTTTGTGGGGGGGTTGGAATGTCTCTGGGCAGAAGGGAGGTTATCTTGGGGCTGACATCTTCCCACCCAGAAAGGAGGTTATCTTAGGGCTGACATGTCTGTGGTTGAGGATGTTATTTGTGGTTTATGGTCATGGTGACCTTAGCCATTAGGCTGATGCCATTTGGATTTAGGCAGTTTTTGATCAAGATGAAACTTTTTTTTTTATTTGAGAGGGAGTCTCGCTCTGTCACCCAGGTTGGAGTGCAGTGGCGCGATCTTGGCTCACTGCAAGCTCCGCCTCCCAGGTTCATGCCATTCTTCTGCCTCAGTCTCCCGAGTAGCTGGGACTACAGGTGTCTGCCACCATGCCTGGCTAATTTTTTTTTGTATTTTTAGTAGAGACGGGGTTTCACCGTGTTAGCCAGGATGGTCTCAATCTCCTGACTTCGTGATCCACCTGCCTCAGCCTCCCAAAGTGCTTGGATTACAGGCGTGAGCCACCATGCCAGGCCCTGATCAAGATGAAACTTAAAGTGGCAGCACTTGTCCAAGATAGTGATACTCCTGTTCTGTCAATATGGGGAATCTTAAAAAAAAAAAAAACAAAAAAAAAAAAACCAAACTCTTAGAGACAGAGAGCAGAACTGTGGTTACCAGGGAATAGGGGTGGGAGGAAATGAGCAGATATTGGGGCACAAATGTGTGGGTTCTCTGGAGACTTGCATAGTATTAAGAAGTGGGTTTGCCCCAAATTGGAAAATGTGGGCTCTGTGTTCAAATAGTCTCACTCGGGTCTCAGGGCTGGTAAAGTTTGCTGGAAATTTGCATGTGCATTGTGCATACGCACGCTAGCATGATATTTAAATCAATGTTCTGAGAATTTTAAAGAGATACAGTTTTTCTGTCTCAGCACAACATACTCATGAAGCATTTACCGTCACCCTTAGAAAAGATCACACACAAAGTGTGGTCAGTTAATTGGTGAGTTAGGTAGATTCATCAAAACACCAGTTCCTCCTTTGTGCAGGCTAAATTTATGACGGTGGACATCTCTGGTCTTTATCCTGTTAATCTGGGTGTCTGAGTTTAATGCTAAATTTTAAAAGATGAGACTGGATGCATCAGCTCATGCCTATAATCCCAGCACTTTGAGAGGCCGAGGTGGGTGGGTCACCTGAGGTCAGGAGTTTGAGACCAGCCTGGCCAACATGGTGAAACCCAGTCTTTACTAAACATACAAAAAAAAAAAAAAAAAAAAAAAAGAGAAAGCTGACCTTGTTGCAATCTTGGCTCACTGCGACCTCTGCCTCCTGGGTTCAAGTGATTCTCCTGCCTCAGTCTCCCGAGTAGCAGGGACTATAGGCACTTGCCATCATGCCTGGCTAATTCTTTTGTGTGTTTTAGTAGAGAGAGGGTTTTGCCACAAAAGCCACATTGGTCTTTCCCTTATTGCCCTTCTGACCAAGCCAAGGTGGGTGATCCGTCCCCTCCCTCAGCTGGGACAGGTGAATCACCCATCTTGGCCTCCCTCCACTTTGGCCTCCCAAAGTGCCAGGAACAAGCATGAGTCACTGCACCTGGTCTTGTTAACGGACATTGAATTTCCTTTTGATGAAGTGGACAGGATGATGATTAACTGTTAACAGACTTTGAATTTTCTTTTTTCTTTCATTCTTTCTTTCTTTTTTTTTTTTTTTTGGAGATGGAGTC
Organism: Macaca nemestrina; assembly: GCF_043159975.1. NCBI lineage: Eukaryota > Metazoa > Chordata > Mammalia > Primates > Cercopithecidae > Macaca > Macaca nemestrina. The sequence continues at coordinate 6,198,427 of NC_092144.1, forward strand.
TCGCTCTGTTTCTAGGCTGGAGTGCAGTGGCGTGATCTTGGCTCACTGCAACCTCTGCCTCCCAGGTTCAAGCGATTCTCCTGCCTCAGCCTCCTGCGTAGCTGGGACCACAGGTGCCCACCACCACCCCTGGCTAATTTTTTTGTATTTTTAGTAGAGACGGCGTTTCACCGTGTTGGCCAGGCTGGTCTCCAACTCCTGACCTCAGGTGATTCACCCGCTTCGGCCTCCCAAAATGTTGGGATTACAGGTGTGAGACACTGTGACTGGCCTTGCATTTTATTTTCTATAAAACCCTGTGTATACACTCTTTTTTCAAAAATTGAGGTGAAAATCATATAACATCAAATAATCTTCCTTCCTTCCTTCCTTCGTCCCTCCCTCCCTCCTTCTCTCTCTCTCTTTCTCTCTTTTCTTTCTTTGTATTCCTTTGTCACCCTAGCTGGAGTGCAGCATGAACATATAGCTCACTGCAGACTCCTGGGTTCAAGCCTCCTGCCTCAGCCTTCCTGTTAATGGACATTGGATTTCTTTTTCTTCTTTTTTTTTTTTTGGAAATGGAGTCTTGCTCTGTTGCCCAAGCTGGGGTGCAGAGGGTTGATCTTGGCTCACTGCAACCTCCACTTCCCAGGTTCAAGCGATTCTCCTGCCTCAGTAGCTGGGATTACAGGCAGGTATGGTGGTGGGCACCTGTAATCCCAGCTACTCAAGAGGCTAAGCCAGGAGAATCACTTGAACCCGGGAGGCAGAGGTTGCAGTGAGCTGAGACGGCACCACTGCTTTCCAGCCTGGGTGACAGGAGCGAAACTCCATCTCAAAAAACAAACAAAAAATCAAAACAAACAAACAAAGAAAAAAGAAAATAGAACTGATTCAAATAACTGTGAAGCACCTGAAGGAGAATTCTTGATGGGTAGAAACACAAAGAAACCCTCAAAGACCGCACATCTAAAAAATTCTATTTTATATGCCTGTGAACAGTTTTACTCCTATTGGTAGATTACTGTAAGCTAGTTTATACAATACATATTTTTCCTTTTTGACCGACTTATTTCATTGAGCATAATGTCCTCAAACTAATCATGCCTTCCCAACCATCCCCCAAAGTCTTAACTCATTTCAGCATTAACTCAAAAGTCCACAGTCCGAAATCTCATCTGAGATAAGGCAAGTCCCTTCCACGTGTGAGTCTTTAAATCAAAACCAAGTTAGTTATTTCCTATAAACAGTGGGGTACAGGCATTGGATATACCCATTCCAAATGGGAGAAATTGGCCAAAACGAAGGGGCTGAAGGCCCCCTGCAATTCCAAAATCCAGTGGGGCAGTCAAATCTTTTTTTTTTTTTTTTTTTTTTAAGAGATAGTGTCTCTCTATCACCCAGGCTGGAGTACAGTGACTCGATCTTGGCTCACTGCAACTTCTGCCTCCTGGGTTAAAGCGATTCTCTTGCATCAGCCATGGGACTACAGGCTCATGCCGCCATGCCTGGCTAATTTTTTTTTTTTTTTTTGTATTTTAGTAGAAACAGGGTTTCACCATATTGCCCAGGCTGGTCTTGAACTCTTGACCTCAGGCAATCTGCCCACCTCGGCCTCCCAAAATGTTAGGATTACAAGCGTGAGCCACTGTGCCTGGCCAGGCAGTCAAATCTTTTTTTAAAATTATACTGTAAGGCTGGGCGCGGTGGCTCACGCCTGTAATCCCAGCACTTTGGGAGGCCGAGGCGGGCGGATCACAAGGTCAGGAGATCGAGACCATGGTGAAACCCCGTCTCTACTAAAAATACAAAAAATTAGCCGGGCGTGGTGGCGGGCGCCTGTAGTCCCAGCTACTCAGGAGGCTGAGGCAGGAGAATGGCGTAAACCCAGGAGGCGGAGCTTGCAGTGAGCCGAGATCGCGCCACTGCACTCCAGCCTGGGCGACAGAGCGAGACTCCGTCTCAAAAAACAAAACAAAACAACAACAACAAAAAATTATACTGTAAGTTCTAGGGTACATGTGCACAACGTGCAGGTTTGTTACATATGTATACATGTGCTGTGTTGTTTTACCGCACCCATTAACTCATCATTTACATTAGGTGTTTCTCCTGATGCTATCCCTCCCCCCTCCCCCCACTCCACACTCCACAACAGGCCCTGGTGTGTGATGTTCCCCACCCTATGTCCAAGTATTCTCATTGTTCAATTCTCACCTGTGAGTGTTAGGTTTTCTGTCCTTGAGATAGTTTGCTCAGAATGATGGTTTCCAGCTTCATCCATGTCCCGACAAAGGACATGAACTCACCTTTTTTATGGCTGCATAGTATTCCATGGTGTATATGTACCACATTTTCTTAATCTAGTCTGTCATCGATGGACATTTGAGTTGGTTCCAAGTCTTTGCTATTGTGAATAGTCAGGCAGTCAAATCTTAAAGCTGCCAGATAATCTCCTTTGACTCTGTGTCTCACATCCAGGTCATGCTGATGTAAGTGGTGGGTTCTCATGGTCTTGGGCGGCCCCTTCCCTGTGGCTTTGCAGGGTACAGCCTCCCTCCCGGTTACTTTCACAAGCTGGCGTCGAGTGTCTGTGGCTTTTCCAGATGCATGGTCCTGAGTCCAAGTAAGGTTGGAGAGGGGCTGCAGGGCTAGATTTGTGGGGGAGGGTGGTGTGTGGGTCTCACTTCCCCTCCCTCAGCTGGGGACACCCCACACCTCTCCTCTCACTTCACCCTCTAGAGGTGAGAGCAAGGATGCAAGATGCGGGATTACCTGGGTTGGAATCCTGAGTCCACTACTATGTAGACGAACTGCCCTGGGCTTGTGACTCAGGTTTTATGCCACTATTTTCCTTAACTGTTAAATACAAAGGCCCCAGCAGTTACAAAACCAGTAACTTTGGGCAGATGACTTAAAGTTTTGCGCCTCTGTTTTTCTCATCTGTGAAATGGGATGATGACGATTCCTCCAGCTTTGTAGGTCTTGCATAAACACGAGCTGAGTTAATGTGTTAAAACGGTGTGCAGTCCATATTAAATGCCGTAAGGAGCATTTGACTTTACTTTGAGTCCCCAATTCCAAAATCCAAAAACCCCTGGAAATCAAGTCGTTTTGGTAAATTGTTTGGCGGCAATTTCTGACCTGAACTAACTTTTTGTTAATTGTAGTCTTTCTTTTCTTTTCTTTTTTTTTTTAAGACAGAGTCTTACTCTGTTACCCAGGCTGGAGTGCAGTGGCACTATCTCAGCTCACTGCAACCTCCACCTCCTGGGTTCCAGAGATTCTCCTGTCTCAGCCTCCCTAGTAGCAGGGATTACAGGTGCCCATCACCACACCCAGCTAATTTTTATATGTTTAGTAGAGATGAGGTTTCACCATATTAGCCAGGCTGGTAATTGTAGTCTTGATTTTTTTTTTTTTTTTTGAGATGGAGTTTCGCTCTAGTCACCCGGGCTGGAGTGCAATGGCACGATCTTGGCTCACTGCAACCTCCACCTCCTGGGTTTAAGTGATCCTCCTGCCTCAGCCTCCCGAGGAGCTGGGGTTACAGGTGCCGGCCACCATGTCCGGCTAAGTTTTGTATTTTTAGTAGAGACGGAGTTTTCCCATGTTGACCAGGCTGGTCTCGAACTCCTGACCTCAGGTGATCCGCCCACCTCGGCCTCCCAAAGTGCTGGGACTACAGGCATGAGCCACCGCGCCTGGCCTGTAGTCTTGATTTGTATCCCACTTAGTGTGAATGTTAACACTTCTCATTGTAAAAAAAAAAAAAAAAAAAAATAGGTATGGTGTTTGATTACAAAATGCTGCCCCAACCTTGCTAAGGTGATGCATAAAAGACGGTATAAACACCGGGCGCAGTAGTTCACGCCTGTAATCCCAGCACTTTGGGAGGCCGAGGCGGGTGGATCACGAGGTCAAGAGATCGAGACCATCCTGGCCAACATGATGAAACCCTGTCTCTAATAATAACAGAAAAATTAGCCAGGCGTGGTGGCAGATTGCTGTAGTCCCAGACTTGAGAGGCTGAGGCAGAAGAATCACTTGAACCTGGGTGGGTGGAGGTTGCAGTGAGATGAGATTGCACCACTGCACTCCAGCCTGGACAACAGAGCGAGACTCCATCTCAAAATAAAATAATAAAAAAAAGATGGTCTAATCCTGTACACCATCTTTAAATACTGGACAATTCTGGGTTCCAAAATGTATTCGAGGTCCAGTGCAGTGGCTCATGCCTGTAATCCCAGCACTCGGGAAGGCTGAGGTAGGAAGATGGGCATTTCGGGAGACTGAAGTTTGAGAGCAACTGGGGCAATGTAATGAGACCTCATCTCAAAAAAAAAAAAAAAAAAAAAAAAGCCGGGTGTGGTGGCCTGTGTTGGCGGTCCTAGCTATTTGGGAGGCTGAGGTGGGAGGATCACTTGAGCCCAGGAGTTTGAGGCTGCAGTGAGACACGATCATGCCACCACACTGTAGCCTGGGTGACAGAGCAAGACCCTATATTTTCAGTAGAGGTGAGGTTTCGCCAGGTTGGCCAGGCTGGTCTTGAACTCCTTGACCTCAAGTGATCTTTTATTATTATTATTAAAGTTCTGGGGTACATGTGCAGGATGTGTAGTTCCGTTACATAGGTAAACGTGTGCCATGGTGGTTTGCTACACCTATCACCAGGCTGGAGTGCAATGGCGCGATCTCGGCTCACTGCAACCTCCGCCTCCCGCGTTCAAGTGATTCTCCTGCCTCAGCCTCCTGAGTAGCTGGGATTACAAGCGCCCTCAACCATGCATGGCTAATTTTTGTATTTTTAGTAGAGATGGAGTTTTACCATGTTGGCCAGGCTGGTCTGGAACTCCTGATCTCAAGTGATCCACCCACCTTGGCCTCCCAACTTGTTAGGTGTTTTGCACTGTCTGCTTTGAGGGACAGCCACCCAAAGTGATCTCTGTGTTTCCTCTCGTCAAATAGAGGCACCAAGGAGAAAACAGAACTTTTTTTTTTTTTTTTTTGACAGGGAATCTTACTCTTTTGCTCAGGCTGGAGTGCAGTGGCATGGTCACGGCTCACTGTAGCCTTTGACCTCCTGGGCTCTACCCAACCTCCCATTTCAGCCTCCCGAGTAGCTTGGACTAGCATACCACTACATCTGGTTAATTTTTATATTTTTTTGTAGGGATAGTTGTCTCACTATGTTGCCCAGGCTGGTCTTGAATCCCTAGGCTCAAACGATCTGCCTTCCTCGGCCTCCCAAAGTGCTGGGATTACAGGTGTGAGCCACGGTGCCCAGACTGCTTCCTCTATTCTTCAAACATCCCTAACCAAGAACATTTTTTTTTTTTCTGAGACAGAGTCTTGCTCTGTCGCCCAGGCTGGAGTGCAGTGGCACAATCTTGGCTCACTGCAACCTCTACCTCCAGGGTTCAAGCGATTCTCCTGCCTCAGTCAGCCGAGTAGCTGGGATTACAGATACATGCCACCATGCCTGGCTGATTTTTGCATTTTTTAATAGGAAAATGAAAAGACAGAAAAAACTCAATACCCTCCCTTGTCCTACCCGCCACCCCACCCCGACTCCCACCTCAGGTGGCCCCTGTGTGTAAACATTTTCTCTCAAACTTAAATAAAATAAAATAAAATTTAAAAAACCCTCATCAGAAGCAGTGGTCAGGGGCGCACCCACTGCACTCCAAAGAAGGTCTCATCAGTGTTTCTGGAAGGCAAAAGTGTCCCAGTAAGGTTGGTGCAGAGTGTGTCCCCTCGGGCCAGAGGCGTCAGGCGCTGGGAGGCAATGGTACAACCTTGGTGGAAGCTGAGACGTAGCAGGCTGATGCTACGGGAGGCGGGAGAGCAGATTCCCACGGCCAGGGTGGTGGGGTGGTGGTGTCTGGAGGTCGACGTGGAGGAGCAGATGGCCAGTGTCACCTGGATGTGGACCATGTAGATGCCGTCACGACGGATACGTAGCTGCCCCTTGTCCAGCTCTGGTCCACGCAGGAAGGAGCGGCCCAGTGCTGGGCCCCCCTGCCAGTATAGCCTGGGGTCCTGCTGAGGTCCTGGGGCACAGGGTTAGAGGGATGAGAGGATGAAGTTTTAGGGAAACTGAGGCACAGGAGGTCATAGAGAAAGTCAGATATAGAGATTGAGAGTTAGAGATCAAGGGATAGGTTGGACATGGTGGCTCATGCCTGAAATCCCAGCAGTTTAGGAGGCCAAGGCGGGTGGATCACCTGAGGTCAGGAGTTCAAGACCAGCCTGGACAACATGGCGAGATCCCACCTCTACAAACAATAAAAAGTTAGCCAAGTGTGGTGGTGTACGCCTCTGGTCCTGGCTACTCTTGGGAGGCTGAGGCTGGAGGATCGCTTGAACCTGGGAGGATGAGACTGCAGTGAGCTATGATCACACCACTGCACTCCAGTATGGGTGACAGAAACCCTGTCTCAAAAAAAAAAAAAAAAAAGGAGGGGGGTAGAATGTAAGAGATCTAAAGAGAAGGAGAGAGGAGTAAGGGGAGAGGGGTAGAGAGAGAGAGAAAAAAAAAACCGAAACAGACAAGGGTAGAGACGGATGGGGAGGGAGAGATATAGAGGGAGAGAATGCATGAGACAGCGAGAGAGAGAATGAGAGAGCAGGAGAGAGTAAGAGAGCACGAGAGAGCATGAGAGAGAGCGCAAGAGAGTGTGTGTGTGAGAGAGGACGAGAGCTACAGAGCTTGAGAGAGAGTGCACGAGAGAGTGAGCGAGAGAGAGTGTGAGAGTGTGAGAGGGAGCGTGCGCACGAGAGGACGCGAGAGAGCCGACGCGAGAGAGCCGCGAGAGAGCGAGAGAGAGGACGTGCGAGAGAGCGCACGAGAAACAGCTCGAGAGAATTCCCGAAGGGAAGCCTGCTTGGGTAACACCCTGAACCTCAATAAAAGCTTTGGCTCCCAGGTCCCTTTCTTTTCCTTGCTCTCTACCCGCTGGTTGAGCGTGTGTATGTCTCAGAGAGCTCCGACACCTTCTCATTGGCCCTCTTCTCTCTAGGATCTTTATTTTCTTGAGAGATGGTGTCTGACCCTGTCACCCAGGCTGGAGTGCAGTGGTGCAATCATAGCTCACTGCGGCCTCAGCCTCTGGGGCTCAAGCTATCTCCCACCTCAGCCTCCTGAGTCACTGGGAAGTGGCGTGCGTCACCATGACCAGCTGATTTTCAAAATTTTGTTCTAGAGATGGTGGTCTTGCTATGTTTTGCAAGCTGGTCTTGAACTCCTGGGCTCAAGCGATCCTCCCGCGTCAGCCTCCCAAAGCGCTGGGATCACAGCCGTGAGCCACGGTGCTCGGCCGCATTTCATGTGTTTCTCGCAGCGTCTCCTGTCTCCGTGTCTTATCTGACTGACACACCTGAGCCTCACTCTCCTTCTTACTCGAGGCTCTCCTGGACACTGGCTGTCTTGTGAGGAAGGAACGGAACACAGGTCAAACAGGAGCCACAAGGTTGTTTACCAGGCTTTGCAAATTTCCTGTATTGTTTACCAGGCTTTGCAAATTTCCTGTAAGAGTGACACCTGGTCCCCTGTCAGACACTTAGGCATGACATCATCCACCAGAAGAAAGAACTGGCATGTGAAAGACGCTATCAACAACCATGGTCACCACGCCCGGTGCCCCGTCGATGCGGGGCTAGAGTTTACAGTCACTCTCCAGAAAGGGGCCTCAAGACCAAATTACAGGAAAAATATAGGGGGGAGAGAGAGAGAGAGAGAGAGAGAGAGATCAGGGGTCAGAGACCCAAGGAGAAGAGAGAGAAACAAAGGTCCTTTCCATTACAAAATGGAAGGAACAAGCCTGTAGTGATGTTAGTCTCTGGGGATGAGCCGTGGAAAAACAGAAGAGGAAGAAGTGTTCGAGAGAGGTTGGGAGGAGACAGATACTCTCACCTAAAGCAGAATGCTTCATTTCATCTCCCTTAAGGCTTCTTGCCAATGCCACCCACTCAGAGACCCCCTGCCCCCCAGCGCCGCGACTCCACTTTAAATGAGAACCCCAACCCAGGCATGCCGGGATTCCCCACCCACACATCCTTGCCTGATTTTTCTCTCAAACCTGCTCTTGGCCTGTTTTACTCTTTGTGGCATTGCTCTGTTTTTCACATGTTCATTTTTATCTTTTGTCATCTCCTCCTCAGTAGGAGTAATGGTAGAAGGGAAGCTCACCAGGCAGGGATTTCTGTCTGTTTTGTGCACGGCACCGGAACAAGGCCTGCCCACCGCAGATGTATAATTAGTGCTTGTGGCATGAATGGAGGAAGGGTAGCCATTCCTGTGAGCATTTTTGATTACTAACAAAATCCCTTTGATTCTTCTAAGGGAAGAGATCGAATGTGAAGGACTGAGAGCGAAAGAGAGAGAAAGGTAGTGGATGCCCAGAAACACACACCTACCCTCTCTCTCTCTCTCTCTCTCTCTCTCTCTCATTCTCTCCCTTTTCCTCTTTCTCTTGGGCATGATCTTTCTCCCTCACCCTCTTTCTCTTCTTCCCCCTCTCTGTCTCTTCCTCTCTCTCTCTGCCATTCGCCTCTTTTCTCTCTTCTTTCTTTTTCTTTCTTTCTTTCTTTCTTCGCTTTTTCTTTCATCTTTTTCTTCCTTTCTTTCTCTCTCTCTGTCTCTTCCCTCCCTCCCTCTTTCTTTCATCTTTCTCTTTCTTCCTTTCTTTCTCTCTCTGTCTCTTCCCTCCCTCCCTCTTTCTTTCTCTTTCTTTCTTTTCTTTCTCTTTCCTTTCATTTATTTATTTGTTTACTTATTTATTTGACGGAATCTCCTTCTGTCAACTAGGCTGGAGCGCAGTGGCATAATCTCGGCTCACTGCAACCTCGGCCTCCCAGGTTCAAGCAATTCTGCTGCCTCAGCCTCCCGAGTAGCTGGGATCACAGGCACCTGCTACCACGCCCAGCTAATTTTTGTATTTTTAGTGGAGACAATGTTTCACCATGTTGGCCAGGCTGATCTCAAACTCCTGGGCTCAAGTGATCCACCGCCCTCAGCCTCCCAAAGTGCTGGGATTACACCCGGCCGCCTCTCCGGTTTTCATTCACTGTTCCTCTCTGTCTCTCCCTCCCTCTCTCTCCTCTATCTTTTTTTTTTCCTCTCTCTCCCTCTCTCTCTTTCTGTCTTTCTCCCTTGCTCTCTCTTCCTGTGTCTCTCCCGGTTTCTTTCTCCCTTTCTTTCCCTGCCTTCTTCTGTCTCTGTCTGTCCCCTCTGTCTCTCTCTCTGTCATTGTTTCTCGCTGTCTCTCACTCCCTTTCTCTTGGCCTCTCCCTCCCTCTCCGTCTCTCTTCTCTCTGTCTCCCTTCTCTGTTTCCCTCCCTATCTCTCCCTCTCTCTCTCCCTCCGTCTCTCTCTGTGTCTCTTTCTCTCTGTCTCTCCCCACTTGTCTTTCTGTCTCTCCTTCCTTCTCTCTCTGTGTCTCTTGTCCCCGTCCCTCCACGTCCCCCGTGTTACCTGTATGGTTCAGCTGCAGCTCAGCTATGTCCCACTGGAAGAAAAGACCAGAAAACAGGGCACGGACGTAAGCAGAGAGGTTCTATGTGTCCCCCGTGCCAGGAGCTCTCTTTTCTCTGGCCATCCTCCTTTCCAACTCTCATCCCACGGCGCGCACGGGTGACTTCATTTTATTTTATTTACTCTTAAGACTTCTTAAAGAGGAAGCAGGTCTGAACCAGCGGGGAGCGTAAAGTCGAGACCTTCAAAAGAACTTCTTAGTTTCCCGAATCGTTTTCCTGTATGTCACTGGGCGCGAGTGCACCGCGCGCAGCGGACTCTCTCCGCTGCAAAGGTGCCCGGCGCGGTCCCCAAGGGGACCCCTCCCCCACCCGGAGCGAGTGGCTGGGGTCATCCCGTCCTAGGAGGCTCCAGGGAGCCCCCACGCCCAGCCTTGTGAAGCCCCCAGCAGCCTCTGAGTCAGCCTGCCGGGGAACACCAGAGCCGAGTCATCTTCCATTTCCATGTGCGCCTACCTTTCCCGTCCTGGGATCTCCCTGTACCTCCTGGCAGGGTGACTCTCTCGGAGCCCCTACACCGCGCAGCCTGGTCCCCGCCTCGCCTCCCTGTTCTGGTGTCTGTTTCTGCCCTACCCGATCTTCCTCCCTGGCCTCTTTGTACCCATCTCATTCTGATTTTGTCTTTTCTGTCCCGCGCTTCTCAGTCTCCGCCCTGGTGCACGGTCCCTCCGCCCCTCTCCGTATTCTCTGCCGGAATAAGTTCGGATGTTTTCTTCCCAACTTTCTATCTCAACTCACCCCAAGTGACTCGAGCGGCAGCTGCTGCTGAGCCCGTGAGAGGCGCTGGATGCAGACCACGAGGCAGATCGCCAAGCCCGCGACCAATGGAACCACAGCAGCCCGCAGGACGCACGCATAGGGCCTGCGCCGCACCGCGCAGCCGGAACCCTCCTCCGGCATCGCCGCGGCGATCACCTCCGCTAGCGCAGGTGGGGCGAGGGGGGCGCAGAGCGCTGCGGGGAAAGGAAGGAAGGCAACTGCAGCCCCCTCCCGGGGCTCCTGGGCGTCTACTTGCCTCAACTTGTCAGGGGACCAGCCTGCCCCTCTCTGGGGATGTCCGGCCGGTCGAGGGGAGGGACTAGAGCGATTGGCGAGGGGAAATTCCCTCCAACTGCTACCAGTCTGCAGCTCGCACAGTGGGTGGAGGTGGTTGCCGGATGGGCCAGGCAGTGGCCTCGGGTAAGCCACTGAGTTGCCTGTCCCCAACCCCTCCCTGCCCGATCTTCCTATTTCCCTCTCCACCTCATTCTTCCGGGGCCCATTCATTTATTCAACAAACTTCCACTGCACATTTGTTAGGGACTAGACTGTGTTCTGTGCACTGGGGGTACAGCAGGCATCCAAGAATTGGGGGTGCTCCTCAAATATTCGTGTACCCATCTCCTGCATTTTTTTTTTTTTTTTTTGAGACGGAGGTCTCCCTCTGTCGCCCAGGCTGGAGTGCAGTGGCGCCATCTCATCTCACTGCAACCTCGGTCTCCTGGGTTCAAGCGATTCTCCTGTTTGAGCCTCGCGAGTAGCTGGGATTAACAGGCGCGCGCCATCATGCCTGGCTAATTTTTTGTATTTTTAGTAGAGATGGGGTTTCACCGTGTTGGCCAGGCTGGTCTTGAACTCTTGACCTCCGGTGATCCGTCCGCCTTGGCCTCTCAAAGTGCTGGGATTAAAGGCGTGAGCCACCGCTCCCGGTCAGTTATCTCCCACATTCTTGGAAACCTCCTGCTTTTTTGTTTAAAGTTAAACTAATATTTTTATTTTTTTATTTTTATGTTTTTGAGACAGAGTCTGGCTCTGTTGCCCAGGCTGGAGTGCAGTGGTGTGATCTTGGCTCACTGCAAGCTCCGCCTCCTGGGTTCACGCCATTCTCCTGCCTCAGCCTCTTGAATAGCTGGGACTACAAGTGCCTGCCACCAAGCCTGGCTAATTTTTTTGTATTTTTAGTAGAGATGGGGTTTCACCATGTTAGCCAGGATGGTCTCGATCTCCTGACCTCGTGATCCGCCGGCCTCGGCCTCCCAAAGTGCCGGGATTACAGACGTGAGCCACCCTGCCCAGACTAAATGAATATTTTTAGAGACAGAGTGTTGCTCTGTTGCCCAGGCTGGAGTGCAGTGGCGCCACACAGTTCACAGCAGCCTCAAACTCCGGGGCTTCAGTGACCCTCCCATCTCAGTCTTTTGCATAGTTGGGTCTACAGGCACACGCTATCATGCCTGGCTAATTAAATTTTTTTTTTTTTTTTTTTTTGTAGAGGATGGGGTGTTACTATGTTACCAGGCTGGTCTCAAACTCCTGGGCTCAAGCGATCCTCTTGCGTAGGCCTGCCCACCGCACCCAGGCCCCTGCCTCTGTTCTTGATGGCTGTAGTGGGTTAACAGCATCCTCCCAGAATTCATGGCCACCTGGAACTGCAGAATATGACCTCATTTAGAAATTAGGGGTTTTTTGCAGATGTAATTAGGATTAAATGAGGTCATACTGGATTAGAGAGGGCCCTCAGGTGGAGAGAAAAGAGACACATAGAGAAGGAGGCCGTGTGAAAACAGAAACAGAAACTGAGCAAGGCAGATGAAAGTCAAGAAACACCAAGGAGTGGCCCGGCGCGGTGGCTCATGCCTGTAATCCCAGCACTTTGGGAGGCTGAGGCGGGCAGATCACTTGATGTCAGGAGTTTGAGACCAGCCTGGCTAACAGGGTGAAACCCCGTCTCTACTAGAAATACAAAAAATTAGCCGGGCGTGGTGGTGGGTGCTTGTAGTCCCAGCCACTCGGGAGGCTGAGGCAGGAAAATGGCGTGAACCAGGGAGGTGGAGCTTGCAGTGAGCTGAGATGGCGCCACTGCACTCCAGCCTGGGCGACAGAGCCAGACTCCGTCTCAAAAAAAATAAAAAAAATAAAATAAATAAATAAATAAATAAATAAATAAAAATAGAAAAATTAGCGGGGTGTAGTGGTGCGTGCCTGTAATCCCAGCTACTCGGGAGGTTGAGGCAGAGAATCACTTGAACCTGGGAGGCACAGTCTGCAGTGAGCTGAGATCGGGAGATTGAGACCAGCCTGGCCAACATCGTGAACCCCTGTCTCTATTAAAAATACAAAAATTTGCTGGGTGTGGTGGTGCACGACTGTAATCCCAGCTACTCAGGAGGCTGAGGCAGGAGAATCACTTGAACCTAGGAGGCGGAGGTTGCAGTGAGCTGAGATCACACCACTGCACTCCAGCCTGGGCGACAGAGTGAGACTTCATCTCAAAAACCCACACAAAACCCAAAGCCAAACCCAAAACCAAAACAAAGAAACATCAGAGATTGCTGGCTAGGTAAATATCAAATCATTGGTGTAGGAGGTCATCTTGGAGGTGCCGTCCACCCACTGTCCCAGACCTGGAGACCTAGGGCTCCCGTGAAGGAAATTCCTTTATTACTTGGGAGATCCCAGGTACTATGTAATCATATGTATATGCTGATTTCTTGGACGTCCCAAAATTCTGGACCTATTTGACTTCCACCTTTCACCTGCCCTGCACATGCTGTATGTAGGCTCAGGCTCCGAAATCTCCCATCTCTCCGGTTTCTAGCCACTAGAAAGTGGAAGAGGCAATGGAGTCTCCCCTTGGACCAGTTAGGGGGCATGTGGCACTACTGACACCTTGATTTCAGGCTGTGGCCTCCAGAACAGTGACACAATACATTTCTGTTGTGTGAAGCCATCCAGTTTGTGGCACTTTGTTACAGATTCCCGAGAAAACTAATCCAAAGGTGTAGTTAGGGCATAAAAGCCATCCTAACCTTGTACGATGGTGACAAAATGTATGAGTCGACCCTGACTCATTACAGTTGTACCAAAGCTTGCCAACTGGGTGTGGCTAATGTTTGGTTGTAGACACTGACATTCAAAAGCTTTGTTACATATTGGGGGTGTGGGTGAAGGGCAGGTGGGGACTCTGTGGACCATTTTTGTAGCTTCTTGTGAGCCTTAAACTATTTCACAATAAAAAGTGTCACTCAACTCCTGTTATTTGAGGTAGTTATTGCCCACGAACACCGAACAATTCTCCTAGGGGAAATTATATAGTTAGGGGCCGGGCATGGTGGCTCGCACCTGTAATCCCAGCACTTTGGGAGGCCAAGGTGGGCGGATTACTTGAGGTTAAGAGTTGGAGATCAGGCTGGGTGCGGTGGCTCATGCCTGTAATCCCAGCACTTTGGGAGGCTGAGGCGGGCAGATCACAAGGTCAGGAGATCAAGACCATCCTAGCTAACACAGTGAAACCCCATCTCTACTACTAAAAATACAAAAAAATTAGCCAGGCGTGGTAGCGGGCGCCTGTAGTCCCAGCTACTCGGGAGGCTGAGGCAGGAGAATGGTGTGAACCTGGGAGGCGGAGCTTGCAGTGAGCTGAGATCGTGCTACTGCGCTCCAACCTGGGTGACAGAGCGAGACTCCGTCTTAAAAAAATAAAAATAAAAATGAATAAATAAAAGAGGTTCCAGCCTCTTTTTCCGGCTGGAACTATGGAGGGTGTAGAAGAGAAGAAGAAAGTTCCTGCTGTTTCAGAAACCCTTAAGAACAAGCGAAGGAATTTCGCAGAGCTGAAGATCAAGCACCTGAGAAAGAGGTTTGCCCAAAAGATGCTTCGAAAGGCAAGGAGGAAGCTTATCTATGAAAAAGAGAAGCACTATCACAAGGAATATAGGCAGATGTACCGAACTGAAATTCGAATGGAAAGGATGTCAAGAAAAGCTGACAACGTCTATGCACCTGCAGAACCCACATTGACGTTTGTCATCAGGACCAGAGGTGCCGATGGTGTGAGCCCAAAGGTCCGAAAAGTGTTGCAGCTTCTTCACCTTCGTCAAATCTTCAATGGAAACTTTGTGAAGCTCAACGAGGCCAATCAACGTGCTGAGGACTGTAGAGCCATACGTTGCATGGGGTACCCAAATCTGAAGTCAGTAAATAAACTAATCTACAAGCGTGGTTATGGCAAAATCAGTAAGAAGTGAATTGCTTTGACAGATAACACTTTGACTGTGTGATCTCTTGGAAAATATGGCATCATCTGCATGAAGCATGTGATTCATGAGGTCTATACTGTTGGAAAACGCTTCAAAGAAGCACATAACTTCCTGTGGCCCTTCAAATTATCTTCTCCACAAGGTGGAATGAAGAAAAAGATCACTCATTTTGTAGAAGGTGGAGACGCTGGCAACAGGGAGGAGCAGATCAACACAACAGGCTTCTTAGAAGAATGAACTATGGTGTGTACCACAATTATTTTTCTAAGCTGTTCGGTTAATAAACAGTACCTGCTCTCAAACTGAAAGAAAATTATGTGTGTATATTTCTGTAGTTAGCTTCCCTAGAGCCTCTGGCTATGAATCAGCAAGCAGACAGTGTCATTAACACCGAACTCACAGCCAACAGAGTTAGAACTCATGCCTGGGCATAGCTTCTTGAACGCAGGGATTTCTTCCTGTGTGAGGCTCATCACGGTCTCCTTGCTCTTGGTGACATTAGACAGGGCTTCAGCACTACTTGGGGGCCGTCTGAAACAGCAAAATTACCAACAAAAAGCAAAAAAATTGAAAGGAGATAAAAACGGGAGATTTCAGAGCCTGAGCCGATAGCATTTGCTGGGTAGGTGAAAGAGGGTAGTCAAACAGGTCCAGAATCTTGAGGTATTCAGAAATCAGAGTATCTTCCCTGGGATCCCCAAGTACTAAAGGGATTTCCTTCACGGAAGCCCTAGGACTCCAGGTCTGGGGGAAATGGGTAGACAGCACCTTCAAGATAACCTCCTACCCTAATTTATTTAACGTTTACTTAGCTGATCTTTTTATCAGTTTAAGATATAAATAGTTTAGAACTCACATCATTAAGAAATAAGTAATACCTTCTAAAAAGATGGGGAGAAAAGAGATAGGGCGTGGTGGCTCATACACGTAATCCCAGCACGTTGAGAGGCCGAAGTGTCTTAGAAAAATCCCAAAACGAAACAGGAGCTGTCAAGTCACAAAAATAAGTACAACTGCTTATGAAACTGAATCTCATTCACCACAAGAAAATTGGGAATTGAAAGCTCCGTGAAAAACAATTTTTCTTTCTTTCTCTTTCTCTCTCTCTCTCTCTCTTTTTTTTTTCTTTAAGATGGTGTCTCCCTCTGTCGCCCAGCTTGGAGTGCAGTGGCGCCATCTGCTCACTGCAGTCTCCGCCTCCCAGGTTCAAGCAATTCTCCTGCCTCATCCTCCTGAGTAGCTGGGATTACAGGAGCCCACCACCACGCCTGGCTAATTTTTGTGTTTTTAGTAGAGACGGGGTTTCACCATGTTGGCCAGGCTGGTCTTGAACTCCTGACCTCACGTGATCTGCCCACCTTGGCCTCCCAAAGTGCTGGGATTGCAGGTGTGAGCCACCCGCACTCAGTCACACTTTATCTTGTCACCTGTGATTTGGTAAAAGATAAGAGTGTTGGATGATTCACCACTCAGCAAGTGCGTGGGTGAGAAGGAGCCTCAAACCTAGAGGCTAGAATCTGAAATGGACCCAACTTTTTGGAAACACAGCTTGTTAAAATCTATCAAGGCACCAAAATGCACCTTCCCCTCAACCCAGAAATTTTACTTCAAGGATTTTCTTTCGTAAGCACACCTGCACACATCACAGACACAGATGTATGCACACAAACAGTGTGGTGTGGTTTGAATAATACTGGAACACCACCAACCACAAGACCCATGCGTGATTGAGGGTTTAGTCCAGTGCTGAGCACTTGTCAGGTTTCACCTTTTCTGACCTTCCCAAGAACGCTATGAAGTGGATCGTGCTGTTATTTCCATTTTCCCTACGAGCAGGCTCAGAGAGGAAGGGCAGCAGCTTAATCTACCTAGCAAAGAGCTTGGGAGAGGAGGTGCCTGGATTTGAATGTGGATCCATATCATGTACCTGAAGAACCTGTACCTTCCCACCTGAGTCACTTAGTGACTTGACCTGGCCTCCGACCACATTCCAGTCTACAGTTCTGCTGGAGGTCATTTGCACCATTTCTTTCTTTCTTTCTTTCTTTTTTGAGACGCCTTGCTCTGTCACTCAGGCTGGAGGGCAGTGGTGTGATCTCAGCTCTCTGCAACCTCTGCCTTCCGGGTTTAAGTGATTCTCTTCCTACCTCAGCCCCTCAAGTAGCTGGGATAACAGGCGTGCACCACCACGTCCGGCCAATATTCGTATTTTCAGTAGAGACGGGGTTTTGCCATGTTGGCCCGGCTGGTCTTAAACTCCTGACCTCAAGTGATTCACCAGCTTCGGCCTCCCAAAGTTCTGGGATTATAGGCGTGAGCCACGACGTCCAGCCACGGTCGTGTGCATTGTTTTTTGGTGACGTTTGAGAAGAAGGTTTTCTAAAACCAGAGTTTCCCCATCTGCAGACTCTAGAGCTGAGGCTCCAGCACAAGACGTCCACTGATGTTGGCTCTCTCTCTTTCTCTCTCTCTCTCTTTCTTTCTGTTGCTCTAAGTCAGGGGAATCATGAGCCCTGTGCAGGGAAAGAGCTGATGGGAGAGACCCAGAGGACAGCTGGAACACAGGAAGTAAGATCATTTTCCTCCTAGGAAAGCCCGAGGCCCACGAGGCTGAGTTTTGGCTACCTTCTGCTTACCCCCAAGGGAAATCTGGAAACTTCTGCCTCTCTTCCATAACCCTGGAAGCCATGGGCCACTTGAAACTGCCAACTCAGGCTTCCTCTTTGTCCAACTTGGCCACTCCTTCTCTTTCCCTTTGCTGTGGCTGATCTCAAGTTGCCACAGGGATATCCCCTTTGGTGATGATACAGGAGTTAAGAAGGAATTACTGGCCGGGCGCAGTGGCTCACGCCTGCAATCCCAGCACTTTGGGAGGCCGAGGTGGGCGGATCATCTGAGGTCTAGAGTTCGAGACCAGCCTGACCAACAAGGAGAAACCCTGTCTCTACTGAAAATACAAAATTAGTCGGGCATGGTGGCACATGCCTGTAATCCCAGCTATTTGAGAGGCTGAGGCAGGAGAATCGCTTGAACCTGGGAGGCGGAGGTTGTGGTGAACTGAGATCGCGCTATTGTACTCCAGTCTGGGCAACAAGAGTGAAACTCCGTCTCAAAAAAAAAAAAAAAAAAAGAGAGAGAGAAGGAATTACTTAGGCAGAGAGCAAGGGCATGGCAGTCGTCGCTAAGGTTTTTCTTTTTAATGAAAGGCAGCCCCAAATCATTTTCTAACAAAGAGCAGCCTGCAAGCTGGGAGCTTGCCCGGATGAAGGCCGGCAGGAATTAAGGACTAGACATATTGATGATGGCAGCTCTATCTTCCCTTCTCTGCCAGCCACATGTACTGTAAAGGAGCAGACAAGATGGTGCCGATCAACTAGAAAGCCTATTTGCTTAAGAAGGTTAGGCTGTGGGCAGCGGGGCGCTGTGGCTCACACCTGTAATCCCTGCACTTTGGAGGCCCAGGCGGGTGGATCAGCTGAGGTCAGGAGTTCCAGACCAGCCTGGTGAATGATGAAATCCAGTCTCAGCTAAAAATACAAATAATAGCTGGGCGTGGTAGTGAGCGCCTGTAATCCCAGCTACTTGGGAGGCTGAGGCAGGAGAATTGCTTCAACCAGGGAGGTGGAGGTTGCAGTGAGCCGAGGTTACGCCATTGCACTCCAGCCTGGGTGACAAAGGGAGACTCAGTCTCAAAACACACACGCGCACACATACACACAACTAGGGTGGGGCAACCAGCCTTCTCTGCACACTATGTAGACGTCATACCTAATCAAACTAATCTGTGAGCCCTATGTAAATCAGACACCGCCTTCTCTAGCCTGCTTATAAAATCTGCGTGGTCTGCTGGCTCCCCCTTTTCCTGATCTCTCTCTCTCTCTCTCTCAGCTCCTCTTCTCTCTCTTTTCTTTTTCCTTTGAGACGGAGTCTTGCTCTGTCACTCAGGCTGGAGTGCAGTGGTCTGATCTTAGCTCAGTGCAACTTCCGCCTCCTGGGTTCAAGCAATCCTCCTGCCTCAGCCTCCCGAGTAGTTGGGATTACAGGCGTGCACCACCATGCCCAGCTACTTTTTTGTATTCTTAGGAGAGAATCCCACTGCTGGGATTTCTGCTGGGAGGGAGGGTATCAAGACACTCTTACTTCTCACTCTTCCATTCCTGTTCCTTTCTTTCTTTTTCTTTTTTTTTTTTTTAGACGGAGTTTTGCTCTTGTTGCCCAGGCTGGAGTGCAATGATGCAATCTCGGCTCACTGCAGCCTCTGCCTCCCAGGTTCAAGCAATTCTCCTGCTTCAACCTCCTGAGTAGCTGGGATTACAGGTGCCCACCACCACGACCAGCTAATTTCTGTATTTTTCGTAGAGACAGGGTTTCACCATGTTGGCCAGGTCGAACTCCTGACCTCAGATGATCCACCCGCCTCAGCCTCCCAAAGTGCTGGGATTACAGGCGTGAGCCACCATGCCCGGCTCATTCCTGTTCCTTTCTTTATCCCATGAGCCAGTAGGACTAGGAGAATTCTGTGCAAAAGGAAGCAACAGGAAACAATTTTCACCTATGTGAAAGTCTGGGCTGGCATGTCATCTCTGTTCTGCAAAATCTTTAGGAGCCAAAATTATTTCGCTCAAGTGCCTCTGACACACAAAAGGTGATGCCCTTGTCTGCAAAATACAAAGTGACATACCACCATGGCTGAGTTCCAGGAAACAGGAAGATCAAAAAGTGAAGGGAAGCAACTCTCCTTCCTTTTCAAGGAAGTGCTTGCACTAATAAATTCCGCTCACAACCCATTGGCCAGGACTTTGTCACATGACTCAGGCAAGGGAGGCTGGGAAATGTAGTCTTCATTCTGATTAGCCATGTACCCAGCTGAAAATCCAGGGTTCTATTACTATCATTAACAGAATTTTGTGCCGCAGGTGCAAATTTCAAGGGGGCATCTCAAACTGTCATTGTCAAGATAAATGATATTCTCAGGCAACATTTAAAAAAAATCTAAAAAGTGAAGGTCAAAAAAAAAATTCATGATGAACACATTGCAAAAATGTTTTAAATAAAGATGAGATCCAACCCTACACTTCTACAATCTGCTTCATTTTCTTCCACTCTAATTCTGGTCTTGCAGCCCAAATTTGCATTCTGGCTCCAACACTTACCAGCTGTGTGACCTACAGCAAATATTTTAATCTCTCTGTGCCATAGTTCCCTGGAAGTAATGAAAGTATCTCACAGGTTTGCTATGAGGTTGGAAGGAATTAATATTTGTAAAACCATTTAGCAAAGAGCCAGTACATGGTAAGGAACTGGTAAGAACTATTATTATCGTTGCTACTACTGAAACGGCCTCCTTGTCTGGAGTAACACCCGAGGTTCATAGTCTCACAGCCAAGGAAAACAAGGACATGGACATGGAAAGAGTGAGGTCAAGTGTTGCAGGGAGTCAGGGTCCCCAAACGGAGGGACCGGCTGAAACCGTGGCAGAAGAACATAAATTGTGAAGATTTCATGGACATTTATTAGTTCCCCAAATTAATACTTTTATAATTTCTTACACCTATCTTTACTGTAATCTCTAAACATAAATTGTGAAGATTTCATGGACACTTGTCACTTCCCCAATCAATACCCTTGTGTTTTCCTATGCCTGTCTTTACTTTAATCTCTTAATCCCATCATCTTCTTTGTAAGCTGAGGAGGATGAATGTCGCCTCAGGACCCTGTGATTGTATCAACTGCACAAATTGTTTGTAGAGCATGTGTGCTTGAACAATATGAAATCTGGGCATCTTAAGAAAAAAAAGAACAGGATAACAGCAATGTTCAGGGAACAAGAGAGGTAACTTTGAATTGGCCGCCGGTGAGCCGGACAGAACAGAGCCATATTTCTCCTCTTTCATAAGCAAATAGGAGAAATATTGCTGAATTCTTTTTCTCAGCAAGGAACATCCCTGAGAAAGAGAATGTGCCTTGAAGGTAGGCCTATAAACGGCCACTTTATTTTTTTTTTTATTATTTATTTATTTTTTTTGAGACGGAGTCTCGCTCTGTCGCCCAGGCTGGAGTGTAGTGGCCGGATCTC
This sequence comes from Macaca nemestrina, assembly GCF_043159975.1. Taxonomy (NCBI): domain Eukaryota; kingdom Metazoa; phylum Chordata; class Mammalia; order Primates; family Cercopithecidae; genus Macaca; species Macaca nemestrina. The sequence goes on from NC_092144.1 coordinate 6,219,034, forward strand.
AGCTCACTGCAAGCTCCGCCTCCTGGGTTCGGGCCATTCTCCTGTCTCAGCCTCCTGAGTAGCTGGGACTACAGGTGCCCACCACCTCGCCCGGCTAGTTTTTTGTATTTTTTAGTAGAGACGGGGTTTCACCGTGTTAGCCAGGATGGTCTCGATCTCCTGACCTAGTGATCCACCCGTCTCGGCCTCCCAAAGTGCTGGGATTACAGGCTTGAGCCACCGCGCCCGGCCTAAACGGCCACTTTAGAAGGCGTGCTGCCTTTTATGGTAGAAGCCAAAGGGATGAAATAAGCCCCGGTCTCCTGTAGCGTTCCCAGGCTTATTCGGACGAGGAAATTCCCGTCTAATAAATTTTGGTCAGACAGGTTGTCTGCTCTCAAATCCTGTTTCCTGATAAGATGTTACCAACGACAATGCGTGCCCAAAACTTCATTAGCAATTTTAATTTCTCCTCATCCGGTGGCCCTGTGATCTCGCCCTGCCTCCATTTGCTTTGTGATATTTATTACCTTGTGAAGCATGTGATCTATGTGACCCATACCCGATTCGTGCACTCCCTCCCCTTTTGAAAATCGCTAATAAAAACTTGCTGGTTTTATGGCTTGGGGAGCATCATGGAGCCTACTGACATGTGATGTCTCCCCCGGACACCCAGCTTTAAATTTCTCTCTCTAGTGCTCTTTCCCTTTATTTTTCAACCCAGCCGAGACACTGAGGAAATAGAAAAGAACCCATGTTAAACATCAGGAGTGGGTTCTCCCGATAGTCGAGAGCTGAAGTTTAACAGGCGAAAGAAGGAGAAGAGCTCTCTTCTGCAGAGAGGGGTCCCAGAAAAATGGGTTGCTGTATCAGGGGTGAAATGTAGGGGGGTTTATAGTTAAGCTAGTGAGTAAACAGTGTTTGATTTACATAGGGTGTGAAAGACTGGTTAGACCACGTGTTCCATTTGCATAGGGTGCACATTTCTGGTAGCTTCCCACCCTCTTTTATTATGCAGGCAGGTTCTCTACCCGAGCTGTGCTGTATTGCCCATTTCTCTGTTACTACACACGTGGTAACAAAAAAAAAAGGAAGATGGAGCCTCCATGTTGGGCCTGCCTGGCCCCTGAGTAGCTCTTTTCTATTGGTGCACCTGCTGGCATTCTCCTGTGTAAGCTTCCAGCTTGCCTATCTTTGTTTGCAGCTCAATTTTTCAGGCTGCTCTTTGGTAGAAAAGAAATGATTTGGGGACTGCTTTTTGTTAGAAGGGAAGCTCTGCCGAGGACTCTGTTGCCTTCACTATCTACCAAAATAATTTCTGTCTACCTCCTGTATCACTACTACTGTTATTATTAATTTGAGAAAGAGTTTCACTCTGTTGTCCAGGCTGGAATGCAGTGGCCTGGGCTTACCGCAACCTCCGCCTCCCAGGGTCAAGTGATTCTCATGCCTCAGCCTCCCAAGTAGCTGGGACTACAGGAAGCTGCCATTATGCACAGCTAATTTTTTTTTTTGTATTTTTAGTAGAGACAGGGTTTTACCACGTTGGCCAGGCTGGTCTTAAACTCCTGACCTCAAATGATCTGCCTGCCTTGGCCTCCCACGGTGCTGGGATTACAGGGTGAGCTACTGCGCTCGGCCTCTTATTATTTGTTTATTATTATTACTATTTTTGGAGACAAGGTCTTACTCTGTCACCCAGGCTGGAGAGCAGTGGTGCACTCATAGCTCCCTGCAGCTTCCAGTTCCTGGGCTTGAGTGTTCCTTCTGCCTCAGCTTCCTGAGAAGGTGGGACTATAGGTGTGCACCACCACACTCAGCTAATTTTAAAAGTTTGTGGAGAGATGGGCTTTCGCTATGTTGCTCAGGCTGGTCTTGAATTCTTGGCCTCAAGTGATCCTCCCACCTTGGCCTTCCAAATTGTTGGGATTATAGGCATGAGCCACCACTCTTGGCCAGACTTTACACAATAAAGGTTTATTTCGGGTCACTCTGCCTATGGAGTGGCCATTCTTTACTCCTTCGCTTTCTGTTTTTCATTATTTGTTGTTGTTGTTGTTGTTTGTTTGTTTGTTTGAGATGGAGTTTTGCTCTTGTTGCCCTGGCTGGAGTTCAATGGCGTGATCTCAGCTCACTGCAACCTTTGCCTCCTGGGCTCAAGTGATTCTCCTGCCTCAGCCACCAGAGTAGCAGAGATTACAGGCACCTGCCACCACACCCAGCTAATTGTTTGTATTTTTAGTAGATATGGGGTTTCACCATGTTGGCCAGGCTGGTCTCAAACTCCTGACCTCAGGTGATCTGCCTGCCTTGGCCTCCCAAAGTGCTGGGATTACAACCGTGAGCTAACACTCCTAGCCTATTCCTTTTCTTTCTTAATACACTTATTTCACTTAAAAAAAAAAAGTTTATTTTCTACTCACACAACATTCAGATCAGGAAGGGGTTCTGTCTGTGGTAGGCTGCTGCTTCTTTTTTTTTTGTTTTTGAGACAGGGCCTCACTCTGTTGCTCAGAGTCGAGTGCCGTGGCACAATCTCAGCTCAATGCAACTTCTGCTTCCTGGGTTCAAGTGATCCTCCTACCTCAGTCCCCCAAATAGCTGGGACCACAGGTGCACGGCACCATGCCCAACTAATTTTTTTTTTTAATTTTCTACAAGTATTTTGTTATCAAGCATTAAAAATCTACCCAAACTACAGGCCAGGTACGGTGGCTCACGCCTGTAATCCCAAAATTTTGGGAGGCCGAGGTGGGCGGATCACCTGAGGTCAGGAGTTCGAGACCAGCCTGGCCAACATGGTGAAACTCCCTCTCTACTAAAAATTCAAAAAGTAGCCAGGCATAGTCGTGTGCGCCTGTAGTCCCAGCTACTCAGGAGGCTGAGGCTTGAGAATTGCTTGAACCCAGGAGGTGGAGTTTGCAATGTGCCGAGATCATGTCACTGCACTCCAGCCTGGGTGACAAGAGTGATACTTCATCTCAAAAAACAAAAATATATACAGAATACAAAGACAGTATAATAGACTTGTCACCCAGGTTTAACAGCTACTAGTCATGCCATTTTTGTTTCATCTATACTTGGACCCATTTCTTACCCCCCACTTGATTAGTTTTTTGGGTTTTCTTTTTAGATAAAATATATATATTGAAAGGTACAATCTGAATTGTACCTTTTTGACAAATTAATACACTCATATAGACTCCCACCTTTAAAATAATAGAATTACTCCACTTACCAATCACTAACGTACATATAAGTTATCTCAAAGTATTATTTACAATCCAAATTTTTATAAAATAGGTCAGAGTTTTGACTGAAAATTTTTTTTTTTTTTTTTTTGAGACTGAGTTTTGCTCTTGTTGCCTGGGCTAGAGTGCAATGGTGCAATCTCGGCTCACCACAACCTCTGCCTCCTAGGTTCAAATGATTCTCCTGCCTCAGCCTCCTGAGTAGCTGGGATTACAGGCTCGTGCCACCACACCTGTCTAATTTTCTGTGTTTTTAGTTGAGATGGGGTTTTGCCATCTTTGCCAGGCTGGCCTTGAACTCCTGACCTCAAGTGATTTGCCTGCCTCAGCTTCCCAAAGTGCTTAGATTACAGGCGTGAGCCACTGCACCCGGCCCGTGTCTGTTTCGTATGATGCCTATGTTTGGTCCAGAGGTAGGGTAATTCTGACCTCCACATAAACAATGAGAAATGTTGCCTCTTCCACTATATTCTGAAAGCGCTTGTGTAGAATTGGTGTTATTTATTCCTTAAATGTGTGATAAATATTTTACCAGTGGAGTCATCTGAGCTTGGACTTTAATTTGTGGGAAGGATTTTTATTTAGAGATGAGATCTCGTTATGTTGACCAGGTTGGTCTTGAACACTTGGCCTCAAGCAATCCTCTCACCTTGGCCTTCCAAAGTGCTAGGATTACAGGTGTGAGCCACCAACACCCATCCTGGCTATTGGTTTTCTATGTGTCATATGACCTTGTTCTTCGTGTTTTCCATTACTACATTCTGCATTTGTTTGAATTCAGGTTATTTTTTTGTAGGATACTAGTTTCATTCCCTTTTTCTTTCCTATTCTGTTTTTTCCCCCCATTTATTTTCTTAATGGCCTTCTGGATTATAGTTTTAATACTAACTTTATTTATTTTATTTAATTTTTTTTAAAAGATGGAATCTTGTTGCATCACCCAGGCTGAAGTGCAGTGGCTCAATCTCGGCTCACTGCAACCTCCGCCCGCACGCACCCCCCTCCCACCCAGTTGAAGTGATTTTCATGCCTCAGCCTCTCGAGTAGCTGGGATAACAGGCATGCACCACCACACCTGGCTCATTTTTGTATTTTTAGTAGAGATGGGGGTTTCACCATGTTGACCAGGCTGGTCTTGAACTCTTGACCTCAGGTGATCTGCCTGCTTTGGCCTCCCAAAGTGCTGGGATTATAGGTGTGAGCCACCATGCCTGGCCTAATTAACATATTAACTTTATAACAACCTTGTTTGAATAATACTTTTTTTTTATAATATACAAATTCTCTGCCCCTATATGTCTCTGTCACTCCCCTTCATGTTGTTATTTTCACATATCGTATCTTTATACATTGTGTGCCCTTTAACATATATTTATGTTATCTCTTTCATCAGAGTTAGAAAGCTTTTTGCCATTATTTTTTACAAAATATTTTCTTCTTTCACTTTTTCTTCTCCTCTGGGACTCACGAAGTGTATGTTGGTATGCTTGATGTGCCCCATAGATTTTCCCAGACTCTGTGTATTTTTCTTTTTTTTTCTTTTCTTTTCTTTTTTGTTTTTTGTGACGGAATTTTGCTCTTGCAGCCCAGGCTGGAGTGCAATGGTGCAATCTTGGCTCACTGCAACCTCTGTCTCCTGGGTTTAAGCAATTCTCCTGCCTCAGCCTCCTGACTAACTGGGACTGCAGGCATGTGCCACCACACCCGGCTAATTTTGCATTTTTAGTAGAGATGGGGTTTCTCCATGTTGGTCAGGCTGGCGTCCAACTCCCGACCTCTGGTGATCCGCCCACCTCGGCCTCCCAAAGGGCTGGGATTACAGGCATGAGCCACCGCGCCCGGCCGGCTCTGTGTATTTTTCTTCACTTTTTTTCCCTGCTTCTTGGACTTGCTAACTTTATAGTTGCTTCATCTTCAAGTTTGTTGATCTTTCTTCTACCTACTCAAATCTGTTCTTAAATTCCTCTAATGAATTATCATCTCCATTATTGTAATTTTCAGCTCCAGAATTCCTGTTTGTCAATTTTTAATAATTTCTTTCTTTTTATTGACATTCTCACTTCTTTCATCTATCATTCTCATGATCTGCTTTAGTTCTTTGTCCATATTTTCGTTCATCTCACTGAACACATTTGAGATAGTTGCTTTAATGTCTTTGACTAATAGTTTCAATGTGTGGGCTTTCCTAGTAATGGTATTTGTTAAGTCATTGTTTATCGTAAATGAATTATACTTTCCTATGTCTTTATGCTTTGTAATTAGGACTGGACATTCTGAGTACTATGATTCATAAGTCTGGAACTCCGATGCTCCAAGTCTTCATGGATTGCTGATTTCTGCTTCCTGAAGGCTGAAATTATTCATTTCTGACTTTCCCAGTCTGTTTTTTGGCAAGTGTGTATCCTTTGGGTGTGATCACTGAAGTTTCTTTTCCATTTTGTGGTCGGTTAGTAACCTGACACAGATTTTGCAAGGCATTGAACCTCTAAGTCTGAGAGATACCAACGGACTCAAGAGGGCCAAAACAAGCATCTTGTTGGCTTCTCAGGACATTGGCAGTCCCAGTAGAGTGCAAATCCCCCAAATTTTGGAGGACAAGGTCTCAACTGCCTGCTCTGGCACTGGTCACCTGTTTGAGGGAAATGGGCTCTCTCCAAATTGCCCCACTCAGGCAGAGGAATGGGGAGTGGAGGCTGGTTCGTGAAGGCTGCTCTCTTTCTAAAGAGTCTCAGTCTTTCCTTTCATCAAGCACTCCTCTCGTTATTATAAGTGCCACAACAGGATGACCAGTTCTGAAATCATTGATTCTGTGTCCCCCGCCCCTCAGTTCACTGTTTATCTCACTGGAGGGAGGGGCTCCCAGAGCTTTCTATTCTGTCTTTTTGCTTGACCTCACTGTTTGCTGACTTTCTGAGATATGCCCAAACTCATACGGCTATTGGAAATTTCCGCGTTAAAAGTACTTCACCAGATTGGGCAACATGGTGAAATCCTGTCTCTACAAAAAAGAAAAATACAAAAATTCCTTGGGCGAGGTGGCACACTCCCGTAGTCCCAGCTACTTGGGAGGCTGAGGTGGGAGAATCGCTTGAGACCGGAAGGCAGAGGTTGCAGTGAGCCGAAATGGCACTACTGCACACTAGCTTGGGCGACAGAGTGAGGCTCTGTCTCAAAAAAAAAAAAAAAAAAGGTACTTGACATGATAGTTTCCAATAAAAACATTTTAACCTAATTCCTTCATTTCACTCTTTAGCAATCAAGATGTGAAAATTATATTGAACGGGTAAAAATGCAGGTTACAAAGATAAGATAAATATGAAATGCTACGATATACTTCTGACTACTGGAAGACATAAGAGAGAGTTGCAATGATTATGCTTAATATTTTGGTTAGTAAACAGAGAGAATGCATCTGCCCAAGGATTCAGAAGAGGTATGTGAATATTTAATAAGGTAAGTAATCCTTAGTTTTTGAGAAACCAGAGATAGAAAATACGTTGTTTTTTTTGTTTTTGTTTTTTTTTTACCTTTAAGTTCTGGGATACACGTGCAGAACGTGCAGATTTGTTACGTAAGTATATGTGTGCCATGGCGGTTTGCTGCACCTGCTGACCCATCCTCTAAGTTGCTTCCTCTCACTCCCCACCCCACAACAGGCCCCGGTGTGTGATGTTCCCCTCCCTGTGTCCATGTGGTCTCATTGTTCAACTCCCAATTATGAGTAAGAACACACAGTGTTTGGTTTTTTGTTAGTTTGCTGAGGATGATGGTTTCCAGCTTCATTCATGTCCCTGCAAAGGACACGCTCTCTTTCCTTTTTATGGCTGCGTAGTATTCCATGGTGTATATGTACCACATGTTCTTTATCCAGTCTGTCATTGATGGGCATTTGGGTTGGTGCCATGACTTTGCTATTGTAAATAGTGCTGCAATAAACATATGGTGCATGTGTCTTTATAGTAGAATAATTTATGTTCTTTTTTTTTTTTTTTTTTTGAGATGGAGTCTCAGTCTGTCACCCAGGCTGGAGTGTAGTGGCATTATCTCGGCCCACTGCAACCTCCAACTCCCGGGTTCAAGCAATTCTCCTGCCTCAGCCTCCCGAGTAGCTGGGATTACAGGCGCCCACCACCACTCCTGGCTAATTTTTGTATTTTTAGTAGAGACGAGGTTTCACCATGTTGGACCAGGCTGGTCTTGAACTCCTGGCCTCAGGTGATCTGCTTGCCTTGGCCTCTCTAAATGTTGGGATTACAGGCGTGAGCCACCACGCCTGGCCAGGATTGTTATTACTACTTTTAACCCATTTCCCATTTGCCCCGAGAATACCCTTGTCTCTTATCCTAATGTAACATCATATACATTTCTGTTACATTAGGATTAGAGACAAATTATGTTTAGAAATGACTCCAAGAACAGTTTTTATATTTTATTTGCACATTGAAACTCAGCCAGATTTGATTCAGCCTCGAAGAGTGTGTTTATGTAAAATTAAATGAACTCTGGCAGTGAGCAGCACGTTTTTTTAAATTAGGAAATGAGTTAACTAACATTGATCTTGAGGTTTTAGTCATTGTAATGAAATGAAAAGATTGAATAGGAAGAAATGAGTCATTATTTAGAGATTACTTTACTATGTAAGTAGAAAATTCTAGGCCAGACGCAGTGGCTCACGCCTGTAATCCTAGCACTTTGGGAGGCCGAGGTGGGCGAATCACGAGGTCAGGAGATCAAGACCATCCTGGCTAACACGGTGAAACCCTGTCTCTACTAAAAATACAAAAAATTAGTCCGGTATGGTGGCGGGCGCCTGTTGTCCCAGCCACTCGGGAGGCTGAGGCAGGAGAATGGCGTGAACCCAGGAGGTGGAGCTTACAGTGAGCCAAGATCATGCCACTGCACTCCAGCCTGGGTGACAGAGCAAGACTCCATCTCAAAAAAAAAAAAAAAAAAAAAAGAAAGAAAATTCCAAATAATTTACACATAGTTTTATTTTTATTTTTGAGATGGAGTCACTGTGTCTCCCAGGCTGGAGTGCAGTGGCTTGATCTTGGCTCACTGCAACCTCTGCCTCCCAGGTTCAAGCAATTCTCTTCCCTCAACCTCCCAAGTAGCTGGGACAATAGGCGTGCGCCACTACGCCCAGCTAATTTTTTGTATTTTTAGTAGAGACGGGGTTTCATTGTGTAGGCCAGAGTGGTCTCAAACTTCTGGTCTCAGGTGATCCACCCATCTCAGCCTCCCAAAGTGCTTAGATTACAGGCGTGGGCCACCGTGCCCAGTCTACACATAGTTTTTTTGTTTTTATTTTTATTTTTTTTGAGACAGAGTTTTGCTCTGTTGCTCAGGCTGGAGTACAGTGGTGTGATACTCCTCTTCCCAGGTTCAAGTGATTCTGTGGCCTCAGCCTCCTGAGTAGCTGGGATTACAGTCATGCACCAGCACACCCGGCTAATTTTTGTATTCTTAGTAGAGATGAGTCTACCGTGTTCACCAGGCTAGTCTCAACCTCCTGACCTCAGGTAATCCGCCCACCTCAGCTTCCTAAAGTGCTGAGATTACAGGCATGAGCCACTGCGCCCAGCCTACACATAGTTTTAATATATTGGTTTAGCAACATCACTGGATGCAAAGCCTAAGTACAAAAATAAATCATATTTTTACATACCACTAACAACTAGAAAAGACATGTAAAACTACGTCATTTACAAAAGCAACAAAAATATATCAAATACCTGGGATTACATCTAATGGAAGCATTATACAAATTCTACACCAAACACTATAAAATGTTACTGAGAAAATTAAAGAAACCTTAAATAAATAGAAGGATATACCATGGCCAAGAGGTTGGAAGATTTAATACCATGAAGACACCAATTCCACACCAGTATCTATTGATCTATAGATTCAATGCAATCCCAGTCAGTCCCTCAGCAGGAAGTATACGTGTGTGTGTGTGTGTGTGTGTGTGTGTGCATGAGAGAGAGATTCTAATAAAACACAGGGAACTGCAAACAACTAAGAAAGACAAGATGATCCATAAAAAGAACAAAATGGAGAAACTCTACTATATATTGAGTCTTATTAAAAGGCTACAGCAAGTTAAACAGTGTGGTATTAGTGCCACGAAGGACTACAATCCAGTGGGATTGTAAAAAGAATTGCTCCACTGCACTCCAGTCTGGGCGACAGAGCAAGACTCCACCTTAAAAAAGGAAAAAGAAATTAAAAAAAAAAAAGGCACACAAAATATACTAGCTGTAAAAGAAAAGATGATCCGATTAGACCACATTAAAATTAAAATCTGTGTTTCAAAACATACTGATTCAGAGCACAACCTACAAAGGCAATCCACAGGGTGGGGGAAGATATTTGAAAAAATATTATTCACAAATGGCTCATTTTCAGATTATATAAAGAATTTCTGGGCTGGGCGTGGTGGCTCGTGCCTGTAATCCCAGCACTTTGGGAGGCCACAGCCGGTGGATCACCTGAGGCCAGGAGTTCAACACCACCCTGGCCAACATGATGAAGCCTCATCTTTACTAAAAATACAAAAAATTAGCCAGGCGTCGTGGCGTGCACCTGTAATCCCAGCTACTTGGGAGGCTGAGGCAGGAGAATAGCTTGAACCCAGGAGGCAGAGGTTGCAGAGAGCTGAGATCGTACCACTGTACTCCAGCCTGGCTGCCAAAGTAAAACTCTGACTCAAAACAAAAAAGGCCAGGGAAGGTGGCTCATGCCTGTAATCCCAGCACTTTGGGAGGCTGAGGCGGGTGGATCATGAGGTCAGGAGATTGAGACCATCCTGGCCAACACGGTGAAACCCCGTCTCTACTAAAAAAATACAAAAAAATTAGCTGGGCGAGGTGGCGAGCACCTGTAGTCCCAGCTACTGGGGAGACTGAGGCAGGAGAATGGCGTGAGCCTCGGAGGCGGAGCTTGCAGTGAGCCGAGATCGCGCCACTGCACTCCAGCCTGGGCGATGGAGCAAGACTCTGTCTCAAAAAAAAAAAAAAAAAAAAAAAAAAAAATTAGCCAGATGTGGTGGTGCACACCTGTAATCCCAGCTACTCAGGAGGCTGAGGCAGGAGAATCACTTGAACCCGGGAAGCAGAGGTTACAATGAGCTGAGATCTTGCCACTGCACTCCAACCTGGGTGACAGAGTGAGACTCTGTCTCAAAAAAAAAAAAAAAAAATTCTGTAAGGCAAAAAGAAAAAGACAACCTACTTTTAAAAGATGTAAAAGATGTGAAGCAGCACTTCACATAAAATAATATCCAAGTGGACAATACATACATGAGAGGATGTTTAGCTATATTACTCGTAGAAAAAATAAAACCATGTGGAATCCCTCTTACTCAACAGTGAATTGGCGAGACCGATCATGACTCTGAGAGTGAGTCAACAATGTGGCAGGATATGTTTTGAACCTTTATGCTTTCACAGAAACATTCATTTCAATAATCTTCTGTGCAGAAAAATACCTTCACAAGAGCCAAAGAATTCAACTGAGAGACCACAGCACTCGAAACGGAGCATAAAAATAAGAAAAGAGAGGCCGAGTGTGGTGGCTCACGCCTGTAATTCCAGCACTTTCAGAGGCCGAGGTGGGTGGATCACCTGAGGTCAGGAGTTCTAACCAGCCTGATCAACATGGAGAAACCCCGCCTCTACTAAAAATACAAAAAAATTAGCCAGACGTGGTGGATGCGCCTGTAATCCCAGTTACTCAGGAGGCTGAGGCAGGAGAATCTCTTGAACCGGGTGGCAGAGGTTGCGGTGAGCCGAGATCACGCCATTGTACTCCAACCTGGGCGACAGAGCAAGACTCCATCTAAAAAAAAAAAAAAAGAAAAAGAAAAGATGTACTGAATTGGGTAGGAAGGACAGTTTCACTTGATCTGCATCATCCCCTCCCTGAACCCAAGGCAGCACAGAGAGAGATACCCACTGCATCGGGGAAGAAGAGTAAAGTGAGTTCCAGGCTGCACTGCAGACCTGAGCCCGAGTTCTACTCTAGTGAACACTGATACCGGGCTGTCCTCAACAGACTCAGACTCCAGGCCCATTTCATGGCCAGTCTGGCTCCCACAGTCTCAGGCTCCAGCACTGCTCTAGCTTCAGGCAGGACCCTGTGGTTCCAGGCTCCAGGTGGCTCCTTTGAGCCCAGGCTCCAGGCTGGCACGCACAGACTCAAGCTCTGCAACTGCCTTCATGCTAGATTGGCCCCCATGAACCCAAGAACCACGCCCATCCTCACCGACTTTGTTTCGTTTTGCGACAGTCTCGCTCGGTTGCCCAGCCTGGAGTGTAGTGGCGTGATCTTGGCTCGCTGCAACCTCCGCCTCCTGGGTTCAAGCGATCCTCTTGCCTCAGTTTCCCAAGTAGCTGGGATTACAGGTGCCCACCACCGTGCCCGGTTAATTTTTGTATTTTTAGTAGAGACAGGTTTCATCATCTTGTGTAAGAATCTTCAATGGTAAGACCAGCGCTGTGGCTCACGCTGGGTACCGCCCGAGGCGTGCGGAGAAGCGAGGTGAAGGCTCGGGCCAGGGGCTGCAGCGGCCAGTGGGGGACGCTCCTCTACGCGTCTCCGCAGCACCTGCCGAACGCAGCCTCCAGCGACGCCACAAACTCCACATGGCTGATTTTGGCACCAAAGTCTGTGAGGGGGCCAGTCACCCTGACACTTTGGGAGGCTGAGGCGGGTGGATCACCTGAGGTCAGGAGATCGAGACCAACCTGGCCAACATGGTGAAACCCTGTCTCTACTAAAAACACAAAAATTAGCTGGGCATGGTGTCAGGGGCCTATAATCCCAGCTACTTGGGAGGCTGAGGCAGGAGAATCGCTTGAACCCAGGAGGCAGAGGTTGCAGTGAGCCAAGATCATGCCACTGCATTCTGGCTTGAGTGACAAGAGTGAAACCCTATCTCAAAAAAAAAAAAAAAAGGAAGAAACAAAAAAGAAAGGGTGCCGTTGTGTCATTTTCTAGAATCCTTTCAGTTTTAGCTACCAACTGCCAGGAAAAGCCCTCATCTTCTCCTCCTCTCCTCGGTTTCCATCTTGTTGGTACTTTTCTAGCCTTATACAAACGATCGCCATGTTAGCCTTAGGCTGAGAAGCTGGCTAGTCCTTTCTATGAAGCTAATACAATGGTCATTCCCAGACAAATGTAAAGGAAACACGAAGGCTGCTTCGAAGATTACCTGATTCCTTTAAAATATATACTATATACACAGACATGCTCTTTTTTTAAGTGCTTATGCTTTAATAGAGATGAATCAGTTTTGGGATCTAAGCTGTTTGCGAAGCTGAAGCCACAGGTTGTGAAATACTTTTTAACTTTTGGAATCATACTGCCTACTGTCACTCTAAATATCAATATAGAGGTTATTATTATTATTTTGAGACGGAGTCTCACTCTCTCGCCCAGGCTGGAGTGCATTGGCGTGATCTCAGCTCACTGCAAGCTCCGCCACCCGGGTTCACGCCATTCTCCTGCCTCAGCCTCCCGAGTAACTGGGACCACAGGTGCCCGCCACCACCCCCAGCTAATTTTTTGTATTTTTAGTAGAGACAGGGTTTCACCATGTTAGCCAGGATGGTCTCGATCTCCTGACCTTGTAATCCTTCTGCTTCGGTCTCCCAAAGTGCTGGGATTACAGGCATGAGCCACCACGCCTGGCCAAATATAGGGATTTTTAAAATGTGAATTTTTGCCTGTCTTTAAAAATTTCAACATCAGCCTTTGTTAAGCTTAAATACACTGAATTGAATCTACAAAAGTGACTCATCTCCAGACTTTTATTGATACTACAGCTTTTGCTTTCTGGTGGCCAAAATACCAAAATACCTATTGTATTTATGGATTAAAAACTGCTCATAAAAGCCTGTTATTACTCCTACTCTTTTTTTTTTTTTTTTTGAGATGGAGTCTCGCTCTGTCGCCCAGGCTGGAGTGCGGTGGCACGATCTTGGCTCACTGCAATCTTTGCCTCCCAGGTTCACGCCATTCTCCTGCCTCAGCCTCCCATGTAGCTGGGACTACAGGCGCCCGCCACCACGCCTGGCAAATTTTTGGTATTTTTAGTAGAGACGGGGTTTCACTGTGTTAGCCAGGATAGATGGTCTCGATCTCCTGACCTCGTGATCCGCCTGTCTCGGCCTCCCAAAGTGCTGGGATTACAGGCGTGAGCCACCGCACCTGGCCCCTATTACTCCTACTCTTGAAGATGATAATATTCTACGTGGTCAAATGTTTGGATTCATTCAGGTCTTAGATATTTCACTGTACTTGATTTTTAATTTAACTCTTTTTCACAGCCACGCTAAGGGTAAAAATGAATAATTTCTGTCTGTCTTCCTTTTCAAGTATTTCTGGATAAGGGATTTGAAAAACTAAAACTGTTTTTGTTTGACATAATATAAAATATGGAACTGATCTTTCTGGGGTGAGAGATGATTAATGTTTTTGCTATATACTTTTATACATTATTTTCTTATCAAACTAGTTAACAATTATTTTTATATGTTTGTAAGCAGATATGCTTTCACAGCATACCTTGTGTATATGTAAAGATAAGTATTTGATTCTCACTGTTCACTTATTTTATTTTATTTTTTTTTAAAGATGGAATCTCACTCTGTTGCTAGGCTGGAGTGCAGTGGCACGATCTCAACTCACTGCAACCTCCGATTCCCTGGTTCAAGCTATTCTCCTGCCTCAGGCTCTGAGCAGCTGGGATTACAGGCACGCGCCACCATGCCCAGCTACAGCTAATTTTTGTAGTTTTAGTAGAGACGGGGTTTCACCATGTTGGCCAGGATGGTCTTGATCTCCTGACCTCGTGATCTGCCCTCCTTGGCCTCCCAAAGTGCTGGGATTACAGGCATGAACCACCACGCCCGGCCCCATTGTTCACTTTTAACTGACAAAGAAAAACAAGTGGAAACTACAGAAACTGTGGTAGAACTTTTACTTGCTGGTCTGGTCTAGGTTGTATCCAACTTTGGCCAGTCACATATGTACTCAAGAAACCTTCCCAATAGAGTAGAACAGGATGAGACTCTGAAATCACTTTCAATATTCCCTGCTAGATATTGATTGTTATATCAAGTATTAAGTGTAAGCTTTTAATGAACAATTTATTGATTGTTATATCAAGTATTAAGTGTAAGCTTTTAATGAACAATTAGTATAACTGTGGATGGCATCTGCTTTTGTTTTTAATTCTGTGGATTGTGTTTAAGCAATTCCATAGTATGTTCCTGATTTTGAGATGCTAAGTGGTATTGCACAGTTGTCACTTTATCAAGTGTGTACCACAGTCCCATGAAGTTTATAGAGCATACCCTTGTGTAGCTTCAGGTGCTAGAATTAAAATTGATCTGTTATCACACACACACACACACACAATCAGCCATGTGGACTCAAACTCCAGGTCCATCCCAGTGGATCCAGGCACCAGGTCAGCCCCTGTGGAACCAGGTGCCAAGCCTCCCCTCTTGCTGAAATACACACCAGGCAATCCCTCTCAAGGACTCCAGCAAGAAGTCCACCAACAACTCCCCACCAAACAGCCTATCTAGAATCTCTAGATAGGTTGACTGGCAAAGGGCTTTTCCTGCTAAAGCCAGTATGTAAAGACTGGAAGAGGTGACTACTTCAAATGCAGAGACACTAATGCAAGGCCATAAGGATCATGAATAATCAGAGAAACACGACACCACCAAAAGAACAAAATAAAGTATGAGAAACTGACACAAAAGAAGTGGAAATCTATGAACTCCTGATGAAGAATTCAAAATAATCATCTTAAAGAAGCTCAGTGAATTAGAAGAGAACACAAATGGACAACCGAATGGAAAACGAAACGTGAACAAAATGACAAATTCAACGAAGAGATAGAACCTATTTTTTAAAAAGGACTAAAAAGAAATTCTGGAGCTGGAGAAAACAAGGACTGAACTGAAAGGCTCCATGGAGAGCTTCAACAGCAGATGTGATCAAGAAGAAGAAAGAATCAGTGAGCTCAAAGGCAGGACATTTGAAATTATCCTTTCAAAGGAGCAAAAATAAAAAAGAATAAATAATACTGAAAAAACTCAATAGGCTTATGAGATACCATTAAGTGAACCAATATATACGTTATGGAAGTGCTCCAAAAGGAGCAGGAAAGGTGAAAAGAAGAGAAAATGTATTTACAAAAATAATGATAGAAAAATTCTGGGGTCAGGCGTGATGGCTCATGCCTGTAATTCCAGCACTTTGTGGGGCCGAGGTGGGTGGGTCACTTGCGGTCAGGAATTTGAGACCAGCCTGGCCAACATGGTGAAACCCCATCTCTACCAAAAATACAGAAATGAGCTGGGAGTAGTGGTGCACACCAATGGTCCCAGGTACTTGGGAGACTGAGGCATAAGAATCACTTGAACCTGGGAGGTGGAGGTTGCAGTGAGCCAAGATTGTTCCACTGCACTCCAGCCTGAGCAACAGAATGAAACTCTATCTCAAACAAAAACAAAAACAACCCCCCCAGAATTTCCAAATCTGGAAAGGAAAAAATGAATATGAAGATCCATGGAGCCCAAAAAACCCCAAATAGGGTTAAGGTAAAGAGAACTTCATTGAGACATATTATAATAAAATTCTCAAAAATCAGAGATAAAAAGGATTTGAAAGCAGCAAGAGAAAAGCAACTCATCATATACAAGAGAACCTCCATTAGAGTATCAGAGATTTCTCAGCAGAAACATTCCAGGCCAGGAGGAAGCGGGATGATGTATTCGAAGTGCCAAAAGAAAACAACAACAACAACAACAACAACAATGACAACTGTCAATCAAGAATACTATAACAGCAAAGCTATCCTTTAGAAATAAAAATAAATAAATAAAAACTTTCCCTGATAAGCAAAAACTGAGGTAGTTCATCACCACTTAACCTGCATGACAAGAAATGCTAAAGGGGCTGGGTGCAGTGGCTCGTGCTTATAATCCTAGCACTTTGGGAGGCTGAGGTGGACATATCACCTGAGGTCGGGAGTTCAGGACCAGCCTGACCAACAAGGAGAAACTCCATCTCTACTAAAAATACAAAATTAGCCGGGAGTGGTGGTGCATGCCTGTAATCCCAGCTACTCAGGAGGCTGAGGCAGGAGAATTGCTCGAACCTGGGAGGCAGAGGTTGTGGTGAGCCGAGATCCCACCATTGTACTCCAGCCTGGGTAACAAGAGCGAAACTCTCTGGGAAAAAAAAAAAAAAAAAAAAATGAAAACATGTAAAAGTATAAAACTCACTGTAAAGGTAAGTATAGAATCAAATTCAGAATGCTTTAATATTGTAATGGTGTGTATAGATCATTTTAAACTGTAGAATAAAAAACAAAAATATTTAAAAACTATACAGTAATTTGTTAATGGATACAAAATATTAAAAGATATAAAATGTGACACTAATAAGATAACATATAAGAGGGAAGTAAAAGTGTAGAGTTTTTTATGTGATCAAAATTAAGTTGCTAGCAGCTTAAGATGAAATGTTAGAAGATGCTTATGTAAACCTCATGGTAACCACAGAGAAAAAACCTGCAGTAGATACACAAAAGAGAGGGAGAAAGGAATCAAAGCTAATCACTACCCCAAATCATAAAATCACAAAAGATAGTAGGAGAGGAAGAAATGAAGGAACTACAAAAACAGAAAATGATAAGGAAAACAGAAATAGTAAGTTCTTACCTATCAATAATTATTTTAAATGTATGTGGATTAAATTCTCCAACCAAAATATGTAAAGTGGCTGAATGGATTAAAAAACAAGAACCATCTATATGCTGCCCACAAGAGACTAATTTTACTTTTAAGGACATATATGGGCTGAAAGTAAAAGAATGGAAAAAAGATATACCATGCAAATGGTAACCAAAAGAGAGGTAGCAATAGCAGTTTTGAGTGAAGTTTATAGCAATAAATGCTGACGTTAAGAAAAAAGAGGCTAGGCACAGTGGCTCATGCCTGTAATCCCAGCACTTTGGGAGGCCTAGGTGGGTGGATCATGAGGTCAGGAGTTCGAGACCAGCCTGGCCAATATGGTGAAACCCTGTCTCTAATAAAATACAAAAATTAGCTGGGGGCAATGATGTACACCTGTAGTCCCAGCTGCTCAGGAGGCTGAGGCAGAAGAATTGCTTGAACCCAGGAGGTGGAGGTTACAGTGAGCCGAGATCATGCCACTGCACTCCAGCCTGGGTGACAGAGTGAGACTCCATCTCACAAAAAGAGAGAGAGAGAGAGAGAAAAGAAAGATCTCAAATAAACAACCTAAGTTTACACTTCAAGGAAATAGACAATTTAAGCAAAAGTTAGAAGAGGAAGAAGATAACGGAGCAAAAAATAAAATCGAGACTACAAACACAATAGAAAAGATCAATGAAACTAAGAGTTGGTTTTATAAAAAGATAAACAAAATTGACAAAACTTTAGCTAGACTAAGAAAAAAGGAGACTCAAATCAAATCAGAAATGAGAGGAAACGTTACAACTGATACTACTGAAATACAAAGGATTAAGAGAATATTATGCACAGTTATACACCAACAGATTGGGTAGCCTAGAAGAAATAGATAAATTCCTACAGACCTACTAAGTCTGAATCATGAAGAAATAAAAATAAATCTGAACAGACCAATAATAAATAAGGAGATTGAATCAGTTATCAAAAGCGCTCCAACAAAGGCAAGTCTGCGACTAAGTGGCTTCACTGGTGAATTTCACTAACTTAAAAAAAAAATTAACACTAATCTTCTCAAACTATTAAAAAAAATTGAGGTGGGAATAGTATCAAACTAATTTTACAAGGATAGTATTACTCTGATACCAAAACCAGACAAAGGCACTAGAAGAAAAGAAAATAATTACAGGCTAATATCCCTTAGAAACACAAATGCAAAATTCTCAACAAAGTACTAGCAAACCTAATTTAACAGCACATTAAGAGGCTCATTCACCATGATCAAGTGGGATTTATCCCTAGGATGCAGGGATGGTTCCAAATACAGAGATTAATAAATATAACATACCATATTAACAGAATGAAGGATAAAAATTATATAATCATCTCACTAGATGCAGAAAATCACTTGACACAATTCAACATCCTTTCATGATAAAAACCAGCAACAAAGTAGGTATAGAAGGAAGGTATCTTAACATAATAAAGGCTATATATGATAAACCCATAGCTAACATCATACTCAGAGGCGGACAACTGAGTGCACTCTCACCACTTCTATTCAACATAGTACTGAAAGTTTTATGCAGAGCATTTGGGTAAGAGAAAGAAAGAAAAGAAATTTAAATTGAAAAAGAAGAAGTAAAATTATCTCTGTTTCTAGATGTCATAATCTTATGTATAGAATTTTTTTTTTTTTTTTTGAGATAGACTTTTGCTCTTGTTGCCCAGGCTGGAGTGCAATGGCACGATCTCGGCTCACTGCAACCTCTGCCTCCTGGGTTCAAGCGATTCTCCTGCCTCAGCCTCCTGAGTAGCTGGGATTACAGGCATGCACAACTGACTAATTTTGTATTTTTAGTAGAGATGGGGTTTTTCCATGTTGGTCAGGGTGGTCTCGAACTCCTGACCTCAATTATCCACCCATTTGGGTCTCCCAATGTGCTGGGATTATAGGTGTGAGCCACTGTGCCCAGCCTAGAAAATCTTACGGACACCACAAACAAACCTCTTAGAATTAATAAATTCAGTCGCAAGATACAACATCAATGTAGACAATTCAGTGTATTTCTACACACTGACAACAAACTATCTGTAAAACTAATCAATAAGGCAATCCCATTTAAAATTGAATAAAAAATGCTCAGGAATTAATTTAACCAAGGAAGTAAAAGATCTGTATACAAAAAAAAAAAAAAATTGATCGAAGAAATTGTAGAAGACACAAATGAATGAAAAGATATCCCATGTTCATGGATTGAAGGAATTAATATTGTTAAAATGTCCATGCTACACAAAATGATCTACAGATTCTATGCGATCCCTATCAAAATTTTGGGGGCATTTTTCATAGAAATAGGAAAAAAATTCTAAAATTTCACCACAAAATATTTTGAATAATAAACGCAATTGAGCAAGAAAAACAAAGCTGAAGGCATCAGTTCTGGATTTCAAACTGTATTACAAATCTATAGTAATCAAGACAGTATGTTACTGGAATAAAAGCAGATGCACAGACCAATGGAACAGAATAAAGAGTCCAGAAGTAAACTCATGCATCATGCATGTACGGTCAATGAATTTCAGACAAAAGTGCTGAGAACACACAACGGGGAAAGGAGAACACTTTAATAAATGGTGCTGGGAGAAATAGATATCCACACGCAAAAGAATGAAATTAGACCGTCATCTTGTTACTGAAACACCAGGGATATGGTCTGGGTCTGCTGCTTGCCACACAGAAAGCCAATGACTGAGGTGATGAGTATTGCCGAGGAAGAAGGCTTTAATTGGGTGCTGCAGCTGAGGAGATGGAGGTAAGTCTTGAATCCCTCCCCTTGACTGACTAAAATTAGGGCTTTATACAGCTGGGAAGAAATGTAACTATGTGTGGGAAAACGGGAACTTGGGAGGCATAAGGAAGCAATCATGATGAATGAGGGGTCTGGATGTGATGATCTGGTGAGTTTCAGTTCTTTGATATTTTTTGAGATGCCTGGGTGGGGGTGGGGGGACTCTTTCTTGAGGAAGAAGAAATTCAGATAAAACAAACCTAAGTTTCAAGGTTTAAGACCACAAGTGTCAATTTCTATTTATCAAAAACAAACACACACAAAAGCCAAAATAGTCTATGGGACTATTGGGTCAGTTTTGGTCCCCTCTTTTGAATTTTTTTAAATCATGGGAAATCAGGCCATCGATCTTTCTGGCTGCTCCATGCTGAGGAGGGGTGTCACGGGCAGTTCCATACCATGGGTGACCATATGGCCACCTTCTGAAACACAATCATTCTCTCTCCAGCCACTGCTGCCCCCACCAAAGACAAGTCACAGCAGGATGAACCTACCTGCAAAATAAGCTTCAGTCCATGGCTGGGCATGGTGACTCTTGCCTGTAATCTCAGCACTTTGGGAGGCCAAGGCAGGTGGATCACTTGAGGCTGGGAGTTCGAGACCCAGGAGATGGAGGTTGCAGTGAGCCAAGATCATACATTGCACTGCACTTCAGCCTGGGTGACAGAGTGAGACTCTGTCTAAAAAAAAAAAAAAAAAAAAGGAAAAAGGCCAGGCGCAGTGGCTCACGCCTGTAATCCCAGCACTTTGGGAGACCGAGGCAGGCGGATCATGAGGTCAGGAGATCGAGGCCAGCCTGGTTAACGCGGTGAAACCCCGTCTCTACTAAACAATACAAAAAAAGTAGCCAGGCGTGGTGGCAGGCACCTGTAGTCCCAGCTACTCGGGAGGCTGAGGCAGGAGAATGGCGTGAACCCGGGAGGTGGAGCTTGCAGTGAGCTGAGATCGCGCCACTGCACTCCAGCCTGGGTGATACAGCGAGACTCTGTCTTAAAAAAAAAAAAAAAAAAAAAAAATTCAGTCCCATATACTTGGCCTGCTTACCCACACAAAATGCAGCAAAAATCGTTGTCCACGTAAATTCTTCTAAATTGGCCTTGCTGGAACCTCTCGCTGTGTTCCATTATAAAAGAAAATATTTTCTTATTGAAACTGTGCCAACAAACACATTGACATATCAGAATTTTAGGAATCTCATACAATCCTAGAACATATATTAACAACTCATCTATATAAATTTAACCCTAAGGGCTGGGTGTGGTGGTTCATGCCTATAATCCCAGCACTTTGGGAGGCCGAGTCAGGCAGACCACGAGGTCAGGAGTTCGAGACCAGCCTGCCCAATATGGTGAAACCCCATCTCTACTAAAAATACAAAAATTAGTCAGGCGTGGTGGCGTGCACCTGTAATCTTAGCTACTCGGGAGGCTGAGGCAGAAGAATCACTTGAACCTGGGAGGCAGAGGTTGCAGTGAGCCAAGATTGAGCCACTGCACTCCAGCCTGGGTGACAGAGCAAGACTCCGTCTCAAAAATAAAATATAACCCGAAGGAAGCTAAATACCACCTTGGATCTGACAATGTTTCCTGCCTAATTCCAACATAACAAGCCTAATATGTCTCTCTTGGATTTCAGGGAACCTAATATCCAAAAAAAGTTAGTTTGAGGTCAAAAAGACTGAATTTAGACCTTTAAATTGTGCTCCTGGAAATTTTGCCAATTATAAAAATTTTAAAACACTTGAAATCACAAAACATGATCACAGGTCACAATAAAATAGTCATTTACGGCCGGGTGCAGTGGCTCATGCCTGTAATCCCAGCACTTTGGGAGGCCAAGGCAGACAGATCACCTGAGGTCAGGTGTTCAAGACCAGCCTGGGCAACACTGTAAAACCTCGTCTCTACTAAAAATACAGAAATTAGCTGGGTGTGGAGGCACGTGCCTATTAATCCCAGCTACTTGAGAGGCTGAGGCAGGAGAATCACTTGAACCTGGGAGGTAGAGGTTGCAGTGAACCGAGATTGGGCCACCGTACTCCAACCTGGGTGACAAGAATTATATTATGTCTCAAAAAAAAAAAAAAAAGTCATTTATTTAGCCAAAATGATAAAACAAAAATGCTTACGTTTTAATAGGAGATGTAGTTTCTCAAACAATAAGACAGCATGAGACCAAACAAATCTGTCTCTCTCCACTCCATTTTTTCCCTCCAGTTTACTTAAAAGGTAAACAAAACTACTTTATCTCTTATTAATATTACACAAATTTTGTTCAAAAGAGAAAACCCAAATTTTACCTTTATATGGTGTATTTATTAATGTTAAAGCCAATTTTAATAAAACCTTATGAATAAATCTATCTAATTTTCATTGGCTTGACCACATGCCTTGGCTTCCCAAAGTTCTGGGATTACAGGCGTGAGCCCCCACGCCCAGCCTTAGTGATGATTTTTTGGATTTGACAACAAAAGCACAGATAACAAAAGCAAAAATAAGTGGAACTGCAACAGACTAAAGAAGTTCTGCCAAGCAAAGGAAGCAATCAAGGAAATTAAAAGGCAACTTATGGATGGGAAGAAAATATTTGTAAGCCATATATCTGGTAAGGGGTTGATATCCAAAATATATAAAGAACTCATATAACTCAACAGGAACATAACAAATAACTCAATTTAAAAATGGGCAAATGGTCTGAATAGACATTCCTCAAAAGAAGGCATACGAATGGCTAACAGGTGTATGAAAATATGCTCAACATTATTAATCATCAGGGAAATGCAAATTAAAACCACAGTGAGATATGATTGTGCTGATCATTTCAGTGTATAGGTGTATCAAAGCATCACTTTTTGTTGTTGTTGTTTTGAGACGCAGTCTCGCTCTGTTGCTCAGGCTGGAGTGCAGTGGCGCGATCTCGGCTCACTGCAACCTCCGCCTCCCGGGTTCACGCCATTCTCCTGCCTCAGCCTCCCGAGTAGCTGGGACTGCAGGCTCCCGCCACCACACCTGGCTAATTTTTTGTATTTTTAGTAAAGATGGGGTTTCACCATGTTAGCCAGGATGGTCTTGATCTCCTGACCTCATGATCTACCCGCGTCAGCCTCCCAAAGTGCTGGGATTACAGGCATGAGCCACTGCACCCAGCAAAGCATCACATTTTCACCTTAAATATGCACAATTTTTATTTGCCAGTGATGCCTAAATAAAACCGGGGAAAATATGGGAAATAATAAGAGTTGGCAGAATGAGAAACAACAGAAATTCTCACATATGGCTGGTGGAGATATTTTTTTTTCTTTTTCTTTCTTTTCTTTTCTTATTCCTTATTTTATTTTATTTTTTTTTTGTGGAGACAGGGTCTTGCTGTGTTGCCCCAGCTGGAGTGGAGTGGCACCATCATAGCTCACTGCAGCCTCAAACTCCCAGGCTCAAGCTATCCTCCCTCCTCAGCCTCCTGAGCAGCTAGGACTACAAGCCCATGCCACCATGCCAGGCTATTTTTTTGTAATTTTTCGTAGAGATGAGGTTTTGCCATGTTGCCCAAGCTGGTCTTGAACTCCTGGCCTCAAGTGATCCTCCTGCCTCGGCCTCCCAAAGTATTGGAATTACAGGCATGAGCCATCGCATCCAGCCATGATTTCTTAATAAGAGTTTCTTTCCTCTAGCTTACTTTATTGTAAGAATACAGTATATAATATATGTAACATACAACATATGTAATAATCAACAGCTTATGTTATCAGCAAGACTTCTGGTTAACAGTACCCTGAGTTAGGTCTTTGGGGGGTCAAAAGTTGCATGTGGCCGTTCGACTGCTCAGGGATTGGTGCACCTAAGACCCCACAGTTGTTCAAATTTCAACTGTCTGTGGAATAAAAACGTTTACGAAACATCTCACTTTGGCTGTTGTATGAAGAATGGCCTGTAGGGGGAGCCAGTGGCTACAGGGAGACAGGGTAGGAGGCTTTCTGCAGATAAGAGACTTAGACTCTGATAGATTAAATATGTAAATTAAAATCTTTAAAAGTATAGGAATAAAATGTATAATTTCTGAACTCAAAAGAAAAAACTGGAATGAGAAAAAAAAATCTGAAACAAGGCAAAGAAGGAGAGAAACAGAAATACAGAATAGGCAAATAATTCCTCCAAAAAATTCAAAATGTATGAAGAATTGCAGTTAATGCAGATAGTCCAAATCTGTGCTAGTCAATACCATGATATTCCATGTCAATAGCCATATTTTACTATACGGCGCTTGGAATGTGGGTCTGAACTGAAAGGTGCTGTTGTGGCCGGGCATGGTGGCTCATGCCTGTAATCCCAGCATTTTGAGAGGCCAAGGCGGGTGGACCACTTGAGGTCAGGAGTTTGAGACCAGCTTGGCCAACATGGTGAAATGCAGTCTCTACTAAAACTACAAAAATTAGCCAGGATATGGTGGCGGGCACCCGTAATCCCAGCTACTTGGGAGGCTGAGGCAGGAGAATCTCTTGAACCTGGGAGGTGGAGGTTGCAGTGAGCCGAGATGGAGCCACTGCACTCCAGCCTGGGTGACAGAGTGAGACTCCATCTCAAACAAACAAACAAACAAACAACAACAATAACAACAAACAAAAAACACATTAAGAAATGCTTATGGGCCAGGAGTGGTGGCTCATGCCTGTAATCCCAGCTCTTTGGGAGGCTGGGACAGGTGGATCACTTGAGGTCAGGAGTTTGAGACAAGTCTGACCAACATGGTGAAACCCCATCTCTACCAAAAATACAAAATTAGCCTGGTGTGGTGGCAGATGCCTGTAATCCCAGCTACTCGGGAAGCTGAGGCAGGGGAATCGCTTGAACCCAGGAGGCGTAGGTTGCAGTGAGCCGAGATGGCAGCATTGTACTCCATCCAGGGCAACAGAGCAAGACTCCACCTCAAAAAAAAAAAAAAAAAAAAAAAGAAAGAAAGAAAAAGAAAAAAGAAACACTTAGGGATCTGGTAGGAATGTAAATGGGACAGCTGCTATGGAAAACAGTATGGCACTTCCTCCCAACATAAGAACATAATTACTATGATCCAGCAATTCTACTTCTATGTATATACCCAACAGAATTGAAAGCAGGGATGAGAACACATATTGTTACATCTGTGGCCATAGGAGCAGTATTCACAGTAACCAAGATATAGAAACAACCCAAGTGTCTACTGATGGATGAATGGATAAACAAAATGTGGTATATCCATACAATGGAATATTATTCAGCCCTGAAGAGGAATGAAGTTTTAATATATCCTACAACATGGATGAAACTTGAAGACATTTTTCTAAGTGAAATGAGCCAGCCACAAAAGGGCAAATAGTGTTATGATTCTACTTATATAAATAAATCATGGAGCAAATTTATAGAGACAGAAGGGAGAAAGGTGGGTGTCAGGGGCTGGGGAGGACAGAATGGGGAGTGAGTGTGAGTGTTTAATGAGTACAGAGTTTCAGTTTTGTAAGAGAAAAATCGTTCTGGAAATGGATGGTGGTAATGGTTGCATAACAATGTGAATATACTTCATATCAGTGAAGTGTACACTTAAAATTGTTAAAATAGTACATTTTTGTATTTTTAGTAGAGACAGGGTTTCGCCATGTTGGCCAGGCTGGTCTCGAACTCCTGACCTCAGGCGATCCACCCACCTCGGCCTCCCAAAGTGCTGGGATTACAGGTAAATTTTATCTTATATATGTTACCATAATTAAAAATAGATGCATTTTAAAATGCTTAGGGAATATTTAGAAAAATTGGCCTTATACTGGGTGATAAATCACATCTCTACCAAAGGAATTGATATCATATAGGCTCTCTAAGTTACTCATGGAGGATCAGAGGAGGAATAAAAATGTAATTACAACAATATCTAGGATCTTAATTTATTTTTATTTTTTATTTTTTTGAGACAGAGTCTTGCTATGTGGCCCAGGCTGGAGTGCAATGGTGCAATCTCAGCTCACTGCAACCTCACCTCCTGGGTTTAAGTGATTCTCCTGCTTCAGCCTCCTGAGTAGCTGGGATACAGGCGCCCACCACCACACCTGAATAATTTTTGTATTTTTAGTAGAGACAGGGATTCTCCATGTTGGCCAGGCTGGTCTCGAACTCCTGACCTCAGGTGATCTGCCTGCCTTGGCCTCCCAAAGTGCTGGGATTACAGGCGTGAGCAACCTCTGCCTCCTGGATTCAAGCGATTTCCTGCCTCAGCCTATGGAGTACTGGGATTACAGGAGTCCACCACTATGCCCGACTAATTTTTGTATTTTTAGTAGAGATGGGGTTTCACTATGTTGGCCAGGTTGGTCTCGAACTCCTAACTGCAAGTGATCTGCCTCCCTCGGCCTTCCAAATTGCTGGGATTACAGGTGAGCCACTGCACCCGGCCTTAAAAATAATTTTAAATTAAATTTTATTTATTTTTTGAGACAAGGTCTTTCTTTGTTGCCCAGGCTGGAGTGCAGTGGTGTGATCATAGCTCACTTCAGTCTCAACTTCCCTAGGCTCAGGTGATCCTCCACTCTAGCCTCTTGAGTAGCTGGGACCACAGGTGGGTGCCACCATGTCAGGCTAAGTTTTTAGTTTTAGTTTTTGTAGAGACAAGGTCTCGTTATGTTGCCCAGGCTGCTCTTGAACTCCTGGGCTCAAGCAGTTCACCCGCCTCTGCCTCCCAAAGTGCTGGGATTACAGGCAGGTGCCACCATGCCTAGCTAGTGGCTGTTATTTATTGAGCACCTAGTTTGTGCCAAGAACTGCTAAACTAAGCACTTGTGGGCCAGGTGCGGTCGCTCATGCCTGTAATCCCAGCACTTTGAGAGGCCAAGGCAGACTGATCATCTGAGGTTGGGAGTTCGAGACCAACCTGACCAACATGGAGAAACCCCGTTTGTACTAAAAATACAAAAAATTAGCCTGGCGTAGTGGCACATGCCTGTAATCCCAGCTACTCGGGAGGCGGAGGCAGGAGAATCACTTGAACCCGAAAGATGGAGGTTGCGGTGAGCCGAGATCGCATCACTGCACTCCAGCCTGGGCAACAAGAGCGAAACTCAGTCTTGAAAAACAACAACAACAACAACAACAACAACAAAACTAAACACTTGTGCTGTCTTAACCATACCCGAGTAGTAGGGGGAAATATTATGAGGTATGACATAATGGGGATGCTTTTATTCCTTTTTACAGGTAAGGAAACTGAGGCATAGCAAGGTTAAGTCAGCCGCTTAAGGTCACCCAACCAGTAATTGAGAGAGTGCAGATTTGGATCAGAAGGAAGAATGGAAAAAAAAAAAAATCTTAAATTATTTCAAAATCATTATCCTTCCATGCAGGATCTCTTTGAATCTTCCCAGTGACTTAGTGAGGAATGAGCTATTTTCTTTTTCTGTATGGAACAGCTGGGGAAACTGAGGCTCAGTGAGGTGAAGGGACTTGACCAGAGTGATATAGGAGCCCCCAAACTGTGGCAATTCAGTTTTCAGGGCCAAGTTTCAGTGAGAGTATCCTGAAGTGGGGCGAGGGCGGGGTAAAGAGGAACATGGAGAAGAAAGCATGGAAGGGCCGGGCACAGTGGCTCATGCCTGTAATCCCAGAACTTTGGGAGGCCAAGGCGGGTGGATCACTTGAGGTCAGGAGTTCAAGACCAGCCTGGCCAATATGACAAAAACCCATCTCTACCAGAAATACAAAAATTAGCCAGACGTGGTGCTGAGCACCTGTAATCCCAGCTACTAGGGAGACTGAGGCAGGAGAATCACTTGAACCTGGGAGGCAGGGATTGCAATGAGCCAAGATTGCACCACTCACTCCCGCCTGGGCAACAGAAACTCTATCTAAAAATAAATAAATAAATAAAGCAAACAGCTGGGCACAGCGGCTCACTCCTGTAATCTCAGTACTTTGGGAGGCCGAGGCGGGCGGCTCACCTGAGGTTGGGAGCTGGAGACCAGCCTGACCAACATGGAGAAACCTCATCTCTACTAAAAATACAAAACGAGCCGGGTGTGGTGGCGAGTGCCTGTAATCCCAGCTACTCGGGAGGCTGAGGCAGGAGAATCACTTGAATCTGGGACACAAAGGTTGCAGTGAGCCAAGATTGCGTCACTGCACTCCAGCCTGGGCGACAGAGAGAAACTATCTAAAAAAAAAAAAATTAAAACAAACAAACAAAAACAACAACAACAACAACAAAGAAAGGGTGGGAAATGAAGGGAAGCAGGTGCAAAGGGCTGGATTTGAAGTCCTGGGATGATACGCCCAAAGGCTCAAAACCCTTCTGCAAACCCTCATCTGAGGTCACCCAGGACCTATGGCGAGGGGCCCACCTGCACAGAAAGACACTCATTTGGATGTCATGAACATCATGAACATAACACTGTGAAGCAGGCTATGTGCCCATCAGTAGGAGAGCAGATAATAAAATGGGGTCTATGCATAGGCTGGTACCAGCCCATATATATACCCAGAAGATATAGGTGAGTGGTTTAGGGCACGGGCTCTGAAGCCAGAAAGATCTGCCACTTCCTAGATGAAGAACCTTGCACTAGTTACCTCACCCCCTCGTGTCCCCGTTTCCTCATCTGTAGTTAGGGGACAATCAGAGTATCAGCATCGTGGGGTGATGGTGAGATGATCTGGGTTAAGCACTGAGTATACGGAAGTGACTCAGTAGATAAGGTGTCAGCAAACTTTTCCTGTGGATAAGACCAATGGAAACCCCTAAAATCGCTTTCCTTGTCACCTCTCACTGACCAAGACAGTAAATCAAATGCAAGGTTGGGCTGGGCACGGTGGCTCACGCCTATAATCCCAGCACTTTGGGAGGCCGAGGCGGGTGGATCACATTGAGGCCAGGAATTCAAGGCCATCCTGGCCAACCCCATCTCTACTAAAAATACAAAAATTAGCGGGGCGTGGCGGCACGTGCCTGTGGTCCCAGTCACTAGGGAGGCTGAGGCAGGAGGGTCACTTGAACCCGGAAGCCGGAGGTTGCAGTGAGCTAAGACTGTGCCACTGCACTCCAGCCTGTGCTACAGAGTGAGACTCTGTCTCAAAAAAAGCAAAAGCAAAAACACAAACACAAATACAAACAAAAACAAAAACATAAACAAATGCAAGGTTGCATCACAGTGGAATAGCAGAGATTAATGTCGCCCTTAAAGGCCTAAAGACATGGTGAGCAAGGTCTCAGATCCCTCAGGGATGAGGATCTAGGTGACCCCACCAGGTGAGCCACCTACACTAACAGAAGGGCCCCTGAAGATGAAGGGACTTTAGAAGGGACAGTGGAAGAGGGGGAGGGTGAACACTCATGGGGGCTGCTGGATTCCACTCCTGCAGTGTAGACTGTGGCTCATCCCACCAACCTTCATTTTCTGGCTGGCATAGAGACCAAGAATGCTAAGTAGCTGTTCTCAAATGCAGTCAGTCTCTTTTTTTTTTTTTTTTTTTTTTAAGACGGAGTCTCGCTGTGTCGCCCAGGCTGGGGTGCAGTGGCGCGATCTCAGCTGCAGTGAGTCTCTTTATAAAACAAATGAATCCGGGCTGGGCATGGTGGATCATACCTGTAATCTCAGCACTTTGGGAGGCCTGGTTGGGCGAATCACCTGAGGCCCGGAGTTGGAGACCAGCCTGGCCAACATGGTGAAACCCCATCTCTACTAAAAATACAAAAAATTAGCTGGATGTGATGATGGGCGCCTATAATTCCAGCTACTCAGGAGGCTGAGACAGGAGAGTCGTCTGAACCCGGGAGGAGGAGGTTGCAGCGAGCTGAGATTGTGACACTGCACTCCAGCCAAAAAACAAATGAACACACACACACACACACACACACACGAATCTGCGTGGCATAAAGGGTGGGCTATGGTGGATGCTGTGGTGTGCTACCCAATCCCCACTATTTTCCTATTGCTATCATAACAAATTACCACACACTTAATGGCTTAAAACAACACAAATTGGTTGGGTACAATGGCTCACATTTGCAGTCCCAGCACTTTGGGAGGCCAAGGTGGGAGTGTAGTGAGAAGCCAGGAGTTTGAGACCATCCTGGGCAACATAGTAATACCCCATCTCTACAAAAAATAAAAAATAAAAAAAATAGCCAGGCATGGTGGTGCATGCCTGTAGCCCCAGCGCTTTGAGAAGCCAAGGTGGGAGGATCACTTGAGCCAGGAGTTCAAGACCAGCCAGGGCAACATAGCGTGACTCTGACTCTACAAAAAATTAAAAAAATTAGTCAGGTGCAGTGGCATGGACCTGTAGTCCCAGCAACTTGGGAGGCTGAGGCAGGAGGATCATTTGAGTCCAAGAGTTTGAGGCTGCAGTGAGCTATGGTCACACCACTGCACTCCAGCCTGGCTGACAGCCTGTCTCTTAATAAAAAGAACACCGCAAGTCTATTGTCCTACAGTTCTGGAGCCCAGAGTCCAAAATCAGTTTCACCTGGCTTCTCCCTGTGATTTTTAAAAATTTTATTTGTCACCCAGGCTGCTGGAGTGCAGTGGTCTGATCATAGCTCACTACAGGCTCCAACCCCTGGGCTCAAGCAGTCCTCCTGCCTCAGACTCCCAAAGTGCTGGGATTACAGACGTGAGCCACCACGCCCTGCCCTCCCTGTGTCTTTATAGGATGGTCCCTTTGTCTGTGTCCCTGTTCTAATCTCCTCCTCTTATAGAGACCCTAGTCTTATTGAATTGGAGCTCACCTTAAGGGCCTCGTTTTAAGTTAATTACCTTTTCAAAGATAGAATCTTCAAATACAGTCAAATTCTGAGGTGCTGGGGGTGAGGACTTCAGTGTGTAAATTTCGGGGGAACACAGTGCAGCCCATAACATGGAGGAAAGTTCCTATACCCTGCTTTTTAGGTAGAGATCTAGAAACATGGAAAGTTCCCCAGGGGAGTTTTAGAGGAACCCAAAGATAGAATGGGCTTGGACTCTGCTCCCCACAACGGAGACCAGAGAAGCGACTGGTCTGCAAAAAAGGAAGTGACTTAATAGTGGCTTTGGGCATTTGAAGCCACAGAAAGCCTCAAAGAATTTCCTGTGCCTCAACTCAGCTGAAAATCGGCCTCATGAGAAAGGTATAGGAGAAGAGAAACCGCTGCCTGTCTGTCTGTCTGTCTGTCTGCCTGTCTGTCTGTCTGTCTTTCTTTCTTTCTTTCTTTCTTTCTTTCTTCCTTCCTTCCTTCCTTCCTTTGTTTCTTCCTTTCCTTTCCTTCTTTCTTTCCTCCTTCCTTCCCCCCTCCCTTCCCCCTTCCCTCCCTCCCTCCCTTCCTTCCTTCCTTCCTTCCTTCCTTCCTTCCTTCCTTCCTTCCTTCCTTCCTTCCTTCCTTCCTTCCTTCCTTCCTTTCTTCCTTTCCTTTCCTTCTTTCTTTCCTTCTTCCTTCCTTCCCTCCTTCCTTCCCCCCTCCCTCCCTCCCTTCCTTCCTTCCTTCCTTCCCCCTCTCTCTCTCTCTTTCTTTCATCTTTTTTTCTTTTTTTTTTTGAGACAGAGTCCCACTCTGTCACCCAGGCTGGAGTGCAGTGGCATGATCTCGGCTCACTGCCACCTCTGCCTCTTGGGTTCAAGCGATTCTCCTGCCTTAGCCTCCTGAGTAGCTGGGACTACAGGCATGCACAACCACGCCCAGCTAATTTTTGTATTTGTAATAGAGGCGGGGTTTCACCGTGTTAGCCAGGATGGTCTCGATCTCTTGACCTCGTGATCCGCCCGCCTCAGCCTCTCAAAGTGCTGGGATTACAGGCGTGAGGCACCATGCCCAGCCAAGGCGCTGCCTTTCTAAGCAACAAGGACAAGAAAGAAGGTCTGATAGGCCAGAAGCAGACGGATGGTGGACGCTTTATGGACATGCATTTTGGGAATGAGTCTCTTCCTCACTCTTAATGCCTCCGCACTTCCAAAGCCTCCTGGCACTTTGAAAGTCTTGGGAAAACAGGAGGTAGGAAGAAATGGTTTCTGAGGGACTGATGGCAGGTTCTTGGCATTCTGGTACAAAGGGGTCTTGAAATATAAATAACGTTACATTAATGAAAAAAGAAAGTTAACTTTGCACTCCTTGTGGATTGAGATTTAATTTTTTTTTTTTTTTTTTTTTTTGAGGCGGAGTCTCGCTCTGTCGCCCAGGCTGGAGTGCAGTGGCCGGATCTCAGCTCACTGCAAGCTCCGCCTCCTGGGTTCCCGCCATTCTCCTGCCTCAGCCTCCCGAGTAGCTGGGACTACAGGCGCCGCCACCACGCCCGGCTAACTTTTTTGTATTTTTAGTGGAGACGGGGTTTCATTGTGTTAGCCAGGATGGTCTCGATCTCCTGACCTCGTGATCCGCCCGTCTCGGCCTCCCAAAGTGCTGGGATTACAGGCTTGAGCCACCACGCCCGGCCTTTTTTTTTTTTTTTTTTTTTGAGACAGGGTCTCGCTTTGTCACCCAGGCTGGAGTGCAGTAGCACGATCTCGGC
This sequence comes from Macaca nemestrina, assembly GCF_043159975.1. Taxonomy (NCBI): domain Eukaryota; kingdom Metazoa; phylum Chordata; class Mammalia; order Primates; family Cercopithecidae; genus Macaca; species Macaca nemestrina. Next base: position 6,251,336 of record NC_092144.1, read on the forward strand.
TCACTGCAACCTCTGTGTCCCAGGCTCCATGGATCCTCCCGCCTCAGCTCCCCAAGTAGCTGGGACCACAGGCGTGTGCCACCATGCCCAACTAATTTTTGTAGAGATGGAGGTTTCGCCATGTTGGCCAGGCTGGTCTCGAACTTCTAATCTCAGGTGATCCACCCGCCTCAACCTCCCAAAGGCTGGGATTACAGGCGTGAGCCACCATGCCCAGACAGGATTGAGATTTATATAAACTGCTTTTGTGCCTTAGTATGAGTTCCCATAAAGGTAGACCCTGGGAAAAAAAGTAGGGGCAAAAGGTTTGTTAGCTAGCTATTGCTGTGTAAGAAATTAAATTATCATGAACCTGGCAGCTTAAAGCGACACACCTTTATCATTACCTCAGTGTCCTCAGTCAGAAGTCCAGGTACAGGCTCACGTCTGTAATCCCAGCACTTTGGGAGGCCAAGGTGTGCGGATCACCTGAGGTCAGGACTTCGAGACCAGACTGACCGACATGATGAAATTCATTCTGTACTAAAAATACAAAAATTAGCTGGGCGTGGTGGCAGGCGCCTTTAGTCCCAGCTACTTGGGAGGCTGAGGCAGGAGAATCACTTGAACCCAGGAGGTGGAGGTTGCAGTGAGCCAAGACCATGCCATTGCACTCCAGCCTGGGTGACAGAGTGAAACTCTGTCTCAAAAAAAAAAAAAAAAAAAAAAAAGAAAAGGCAGAAAAAGGAATTATTCCCTAGAACTCCCAGAAAACAATACAACTCTACTGATACTTTAATTTTAGCCTCATAAGACTCATTTTGGACTTCTGGCCTCCAGACCTGTAAGAAAATAAAACTGTTGTTTTAAGCCACTAAGTTTGTGATAATGTGTTTCAGCAGCAACAGGGAACTAATATAACGATGAACTCTCATTTTTCTTAAAACTTTTGGTCGTGTCAGGCTGTTATATATTTTCTCACCTTTGATGGAGAAGTGACTTAACCTCTCTGGGCCTGGATGTCCCCATCTGTAAAACAGGAGTCAAAATAGTCCCTCCCTGCAACGTTATTGTGATAATTAAATAAGTTAAAGTGAATGAATAACACTCCTCATGGTGCACAGTGAGTACTCCAGAAATGTGAAGTATAATTAACATTACTATTACTTAAAAACAACAGCATGAGTATGATGATGAAAGACCACTGGCCTTCAGCCTCTGTGAGAGGCAACTGGGAGTGGTGGGGACTGTGGTAAGCTGATGAGGCCTTGCCATATTCAAAGGAGACAGCCACTATCCAACCTGGGCTGTTGTCACAGCTTCCACCTCCCCAAGAAAACCCAGAAATCTGGATTTGTCCATCTCCATGTGCAAAATTTTCTTTCTTTAATTAATTAATTTATTTATTTGAGATGGAGTCTTGCTCTGTCTCCCTGTCTGGAGTGCAGTGGTGCGATCTTGGCTTATGGCAACCTCCACCTCCTGGTTCAAGCAATCCTCTTGTCTCAGCCTCCTGAGTAGCTGGGACTACAGGCACATACCAACACGCCTGGCTTGTGGGTGAAACACCAATAGGGTTTCACCATATTGATTAGGCTGATCTTGAACTCCTGACCTCAGGGGATCCACCTGCTTCAGCCTCCCAAAGTGCTGGGATTACAGGCGTGAGCCACCCATGTGCAAAATGTTCAAATGTTTACATCCTGGCTACCAATTCCCGTTTGAAAAATACACTAGATGTGGCCTGTGAGTGTGAGGCCACTTTTGATGTAATAACTGAAAAGAATCAGAAATTTAAATGTGCACATGATTATAACATGCTTACCAAAAGAATAGCTACTAAGGATTCAAGAGCTCACTGTGGGCCAAGCTCTGTAAAAGTACCTAAGGGTTCAAGCCATGTAATCTCACAATAACCAGGGTAAGGTAGAAGCCACTTTTCATCCTCTTTTACAGATGAGGAAACTGAGGCCTATAGCTGCCAAGGATGAATACTAAGGTCACCCATCTGGGAAGTGACAGAGTGGGGATTTGACCTCAGGGGATCTGGCTTGTAAAGGAAAATAAAAAATATCAGAACCCTCAATCTCTTTGTGCAAAAGGGAAGGCTGAGCTTGGAGGCTGAGTTATTGTCACACCCTTATCCAATGAATAGCGCTGTCACTGGTTTCATGTATCAACTATATCCCCCCAGCCCCAAAAGTAAAAGGCCGCAGGTATCTATGAAGGGCTAATCCCCACAGATCTTTCCTCAGGAAATTCTTTGCTGGCTTCCTATAAACCAGAATGTGAAAATGTTAACCATGGGTCTGTAATCTAAAGCTAAAGTCTGTTCCATTTCACAGTGACAATGTCGATTACAAGCTTATCTTCCCAGGTGAAGAGCACAGACAAGGCAAGATTAGTCATTCCTCCCTTCCTCTTCAAACATTCACCTTATCTTATGTGAAATGTAGATTTACTGGGTACTAACTAAAGTCTCACAAGAATGTAAGGGTTTGCCTTACTGTCTCTTTAAGGAAATGTGTAGGCCGGGCGCGGTGGCTGATGCCTGTATTCCCAGCACTTTGGGAGGCCGAGGTGGGTGGATCATCTGAGGTCAGGAGTTTGAGACCAGCCTGGCCCACATGGCAAAACCTCGTCTCTACTAAAAATACAAAAATTAACCGGGCATGGTGGCAGATGCCTGTAATCCCAGCTACTCGGGAGGCTGAGGCAGGAGAATCACTTGAACCCAGGGGGTGGAGTTTGCAGTGAGCTGAGATCATACCACTTCACTCCAGCCTGGGCAAAAAAGCAAAACTCCGCCTCAAAAAAAAAAAAAAAAAAAAAAAAAAGAAAAGAAAAAGAAAAAATGTGTAAATACGAAACCCCCTGAAGCTTCTCTGGAAAACAGCCACAGAGGCACCTGTGGCTGGTGATTTTCTCAGATGGGTGCTCAAGCTGGCTAAGAAAACCTTGGTGAATTGACTCTTGCCTCTGCCTCACATTCTGGTCATCGGACCAGTATAAGAACGATCCTGATTCTCTGCAACGATGCATCTCAAGTGTTCAAATGCCGTGCCATTCAGCAGGAGGAACATAGCATCCTACTATGAGATTAATAATATGTTTTCTCGGCCGGGCATGGTAGCTCACTCCTGTAATCCCAGCACTTTGGGAGACCGAGGCAGGTGGATCACCTGAGGTCAGGAGTTCAAGACCAGCCTGGTGAACATGTTGAAACCCCATCTCTAACAAAACTACCAAAAAAAAAAAAAAATAGCTGGACATGGTGGTGTGCACCTGTAATCCCAGCTACTCAGGAGGCTGAGGCAGGGGTATTGCTTGAATCTGGGAGGCCTAGGTTGCAGTGAGCCGAGATCTTGCCACTGCACTCCAGCCTGGGCAACAGAGCGAGACTGAGTCTCAAAATAATAATAATAATTTGTTTTCTCATCATGGCTTTTTCACTTCTACCACCTCTTGGTCTTGGCAAGAGATGAAGAGCGGGGAGGATTTCCTGCCCAGGGGGTGGGGGTAGGGTGAGGACGGTGGACTTCAGGTCCTGAGGAAGAGCTGATGGTGGTGGCGGGTTGGAGGGTGCAGTGAGGATGCAATCTGAAAAGATGCTGGAGCCCAGGAGGCGAGAAGCGGAAATGAGGTAGATAAACTTCTCAGAAGTCAAAAGTGGGTTAGCAGCCTGGTATAGGAGGTCTCTGTTCCTATACTTTATTGAAGGTCAAGTATGGGTGTAAGGTCTCTTGTCACACCAGTCTTTGTGGGGTTTTTCCTTGGTCGCCTCTCATCTTTTCCTCCCCTCCCTGACTTTCCTTTCCCTCCTCTCTTTCCCCTCCATCTCCTTCCACCCCCACTCTTCCTCTGACTCTCCCCCTTCTTTCCCTCTCCATCCTCCTCCTCCCTCCTTCCACCTCCTCTTTCTTCATCTGCCCTTCCCCATCTCTTTCCATCCTCTTCCTCACCCATGTCTCCTTCTTCCTCTTTCTCCTGCTCCTTCAGGTTGAGAGACCCCTCCCAGAATGATTTTTTGGAGGCTAAACTTAGCAAGAGGTTCCATCCCCAGGCGGAAGCTGGTAGCTGCTGGTGACTTTTATCAATACATGCTCTCCACACCTTGGTTTCCTCATCAAAGCCACAGAAACAGAAAGACCATGATGAGAGTGAAGGAAACTCCAGCAGGGGTTGGGGCCAGGTACTGGGGGCTCTCCTACCTCCCACCAGCCCAGCAAGGGCAGGGAGGCAGGAAACTGCCCTGAATCCACTGCTCACCCTTGGCAGAGGTAAAGAGCATCCCTGCCTCTCTCGGACCACAGTTCTGCATCTAAAATGTGCAGACAGTAACAGCTCCTGCCCGAAGCCAAAGGATGTATATAAATGTATAACTCACACAAGATGCCTAGGCCTTGAATATGCCGGGCGCAGTGGCTCAAGCCTGTAATCCCAGCACTTTGGGAAGCTGAGGGGGGTGGATCACCTGAGGTTGAGAGTTCGAGACCAGCCTGGCCAACATGATGAAACCCTGTCTCTACAAAAAATACAAAAAAAAAAAAAAAAAAAAAAAATTAGCCGGTTGTGGTGGGCGCCTGTAATCCCAGCTACTCGGGAGGCTGAGGCAGGAAAATCATTTGAACCCAGGAGGCAGAGGTTGCAGTGACCCGAGATCACACCATTGCACTCCAGCCTGGGAGACAGAGGGAGACTCAGCCTCAAAAAAAAAGAAAAAAAGAAATTCGTTTATGTTTCATACATACCTTATACACATAGACTGAAGATAATTTCATACAATAGTTTTAATAATTTTGTGCATGACACAAAGTTGGTGTACACTGAACCGTTTGAAATCAAAGGTCACTGTCTCAGCCACCCATGTGGACAATCTGTGGTTGCTTGGCATCGTCATCATTCCTTTTATTTATTTATTATTTGTATTTTTTTTTTTGAGACAGAGTCTCACTCTGTTGCCCAGGCTAGAGTGCAATGGCGCGATCTCAGCTCACTGCAACCTCCACCTCCTGGATTCAAGCGATTCTCCTGCCTTAGCCTCCCAAGTAGCTGGGATTACAGGCGCCCACCACCATGCCCAGCTGATTTTGTATTTTAGTAGGAAAGGGGTTTCACCATGTTGGCCCGGCTGGTCTCGAACTCCTGACCTCAGGTGATCCACACCCCCCTCCCCCCAGCTGGAATCCCAAAGTGCTGGTGTTGTAACCGAACGAGTTATAGAGAAATGCCACACTCTTAGACTAATTCAGGAGTCCTTTATTAGCCGGCGGCGACCAAGAGACGGCTAGCACTCAAAATTCTCTCGGCCCTGAAGAAGGGGCTAGGTTTCTTTTTATACCTTGGTTTAGAAGGGGAGGAGGGAGCCTAGCTGAAGCAATTTTACAGAAGCAAAACAGGCAAGAAAGTGAAAAAGATAAATGGTAACAGGAAAACAAACAGTTCCAGGTGCAGGGGCTTTAAATCTATCACAAGGTGATAGACACGGGGGCTTTGGGTGCTATCAACCGGAGGAATTCCTGGCAACTGCGGATATAGCTTGCCACAGTATCTTATCAGTAATTGCATTCTTGGATGTGCTGGGAGTCAGCTTAAGTCCTTAAGGAAGGGGGGTGAGTAAGGGGCTGTCAGTGAAGGAGTCAAAATGGAGTCTGTCTGGCTCTGTCTGCTAGGAGAGAGTCAATCAGGTTAAAAGCAAAGTAGGATATCACATCGGGATTACAGGTGTGAGCCACCACACCTGGCCAACATCACCATCATTCCTGACTCTGAATTTATATACTACTAACCAGCAATCGCTTTCCTCCACTTATTCACACATAAGTACTTAACAGTAAAAGATGTGAGATACCTATCTGGCATGTGAGAAAATGATATATAGCTACTGACGGGGATTTCCCTTGAGGATGCTGAGTAAACTTTGTGGTGTGTGCCTGCATTTCCACTGCAACCTGTTCATGTGATGAGCTGTGGAATTTCCCACTTGTGGCATCACATTGGGGCTCAAAAAGTTTCAGATTTTGGAGTATGTTTTTTTTTTTTTTTTTGAGATGGGAGTCTTGCTCTGTCACCCAGGCTGGAATGTGGTGGTGTGATCTCGGCTCACTGCAACCTCAACCTCCCGGGTTCCTGCCTCAGCCTCCCGAGTAGCTGGGATTACAGGTGCCCCCCCACCACACCCAGCTAATTGTTTGTATTTTTAGGAGATGGGGTTTCATCATGTTGGCCACGTCTGGAACTCCTGACTTCAGGTTATCCATCCACTTTGACCTCCCAAAGTGCTAGGATTACAGGCATGAGCCACCACGCCCAGCCTAGATTTTGGAGCATTTTGAATTTGCGATGGTGAATCTGTACTGTTGTTCCTCTCCCCCCACAACCATTTTGCCGATGGGGAAACTGAAGCCCTGGGAGGTGATGGAACTTGCTCGAGGTCGTATAGCTAGTGAGTGGCAGAGTGGACTCAGAACCCAGAGTGGACTCAGAACCCAGGATTGCAGAGTCTGTTTCCTTCATCCCTGTACTGTGCAACAATGGCAAGAATACTATTGGCAATAACAACAGCAGCCCACAAATTTTGACTTGTCATTCATGACAACAACAAAATGATAATAACAATACATTCACCTCTGGGATCGAAACCCGTATCCTAGAGTCCTAGGAACTAAGGAGTCCCTCCAGCCACACTGTGGCAATACTCATTTGCATAGGCCCTCTAATTTGCATGCATATCATTATCTGCCCCCACCCAACCCACCAGCTCCCTGTGTTTTATGCTTCTAACTGGCTTGGCGGATTGTCACTCTGTCCTGGATGTGTCTAATAAGGGCGTCTTGCGGGATGTAGCCTCTACTTCCTCAGGAATTGTGGATTGGAGAGGAAGCCAGATCCAGACGTGAGGTCTCTGGTTTCCCCCACATTTCCTGCATGGACTTGAGCCAACTGGGTTCAGGTTCCTTGTCTGTAAAATGACCTCCACGGGTCATTACCTCCATCCCTCTGCCTCTAGGCGCCACCACCTGTTGCTAATGATTGCCCCCCTCCGACTCCTTCCTTTCCCTGTGGGGCTCTTTGGGCTTGACAATTCCTCTCTACCCTTCTTCAGTTTCTTCCCCCAAGAACTAGACAGATCCAGGTACAACTCTTTGCCATTTATTTCAAAGATCAGTGGTTAAGAGGCCCAGGGTTATGAACAAGGTCTGGTCCTCACCCCAAGATATGTTAGTCTGGGCTGAGGAAGGCCCTCAGGCTGTGTGCATATGTGTATAATGTTGTGTGTTTGTCATTGTGATGTTGTGTGTGTGTGTAATGCTGTGTGTTTGTCATTGTGATGTTGTGTGTGTGTAATGTGTGTTTGTCACTGTGATGTGTGTGTAATGTGTGTTTGTCATTGTGATGTGTGTGTGTAATGTGTGTTTGTCATTGTGATGTGTGTATAATGTGTGTTTGTCATTGTGATGTGTGTGTGTCATGTGTTTGTCACTGTGATGTGTGTATAATGTGTGTTTGTCATTGTGATGTGTGTCATGTGTGTTTGCCATTGTGGTGTTGTGTGTGTGTATGTGTGTGTAACCAGGTCTGACTATAACTTGGTCTCTCTGTGTCTGATCTAATGAGTATTAATTACCAAGTGTGACGGTGACACCTCTGGGGGTGGCTGTGTGGCTGGGATGCTGTCTGAGTTTTGTGTGGTTGTGTTTTAACATACACACAGTGCTGCGACTGTCTGTGATGCCGTCTATGACTTCCATGTGATTCTGCGGTTGTGCATGAATCTGGCACTTCGTGTGTATGAGTCTATAGTTGTGAAAGAATGGCTGAGATTACGCAGCCATGTGACAGATTTCGTGGGATGCCATAGGTGTGACTGTATAGTCATTCTTTCTTCCTTCCTTTCAATCAGCAAGCATTTCCCTAGGGCCTGCTTTGTGCCAGGTCCTGGGCTGGATGCCAGGGACAGATCTGTGGTGCCCTCTTGGGGATGTCTATGCTTGGCAGTGATGAAATCAGCCATGGTGGCAGCATTTGCACCATGGAAATTGGCAAACATTACAAAGCTATCCCCCTCCGAGGACAGCTGGTTTTTAAACATTTATGAGCACACTGCTGTGCCCATGTATCCGAGTGTAACTCTTTGTGACCAGGCTGAGGTGTGGCCACCAGTCTGTGGGTGGGATCTGAGTATGTGACTCTGACTGTAGGTGGGGTGGGCTGGGCTCTACATGATGAGTCCTGATGATCAGTCTCCCGCCCACCCTGTCTGTACTCATGATGAGAGGAGGGAAGTGGAGGAAGTTTCCCACCCCCAGCCAAGTTCCTGGAGTCCCAAGTCCCACTTTCTTCTGAATGAAAAGCATAAATACCCACCCCTCACCCCTTCTTCCTGAATATCAGGCAAATCAACTTTACCCAATGTTTGGGAGCCCACAGACCCCAAGTCTCTGGGTCTTTGTCCTTAGTATTGTCCATGGCAGGGTTTGCAGTCTACATGGGTCTTCTGAAGGTGCCTGCTGGGTCTTCAACCCCTCAAGATGGCTGAGTTCTTGGTCCCTGGTGGTGCCCACTGAACTCTCCGCCTTCGAGTTTTGGGTTCCCTCGCATGTGATCCAAGATCTGTTTCCTGAATTTTCTTTTTTCTTTCTTTTTTTGAGGCAAAGTCTCGCTCTGTTGCCCAGGTTGGACTGCAGTGGTGCGATCTCGGCTCACTACAACCTCCGCCTCCCAGGTTCAAGCAAAATTCCCCTGCCTCAGCCTCCCGCGTAGCTGGGATTACAGGCAGGCACCACCACGTCCGGCTAATTTTTGTATTTTTAGTAGAGATGGGGTTTTGCCATGTTGGCCAGGCTGGTCTCGAACTCCTGACCTCAGGTGATCCGCCTGTCTAGGCCTCTCAAAGTGCTGGGATTACAGGTGTGAGCCACCGCGCCCCGCCTCTGCTTCGTGAGTTTTCTTTCCCCTGAGGCACCCTCTGAGTTCTCCATGTGTCAGACCCACGTCCAATGCACCACGCTCCTTCCTTCACACCATGAAAGCCCCGAAGTAAGACCGGGTGCCATCACGCAGTCGGACCAGGCGCTCATCCAGCACACGGACGACCACCTCTTCCCCAACCTCCAGGTGCACCACACCACCCAGGAAGCTGCTGTCCCACCAGACGCGGGAGTTGCTGGTGGCCCGTCCGCAGGGTGACTGCTGGCTGACCAACAGCTCCAGCTCCTCGGGGTAGCGGGGCGTGCGCTTGTAGAGGCCGTGGGTGATGGTGCTGGGCAGGCCCAGCGGGCAGCCCACACCGCCCAGCTGCACCTTGGAGTAGATGTAGTAGTAGCCAGCCTTGTTGGCCACAAGGGCCCCATCGTGGTAGTCGAGGCCCCTCAGGAAGGCCAGGCCCAGCTGGGTCTCCCATAGCAGTGGTCCCCCGCTGCCCGTCAAGCTGGAGTTGGCCCCTGTTTGGGAGAGAGAGACAAAAGGGGGCTGCCGGTCAGCACATGTGTTACTCTGTTTTTGTTTTGTTTTGTTTTGGTTTTTGACACAGAGTCTCACTCTGTCACCCAGGCTGGAGTGCAGTGGCGTGATCTCGGCTCACTGCAACCTCTGCCTCCCAGGTTCAAGCGACTCTCCTGCTTCAGTCTCTTGAGTAGCTGGGACTACAGGTGCCTGCCACCACACCCAGTTACTTTTTGTAGTTTTAGTAGAGATGGGGTTTTGCCATGTTGCCCAGGCTGGTCTTGAACTCCTGACCTCAGGTGATCCACCCACCTCGGCCTCCCAGAGTGCTGGGATTACAGGTGTGAGCCACCACGTCTGTCCTCACATGTCTTACTTTTGCTGTGTGACTCCAGGCCAGGCACCACTAGGCAGTGTGTGTGTGTGTGCGCGCGTGTGTGCACGCATATGTGTGTATTTGTAGAGACGGGGTCTCACAATGTTGCCCAGGCTGGTCTCAAATTCCTGGGCTCAACCGATCCTTCAGGCTCCCAAGTGCTGGGATTACAGGCATGAGCCACCCTGCCTAGCCTGTTTGTATGTATTAATTCGCTTTATCTCTGCTTTGCAGATGAGGGAAACTGAGGCACAGAGAAGCAAATTAATTTGTTTAGTCTACATCTCAACTCTTTGCATCCCTCTTTTGCAGGTGGGGAAACTGAGGCACGGAAACGTTAAGTGACTTGCCAAAAGTGTCAAAACTTGGCTGGGTGTGGCGTCTCACCCCTATAATCCCAGCACCTTGGGAGGCTGAGGCAGGAAGGTCCCTTAAACTCAGGAGTTTGAGGCCAGGAGTTCCAGATGAAGTAACATAGGGAGACGCCATCTCTACAAAAAACAAAAAAATTAGCTGGGCATGGTGGCAGGTACCTGTAGTCCCAGCTGCTGGGGAAGCTGAGGTGGGAGGATCGCTCGCACCTGGCAAGTTGAGGATGCAGTGAGCCATGATAGCGCCACTCCAGCCTGGGTGACAGAGTGAGACCCTGTCTCAAAAAAAAAAAAAAAAAGTGTCCAAACATGCAAATTTGCAAAACCGAGAAACCAAGGCGGCATCTCGTACCTGCTGTGTGCTTCAGTTTCCCTCTCTGTTAAATGGACACATTACTAGCACCTGCTTAGAATGTAATGAATTAATATGTAGAAAGCATGTCATAGCACATAACACAGCATAAGTACTATACGAGAGTTCATTAAATGAATACAACTAGGCCGGGCGCGGTGGCTCATGCCTGTATTCCCAGCACTTTGGGAGGCCGAGGTGGGAGGATCACCTGAGATCAAGAGTTTGAGACCAGCCTGGCCAACATGACAAAACTCCGTCTCTACTAAAAATACAAAAAAAAGTAACCGGGTGTGGTGGTGGGTGCCTGTAATCCCAGCTACTTGGGAGGCTGAGGCAGAAGAATTGCTTGAACCCTGGAGGTGGAGATTGCAGTGAGCCGAGATCATGCCACTGCACTCCAGCCTGGGCGACACAGTGAGACTCTCTCAAAAGTAAGTAAATAAATAAATAAATAAATAAATAAATAAAAGAAAATAATAAAATAAATAAAACTGGAAACACGTAGCACTTGTGGCCTATGTTCTGAGCAACTCTGTGAGTACATAAGGAATGAATGAATGAATACACTGGTATGTATAGCGTTTATCTGGTCTTCCGGAGACGCCCTGACCCCTGCCCCTTGCCAGGATCCAGGGTCCCCCTCACCTGTGAGATGCGCTGCTGGGTTATTCTGGTGAGACCTTCGCTCTGGGGAGAGAGGTCAGAGGTTAGAAACGAAGACAGTGGAGGTAAAAGCCAGCCTTCTACAGGGTCATCGTGTACACCTCCTGGATTCAACCCCACCCCTTCCGGAGTGACCCAAACTTCTGCTTCTCAGGCCTGGGGGAGGGGCACCTGTGAGGATTTGGCCAGTTGTGCAAATCATATTGGGCAATTGACCAAGGGGTGGGGGCAGCGTGGGAATCATCTCGCCTCCTTCCCTGGGACCAGGACCCTGACTCACCTTGTATCAGCTGCTCCCAGGAGCCTCCGTGTCCGTCCTGAAAATGCAGAAGGGGCTTACGGTAAGAACCTGCAGTGGGGCCACGCCCTTGCATTGCTCATACACGGCTGTGAGACACGAGGACCGTGGCCACCGACACCACCCTCAGACGCGTACACAGGGCCACATGCACTCACTTGCACACACACACCCCCTGCCTAGCAGCCTGACAACCACCTGGTGCCTCAGTTTCCCTCTATGTAAATAGAGTTATGAATAGTGTCTGCTTGGCATTGAATGAATTAATATATGTAAGGCATTATTACAGTGCTTGGCACATAGTATGCACTAGAGAAGGGTTTAATAGGCTGGCTGCATTGGCTCACGCCTCTAATCCCAGCACTTCGGGAGGCTGAGGCAGGCAGATTACCTGAGGCCAGGAGTTCGAGACCAGCCTGGCCAACACAGTAAAACCCTGTATCTACTAAAACTACAAAAATTAGCTGGGCGTGGCAACGGTGCACGCCTGTAATCCAGCTGCTCCGGAGGCTGAGGCAGGAGAATCGCTTGAACCTGGGAGGTTGCCGTGGGCCCAGATTGTGCCACTGCACTCTAGCCTGGGTGACAGAGTGAGATTCTATCTCAAAAATAAAATAAAATAAAATAAAATAAAATAAAATAAAATAAAATAAAATAAAAGGGTTTAATAAATAAGTAACATTGCCCAGTGCGGTGGCTTACACCTGTAATCCCAGCACTTTGGGAGGCCAAAGTGGGAGGATGGCTTGAGGCTAGGAGTTTAAGACCAGTCTGGGCAACATAGCAAGACCTCATCTCTACAAAAAATTTTAAAGATTAGCTGGGCATGGTGGTGGGTGCCTGTAGTCCCAGCTACTTATGAAGCTGGGGTAGGAGCCTTGCTTGAGCCCAGGAGTTTGAGGCTGCAGTGAGCTCTGATCATGCCACTCCACTGTAGCCTGGGCAGCCGAGTAAGACCCAGTCTCTAAGATAAATAAATATGTAATTAAATAAATAAGCAATATTTTAAAATACATGGACAAGGTCAGGTGTGGTAGCTCACACCTGTAATCCCAGCAATTTGGGAGGCTGAGGCAGGCGGATCACCTGAGGTCAGGAGTTCGAGACCAGCCTGGCCAACATGGTGAAACCCCATCTCTACTAAAAATACAAAAATTAGCCGGGCATGGTGGCGGATGCCTGTAATCACAGCTACTACTCAGGAGGCTGAGATAGGAGAATGGCTTGAACCCGGGAGCTGGGGTTGTAGTGAGCCAAGACTGCACCACTGCACTACAGCTTGGGCAATGGGAGAGAAACCTTGTCTCAAAAACAAGAAAATGCGGTCAGCGAGACGGCTGGACACATGGACGCCACCCTTGGGATATAGCAGCTGCCACAGGGCACAGACCTCAACATCGTCACAATGCTTAGAAGACACATGTGGCCTCAGATGTGTGGACATGTGGTTTGTGGTTTATGGATTCATGTGTGTCTATAGACACGGAGACCCAGAGACAAAGACACACAACACAAATACACCGGCTGCAGATAGGCGGGTGTGTGGACGTGTGGGTACACACACATATGTCCACGTGGGTACGTGGACAGGAATGTGTGGCCACGGGATCTAGACCCAGGACACAAAAGGGGCCAAGCCCACATGGGCATGGTGTTGGGCACACACAGACCCCCAGGTGAGGCACACAGACAGGCGGACACGTCCACGGCCAGCTGGAAGCAGCCCGAGAGATTTCCACAGATGGAAATGGTCAGAGAATTAATCTCAGTAGCAGTGATAAGAGTACAGAGAAGGCCAGACACAGTGGCTCGTGCCTGTAATCCCAGCACTTTGGGAGGCTGAGGTGGGTGGATCTCCTGAGGTCGGGAGTTCAAGACCAGCCTGACCAACATGGAGAAACCCCATCTCTACTAAAATTACAAAATTAGCTGGGCATGGTGGTGCGTGCCTGTAATCCCAGCTACTGGGGAGGCTGAGGCAGGAGAATCGCTTGAACCTGGGAGGCGGAGGTCGTGGTGAGCAGAGATCGCGCCATTGCACTCCAGCCTGGGCAACAAGAGTGAAACTCTGTCTCGAAAATAAAAAAGTACAGAAAAAATGCATGTGTGTGTGCACAGGGGTATGCATGGCAGTGCTGGGGTGTCAGTTCCGACGGGTGGAGCTGGCACTGTCTGGTACCACACACGCCGTAGCATACTTCATCCCCTATGAAGAGGTTGCCCTTATTTTGTAGATGAAGACACTGAGGTTCAGAGAGGTGAATTCACTTGCCCAAGGCTGGGAGCAGCAACCTGTCAAGCCAGCTGCTCTCAGCCTGTGCCCTGTCCTGCACACACACACACACACAGACATGCAGTGACCCACAGTGACACAGGAGAGCCCCCCTCGCCTCCACCTACTGTCAGCCCCCCGGTCCCACTCACAGGCAGGCGGGTGACCATCTCTCCCAGACGCCAGTGCAGCTGCAGAAGGAACCAGCCTTGGATGGCCAGCCCGGCCCCCATCAGCAACAGCAAGAGACCCAGACCCACCCGGGCCACACTGCACGTCTGTCTCCGGCGGCTTCGTCCCAGCCTCGTGAATGGGATGTCAGTCTGTCCATCCACCACAAACACTGAGGGCCGTACGACACTCTCCTCCATGCCCAAGGTGCCTGGAGCGGGGCTGGCACGCCTGGGTCCTTCAACCTCAGAGGAAACCAAAATTGCTCAACCCTCCTGGGCTGTGCACGCTGCGGACAGACACCCGAGGGCCGCCTTTAGAGCTGGGGTTCAGCCCCACCCCTTCCCCCACTCACCCTCCTCTTCTTCCTGTCCCCTCCGCCCCCGGCCTTGGCCCTGTCTCACTCTCACTCATGCAGACTCTCACACTTTCCAGAGGCTTCTGAAAATGTGACTCAAGTGGCAAGTGCAGTGGGGAGCCCCCAGCTTTCCCTTCCTGGATGCTTCTTTTGCTTGGGGCCACCAAATATTTCCTGAGGACTTTCTGTCCATGCCAGGCTCTGCTCTAGGTGTGGGGAATGCGGCAGTGAACAATGGCGACAAGGTTCCCTGCTTCGATGGTGCTCTTCTCCTGGTGAAGCCAGAGAGACAAGAAACCTCATAAACAAGAAAATAAAATGTTGTGGGTTTGTTTTTGTTTTTGTTTTTGTTTTCTGAGATGGAGTCTCGCTCTGTTGCCCAGGCTGGAGTGCAGTGGCATGATCTCAGCTTAGAACAACCTGCACCTCCTGGGTTCAAGTGATTCTCCTGCCTCAGCCTCCCAAGTAGCTGGGATTACAGGCGCGTGCCACCATGCCTGGCTGCTTTTTGGATTTTTAGTAGAGACAGGGTTTCACTGTGTTGGTCAGGCTGGTCTCAAACTCCTGACCTCAAGCGATCCGCCCACCTCAGCCTCCCAAAGTGCTGGGATTACAAACATGAGCCACTGTGCCTGGCCTTCTGTTGTGTTTGGATGTGACAAGTGCAGTGAAAAATATGAGAGTGGAATAAAGGAGTGGATGTGTGCTCTGTGTGTGTGCCTGAGTCTGCATGCATATATGTGTGTGGTGTGTGCATGTGGATGTGTGTATTCAGTTGTGTGCATGCAAGTGTGTATTGTGTACACACTTGCACGTGTGCATGCCTGTGTATGCATACATGTGCTGGCATATAAATGTGTGTGCTCATGTGGGCAGTTGCATGCATACATGTGTGTTGTGCATCTGTGTGCATGGGCATTTGGTCCATGTGCCTGCATGCATGTGCACGTGTGTGTATGTGTGTACATGCATCACATGTGCAAGTGGGTGTGCATATATGTGCTGTGTGCAGGTGTGTGCATGCATGTACCTGTGCATTGGTGCATGTGTGTGTGTGCACGCTTGCACGGGTGTGTGCATGTGAGTGGGGAGGTCCATGTATAAGTGTGCATGCATTCATGTGTGGATTTTAAAAACTGGAACTCATAGTCAGGTGTTAGAACCACTGTTCACCCAGTGAGCTGAGCCTAAGACCTGGGAGTCCCTCCCTCTGTCTTGTCCTCACATTCTACCCTGCAGCGAGTCCTGTTCATTCAACCTCCAAACCAGATCTCAAATCCCACCGCCTGTTTCCACCCCTGCTGCTACCCTAGCTCGGTGCTATGAATTGAATGTTTGTGTCCGCCCCACCCCAACCTCCAATTTATATGTTGAAGCCCTAATCCCCAGTGTGATGGTGTTAGGTGATAGGACCTTTGGGAGGTAATCAGGTCATGGTGGTGGAGCTCCATGATGGGATCTGTACCAATATAGGAAGAGACATGAGATGTTCACTGCCTCCTCCATGTGAAGATGCAGCAAGAAGGTGGCCGTCTGTAAACCAAGAAGAGAGCCCTCACCAGAACCTCACTGTGCTCTTGGACTTCCAGCCTCTAGAACTATGATAAATAAACGCTTGTCATCTAAGCCATGCAGTCTATGGTATCTTGAGAGCATCCCGAGCTGACTGAGACACTAAGGTACCCTCGTCTCTCGCTTGGACTGTTGCAGTAGCTTCCTCATTAGATGCCTAGATGTCCTGCTTCATCTGTTGCCACTTTAAAATTCACTTTCTACCCTCTATCTACTGTGAGCTCACTTATTTATTTATTTATTTGGATTTTGTTTTGTTGGGGTGAAAAGTCACATAACAAACCCATTTAAAAAATGAGTAACTCGGCTGGGCACGATGGCTCACGCCTGTAATCCCAGCACGGTGTGGGATGGTGGCCACCTACTTGCTGGTGAAAAGTTCTCTGGGGTCTGGGTCCCTGGAGCAGAGAGAGAAACTGACTTTGGTGGACACCCCTCATCCCTGCCAACCCAACCTGCCTGGACCTCCAGGCAACACCCCCTTAGACGGGTCACTCTTTGTCCAGAGAATGTCTCCAGTGGCTGGGAGCAAAGCCTGCCCACCATCCCAGGTGGCCCATCCCAAGCAAACAGGGCATTCCATGCTGGAAATGTCCTCTTTGTTTGATTGATTGAGATAGGGTCTTGCTCTGTTGCCCAGGCTGGTGTGAAGTGATGCAATCACAGCTCATTGCAGCCTTGACCTCCTGGACTCAAGCCATCCACCTCAGCCTCCCAAGTAGCTGGGACCACAGCCACTCACCACCGCACCTGGTTAATTAAAAAAAAAAAAATTCGTATAATAGATACTGGGTCTCACTATGTTGTCCAGGCTTGTCTAGAACTCCTGGGTTCAAGTGATCCTCTCACCTTGGCCTCTCAAAGTGCTGGGATTACAGGCATGAGCCACTGTGCCTGGATCCTGTCTTGTTTGTTTGTTTGTTTGTTTGAGACAGAGTCTTGCTCTGTCGCCCAGGCTGGAGTGCAGTGGTGTAATCTCGGCTCACTGCAAGCTCCGTCTCCCAGGTTCACGCCATTCTCCTGCCTCAGCCTCCCGAGTAGCTGGGACTACAGATGCCCACCACCATGCTTGGCTAATTTTTTTGTATTTTTAGTAGACACAGGGTTTCACCGTGTTCGCCAGGATGGTCTCGATCTCCTGACCTCGTGATCTGCCCGCCTCGGCCTCCCACAGTGCTAGGATTACAGGTGTGAGCCACTAAGCCCAGCCTCTTTCTTTGTTTTTTTTTTTTGTTTGTTTGTTTTGAGGCAGAGTCTCGCTCTGTCACCCAGGCTGGAGTGCAGTGGTGCCATTTTGGCTCACTGCAACCTCTGTCTCCTGGATTCAAGCAATTTTCCTGCCTCAGCCTCTTGAGTAGCTGGGATTACAGGCACCCACCACCATGCACAGCTAATTTTTGTATTATATGTTGGCCATTATATATGTTGTAACATATATGTGGTATATATATTGGCCAGACTGGTCTCGAACTCCTGACCTCAGGTGATCTGCCCACATCAGCCTCCCAAAGCGCTAGAATTACAGGCATGAGCCACTGCACCTGGCTCCTGTCTTGCTTCGTAAGTATCTTTGTAATATCCTGGATTTTACCTCTCGGCTCTGAAAGCCAAAAACACTTATCTGGCCCTTTATAGATACAGTTTGCTGCCAGCTTGCCCCTGACCTTAGGCTAAGACACCAAGTGACCTTCACTGGGGCCTCTGAGCTTGGGCCCTTGTGCTTTTGCTCACTCTGCCCCAGGCAGACGTCCTGGGTCTTTGCACTTCCTCTTCCTGCTGCTGGGGACTGTCTTCCCTAGATCTCCAAAGCCGGCTCCCCCTGGTCATCTGTGTCTTGACTCAAGAAACTTCTCCTCACAGGAGCCCTCCCTGTATTGGTCAGATGTCTCCTGAGAGACAGAACCGATAGAAGATAGACAGAGATAGAGATGGAGATCTATAGGCTGGGTGTGTTGGCTCACGCCTGTAATCCCAGCACTTCCGGGGCTGAGGCATGTGGATCGCCTGAGGTCGGGAGTTCGAGACCAGCCTGGCCAATATGGGGAAACTCCGTCTCTATCAAAAATACAAAAAAAAAAAAAAAAATTAGCTGACTGTGGTGGCACCCTCCTGTAATCCCAGCTACTCGGGAGGCTGAGGCAGGAGAATCACTTGAACCCGGTAGGCAGAAGTTGCAATGAACTGAGATTGTGCCACTGCACTCCAGACTGAGCAGTGGCATGAGACTCTGTCTCAAAAAAAAAAAAAAGAAAAAGAGATCTGTAGAGACAGACAGAGATACAGAGTCAGAGAAGAGACAGACACGGAAAGCTAGAGAGACAGGGACACAGAGATATAAAGACAGACGGAGAAAAAGAGAGAGACAGAGAGAAGTATAGAGTCAGAGAGAGAGTGTGTGTGACACATTTATTTTAAGAAATTAGCTCACACAATCATGGGAGTTGGCAAGTCTGAAGTCCACAGGACAAGCCAGTTAGGCTGGAGGCTCAGGGCTCGGGTAAGAGGTGGCACTGCAGTCTTAAAGCCTAAAGGCTGGAAATTCAGGCAGAATTTCTAAGTTGCAACCTTGAGGCAGAATTCCTTCTTCAGGAAACTGCGGTGTTTACTCCTTAGACCTGCAACTGATCAGGTGTAACCCACTCACAATACCTAGGCTTATCTCCTGTCCTGAAAGTCAACTGTGGTTGTTGATGTGGTCTGAAAAATACCTTTCTAGCCAGGTGTTGCGGCTCACACCTGTAATCCCAGCACTTAGGGAGGCAGAGGTGGGAGGATTGCTTGAGCCCAGTAGTATAAGACCTGCCTGGGCAATATGGTGAGACCCTGTTCTCAACAAAAAGGAAAAAAAAAAAAAAAGACCAAAAAAATAAAGAAATATAAAATACCTTTCTAGCAACATTTAGACTAGTGTTTTACCAAACAACTGGTCACATAGCCTGGCTATGTTATCACATACGTTAGCCCTCAGGCCACTCAATCTAAGAGATCTTCTTAACTGCTGGACCCGTCCCGTGGGTGAACTTTCCTTTTTGGACATCCTCACCATCCAAAATCCATTCCACACTGTCTTCTTTTTTGGGGAGCAGGTGCAGGGGATGGAGTCTCGCTTTGTTGCCCAGGCTGGAGTGCAGTGGTGCCATCTCAGCTCCCTGCAACCTCCACCTCCCGGGTTCATGTGATTCTCCTGCCTCAGCCTCCCGAGTAGTTGGGATTACAGGTGCCTGTATTTTTAGTACACAGGAGGTTTCACCATGTTGGCCAGGCTGGTCTCGAACTCTTGACCTCAAATCATCTGCTCACCTCGGCCTCCCAAAGTGCTGGGCTTACAGGCGTGAGCCACCACACCCGGCCCCATGCTGCCTTCAAGGGTCCTTTCCTGCTTCCCCTTTTAGAATGTAAGATTCACAAGATCCTATCTGCACCCTTCACAGCCTCAAGTGATAAGTTTTAGTCCAAAAGAAAAGCAAACACAAACAAAAGCCCCAAACACCCCTATATGTTGAAGAAACGAATCAAATGAATCCCAAACAGGAGAAAGCAGGAGTGAAGGCCGGGCACAGTGGCTCACGCCCGTAACCCCAGCACTTTGGGAGGCCAAGGAGGGTGGATGACTTGAGGTCAGCAATTTGAGACCAGCCTGGCAACATGGCGAAACCCTATCTCTACTAAAAATACAAAAAAAATTAGCTGGGCATGGTGGCACACACCTGTAATCTCAGCTACTTGGGAGGCTGAGGCAGGAGAATTGCTTGAACCTCGAGGCGGAGGTTGCAGGGAGCCGAGACCGTGCCACTGCACTGTAGCCTGGGGGACAGAGCAAGACTCCTCTCAAATTCAAAAAAAAAAAAAAAAAAAAAAAAAAAAAGAAAGGAGGAATGAATAAGAAAAGAATAAAGAAATGAGAAGAAGGATGTGAAGTAGAGTGGTGGTCTTGGCAGATGTCAGCCGGGATACCCACTGAGTTGCAGGAGGCTTTGGCATTTGGGAGCTTGAGGGTGTAGTGCAGGCTATGCATCTATTTCCCCCATGCCCCTGGAGTTGTGGGGTGTCTGAGGGAAAGAGGCTCTGGAGGCATGACTTTCAGTCTCAGTGGGTGTTTCTTGATGACTTGGTGCAGAGCTGGGAGGCTGCATCCCACTCTCCATACACACACCCTCCCAGTCCCCAGGGGACCAGAGGTGCAGTGAGAGGAGGTGCTCGGGGCCCCGGTCCCCTCTAGCAACAGTGTCCCCGCTCCCCACACTCAAGGCTGCTGCTCCCCACGCAATGCTGGTGATGCTGTGACCACAGAGCCCCCACACTCCCTCCCTAACTGCTGACTCATGTCTTCCCCTCCCTGGGGCTCCAGCTGGAAACGCTGCCCTGCCCACCAACCCCCTACTGCCCCCTCTCGGGTGCAGTCACCAGACATGGCTCACCCCAAAGCATTGACTCCTGGCTCAGGCCCATCTAGAAACGGGGTCTGGGAGAGTGAGGTGAGGCTGGAGGAGGGCAGAAGGGATGCAAATGAGGACAGGTGAGGATGCAGGTGAGAGGGCAGAGAAGGACTGCAGGCCGATGGGTCTGGCGAATATACAAGGATAGATGCCGGGGGAGGTGCATTGCAGAAATGAAACCAATTCTGCAAAATCGTAACTGAGGAAATTATGACGGTGAAAGAAATCAGACCTAACCGACTCCGTCTTACTTCTAAGCTTCGACTGTCCTTGTTCATTCCCGGGCATAGGCCGAACTAACTTTGGGAAGGAATTTAGTTCATGGTTTGGCTCTGAAACAAAATTGATAACAGCCCTTTCCCGAAAAGACTCCCTTTTTGCCTGGGGACCGGTCTGCCTTTGCAGGACTAACAAATTAGCTACAAGATTAGAAATTAACAGTTTAGGGGTCATGTGTCCTCTGGCTCCAAGAGTCTGAACCTCCCCACATTGCTCCTGGGGATAACATCACTATTGCAAAACCTAAGTTCAGTGCTGGCGATATTTTGCAGACCCTGAACTCAATGGATCAGCCGACAGCACCCAGACCAGAAATGTGACCCCTCCAGTTCTGTAATCCCACCCAGGAACGGAAGACAAAAAACCTCACCTCGACCCCCTGTGATTCCAACCTCCATCTCACCAATCAACACGCCTCACTTCCCAAACCCCTACCTGCCAAACTATTATTATTATTATTATTTTGAGATGAAGTCTCGCTCTGTCACCCAGGCTGGAGTGAGTGCAGTGGCGCGATCTCAGCTCACTGCAACCTCCACCTCCCGGGTTCAAGCGATTCTTCTGCCTCAGCCTCCTGAGTAGCTGGGATTACAGGTGTGCACCACCACGCCTGGCTAATTTTTGTATTTTCAGTAGAGACGGGGTTTCATCATGTTGGCCAGGCTGGTCTCGAACTGTTGACCTCAGGTGATCCACCTGCTTCAGCCTCCCAAAGTGTGCGGATTACAGGCGTGAGCCACTGCATCTGGCCCACCAAACTATCTGTAAAAACTCTGATCCCCAAATATTCGGGGAGACTGATTTGAGTAATAACAAAACTCCGGTCTCCTACACAGCTGGCTCTGCGTGAATTACTCTTTCTCCACTGCAACCCCCGTCTGATAAATCAGTTCTGTCTAGGCAGGGGGCAAGGTGAACCCATTGGGCAATGACAGTAAGAAGGCAGGTAAATCTGCAGGTGAGAATGCTGGCAAGAACACAAGAAAATACCTAAAAAAGCGTGCAGGTGAGGACCCAGATGAAGATACAGAGAAAATACACTCGCCGGAGAGGATGTAGGGGGAAACAGGTGAAAATATAGGTAAGAGTGCTATGAAGGTAAAGATACAGGTAAGCTTACAGATTGAGATGTAGGTGTTGGGGCCAGGGGAGGATGCCAGGAAAAAAAAAAAAAAAAAAGCAAAAACAACCCTGGTGGGGCGCCGTGGCTCACACCTGTAATCCCAGCACTTTGGGAGGCTGAGGTGGGCAGATCACCTGAGGTCAGGAGTTTGAGACCAGTCTGGCCGACATGGTGAAACCCCATCTCTCATAAAAATACAAAAATGAGGCCGGGCGCGGTGGCTCAAGCCTGTAATCCCAGCACTTTGGGAGGCCGAGACGGGCGGATCACGAGGTCAGGAGATCGAGACCATCCTGGCTAACACCGTGAAACCCCGTCTCTACTAAAAAATACAAAAAAACTAGCCGGACGAGGTGGCGGGCGCCTGTAGTCCCAGCTACTTGGGAGGCTGAGGCAGGAGAATGGCATGAACCCGGGAGGCGGAGCTTGCAGTGAGCTGAGATCCGGCCACTGCACTCCAGCCTGGGCGACAAAGCAAGACTCTGTCTCAAAAAAAAAAAAAAAAAAAAAAAAAAAATGAGCCAGGCGTGGCGGCGTGGGCCTGTAACCAAAGCTATTTGGGAGGCTGAGGCAGGAGAATTGCTTGAACCCAGGAGGCGCGGTCACAGTGAGCTGAGATCGCACCATTGCACTCACCCTGGGCGACAAGAGTGAAACTCCATCGCAGAAAAGAAAAAAACCCCACAGAAACAACAACAAAAACCCATACGTGGATACAGCTGAGGGTGCAGAGGAGCGAGCAGGTAAAGATTCAGATGAAAATATTGGTAACATTGGGAGCGGGGAGAACGTTAGGAAAAAGACCTAATGCATCCTGGACTTAGTAACTAGGTAATGGGGGGCTGGGTGTGGTGGCTCACGCCTGTAATCCCAGCACTTTGGGAGGCCGAGGCAGGCGGATCACTTGAGATCAGGAGTTCAAGACCAGCCTGGCCAATATAGTGAAATCTCTACCAAAAATACAAAAATTAGCCAGGCAAGGTGGCAGGTGCCTGTAATCCCAGCTACTCAGGAGGCTGAGGCAGGAGAATCACTTGAACCCGGGAGGTGAAGGTTGAAGTGAGCCAAGGTCGTGTCACTGCACTCCAGCCTGGGCGACAGAGCAAGACTCTGCCTCAAAACACACAAACACACACAAACACAAAACCTAGATGAGGGGTTGATAGGTGCAGGAAAGCGGCATGGCACACTTTACCTATGTAACAAATCTGCACATCCTGCACATGTACCCTGGAACTTAAAATAGTAATAATAATAAAAGAAAAAAATATATTGGTAAGATTATCAGGTGAGGATGCCGGTAAGCGAAGAGGTGAGAACTCAGGCGAAGAGGTTGTGAGCTGCCGGTGAATGTGCAGCTGAAATGGAGGTGAGGTGCAGGTGCATGCTATGTGCAGGTGAGGCAGGTCCGTGGTGCTTGGATAAAGAAGTCAGCACACTGGCAGGTGAACGCCCGGAGAAAACGCAGTGGGAACAGGTGAGGTTTCAGGCAGGATGCAGCTGAGCTGCAGGTGAGGCGGCTGGGGATTTCAGCCTCTTGCTCTCTGGCAAAGAACTCCAGACAACGTGAAATATAACTGAAGCTTTATTGGGAGTGGGGGAATGGGGGTGTGGTCAGTTGGGGCACCCAAAGACAACCATGTTCTCAGTGAAGGTGCCGAGGTCCTGGCATTGTTTCTGGTTCTCTTCATCTTGGCATTCGTCCTCCTCGGGCCAGTGCTCCACCCAGGTGTCCTTCCCGATGATGTAGCTGAGACTGGAGGCAGGAATGGCAGGTCAGGAAGGGGCGTGGTGTGGGCGTGATGCATGGGGGCGTGGCCATTGTGTGGGCGTGGCATGGGCGGGGCAGTCGGACGGTCGCGCGCACGCGCAGGGTGAGTACTCACTTGGGTTTCTCTCCCCAGAAATCGGAGGAGAGACCCCACATGAGGTAGTGTTTCCTCTCCTCCAGCTTCAGGGCTTCCCTGCACTTGATGGGGCTGATGAACGTGCGCTGTTGTCCAACCTGCACCTCATCCGAGCCTGGAGTGGAGGGGAGAGGGAAGAAGCTGAGCCGTGTGGGGGAAGCCAGGGAGAAAGCCGCGGGAGGCAGCGTGCTGAACCTGACCTGACTTGATGATCTGCTCAATGGCCATGATGTACTCGTCAAAGTCATTGGACAGCTGGGACTTGACCAGTCGGGTCTTGTACACTGTGGGGGAGAGGCGAACAGGGTGGGTGGTGGGCTGGGTTGACCATGAGGGGCACCCTGGTTTGCAGGTGCACCCGGGCCCGTGGCTCTCTCCCCCAAGGGAAAGTTGTAGAATCACAGCCAGTCACACTATGGCCCACCCCTCATTACACACACAACCATAGAGGGTCACATGTCACCATCCACACACAGTTGTGCTCATAGACATGCACAGAGGTCACAGCCACCTACAAAGTATAACAGTAACATACTATTCATACTATGCAATGACAGCGACTCGTGTGCACAAAATATTGCAGCCTCATGGCCACAGGCATAACCGTGTACACAATCATAGCCACCATAGCCACCGAAAACTATGGTCATCTACAGAACTTCAGGACCTCACACTCGCTGCCATCCACAACCACAGCCTCACACAACCATGGCCACACACGCAATGATGCACACAACCACATCCACCTTTCCTTACATAGGCATACCCGGGCCACTCACAGCCATGGTTCCCCACACAATCACGGCCCCTCACAATACCTGCTCACACACACAACACAGTCACCCACGCCCACAGCCTGAAGCCACACCATGACAGCCACACCTACCACCCACCACACAGTTGGACACACACAGCCAAACACACGTGACCCCGCCCGTCACCCACTCACCATAGTCCACTCCTGGCTCACAGGCCTTGTCCAGCCGTTCTTCCAGGGTGACTTTGTCATCCAACTTTTGTATGAAGCAATTCTCTGCAAGGTGGGGGTGGAGACAGGGTCTAAGTCCCACTCCTTATCTGGGGCCTGCTGCCCATGGGTGTGGCCAACCCTGGAAGCCTACCCCTCTTGGTATCCCCTGGGTATGACTTTGGGGGTCCCTGGTCATGGGATGGACGACCTGGGGAAGTGTGTCTTGCTCGGTCGCACCTGTTCCCAGCTCCGGGGAACTCACCCTCAGCACAGCGGCACAGCTCATCACGACAGAGCTTGTTCAGCTTTCCATCCTCCTTTTCCGGGTGGTAGAACCGGGTACAGCTTTCCGCTGCAGGCAGATGTGACGCGAAGATGAGAGGATAAGGGTCTCCCTCCCAAGACCATGCCTGGGAGGCCCAGATCCCCAGTTCTCAGTCTTCAGACCTGGAGATGCTAGGTCTTCAACCCCTCAGATCCCTCGGATCCCGAGACCCCCTCTACTTTCTGATCTTTGGGATTCTCAGACCCTTGAGCCTCTTAGACTCTCAACTCACAGAAGGCTGGGACCCTTGGACCCCAAATTCATAGTTTCCTGGGACACTCAGACCTCCAACCCTCATACTCCTGGAATCCTTAGACCCTTATTTTGCAACTCACATATTCCCAGGACACTGAGACTCCTGAACCCATCAGACCTCCAACTCTCAGATCCCTAGAACCAACTCATAGATTCTTGGGACCCTCAGACCCCTGGGACCTCCAGACTACTAATCCTCAAATCCCTGGACTCCTTAGACCTTCATTCTCAGATCCCCACAATTCATATATACCTGGGACTCTCAGGCCCCTGGAAGCATCAGACCCCAGGCCCTAGTTTGGCTGCTCACCCAGGTTGTAATAGGCGTAGACCTTGACTGCACCAGGCTGGATAAGCTCTACATTAAAATATTGGTGAACTTTGAAAGCTATACAGTCATCCTCAGAGTGTGAGACCTGAGGGGGAAGGAGGAGCTTGGTCAGTGGGGTGATGTGGAAGGGAGTCCAGCATTGGGTCTTGGGAACTGAGGCAGTGGTGGAGAAATTGAAGGATAGAGGAGGAAGTGGCGAAGATGAATGAACAATTCAGCAAATCCATTTACTCTTCTTCCTACACTCACAGCGAGACTACATTTCTCAGCTCCTCTTTCAATTAGGTGTGGCCAGGTGGCTGAACTCTGGCCAACAAATTGCTAT
Organism: Macaca nemestrina; assembly: GCF_043159975.1. Classification (NCBI taxonomy): domain Eukaryota; kingdom Metazoa; phylum Chordata; class Mammalia; order Primates; family Cercopithecidae; genus Macaca; species Macaca nemestrina. Next base: position 6,277,146 of record NC_092144.1, read on the forward strand.
CTATACCCATAAAAACAACCCGTACACAATCTTATTTTCATCTAGAATGAAGGAATCCTGCAGAGAACTACAAAGGATCCGAAGCATTGCAGAGTAACAGGATGGAAGGTGCTTGGATCCCTGAGTGACTGCATGAAGCAGAGGGACCCTTCCTTACCTCCCACGCCAACTGGACTTCACATGAGTGAGAAATACAAGTCTGTTGTGTTAAGACCCCATATTCTTAGTGGTTTTGTTTTAGTAGCTATCATTACCTAAGCTGACTAAAATGGGATTGAGGGGCCCTGTGGGTATCAGGAGTTAGCAGGGAGGACATGGGGATAGGAGAATGGGAAGAAATAGAGAAGGGAGAGGAGAAAGCCCAAATCATGGTTGAGATGAAAGAGTAAGAGAATGCCAGATGGAGAGAAAATAACAGAAGACAGGACAGGTGTGGTGGCTCATGTCTGGAATCCCAGCCTTTTGGGAGGCTGAGGCAGGAAGATCGCTTGAGGCCAGTAGTTTGAGACCAACTTGAGCAACATATCAAGAACCCCATCTTTACAAAAAATAAAACAATCAGCTGGGTACTTACACAGAATATTTATGAAGAAACAAGAACAAAAATTCAGCTGGGACCAGGCAGCAGGGGCTTATGCCTGTAATCTCAGCACTTTGGGAGGCGGAGGTGGGAGGATCACTTGAGCTCAGGAGTTTAAGACCAGCCTGGGCAGTATAGTGGGACCCCATATCTACAAACTTTTTTTTTTTTTTTTAATTCACTAAGCATGGTGGCATGCACCTGTAATCCCAGCTACTCAGGAGGCAGAGGCAGGAGGATCATGTAAGCCTGGGAGATCAAAATTGCAGTAAAAAAAAAAAAAAAAGAAGCTGGGTACAAGAGCATAATATTTATTTTTTAAAAATTAGCTTGGTGCAGTGTCGCAGGCCTGCAATCCCAGCAACTCAGGGGGCTGAGGCAGGAGGATCCCTTGAGCCCAGGAATTTGACTTTGCAGTGAGCCAGTATCAAGACACTGCACTCCAGCCTGGGTGACAGAGCGAGACCCTGTCTCTTGAAAGAAAGAAAACAACAGAAGAGAGAAATAGATGCAAAAAAAGAAACAAAGGTCAGGATTGGGCAAGGGAACAAGGCAAGACCTTTCTGTCTACAAAGAACTGAAAAAAAAAAAAAATCCGAAGGGGCTCTTTTTCATTGGTTAAGACTCTGATAAGAAGCTGGAGGAGGTCAATGGTCAGAAGATGAGATGTTTATAGAAGATGCTGGGTTGACCCCCTTATTTTACAAGCTCCTTCCCGTCGCCCAGCAACACAGACCTTGTCTCCTCTAGCCTAGGGCTCGTGTGACCCAGAGACAAAAGCTGAAAGGAAAAGAAAAGACCAGCCAGATAGAGGTCAACGTGCCCATGGAAGCCTCCCAGGGAAGGCTGATGCAGTCTTACCTTGTCCAGGTAGATGATGAGGGTGTTCCTATCGGAGAAGGCTTTGTCCAGCTCATACTTGGAGATGTATCTGTCAACGCCGTTTGCCAGCTGGGGAAAGGTGGAGCCTGTGAAAAATCCCTCCTGGATCCCTCTCCACCTGCAGCCTCTTCCATACCCCAGGCTCCTTTCCACTTATCCCAGCTCCTGAGCCCTTCATACCTGCTTGAGGTCATCTGTGTCTGGAACGAAGCCAGTCATCATGGATATGTCCAGTATAGACATAGTGGCATCCTGGTCTCCCCGGTACCTGGATAGTGCAGAAAGAAGGGCATTGGGTTCCAAGATAGGGTCAGCCCCAACGGTCTGTTCCTGGACAAGGAGGTCTGGTCAGGCACTGAGACCTCCGATTCCCCCACAATAGCACAGAGGGGCATTACAGTTTTTAGGAAACATTTCCCCAAAGGAAATAAAAAGTAAGGTAATGTAATGGTCAAGGCGATTGATTAAGAGCTCAGACTCTGAACCCAACTGCAGGGATTCAAATTCCAGCTCTAAATAACATTGGATGCATGATTTGACCCCCTCCGTGCTTCAGCTCTAGAAAACAAAGGCAAGAATACAGGCGGCCCTCACTTTGCATGATTCAGTTTAATAACACTAGTAGCCCAGTGACATGGTTCACTTTCAGTACCTTGGTATATTGATCATGAGTAGTTGCATATGGTATAAACTCTGTTGCTAACTCTTCAGTCTAGAAATCACTACGTAAATAAAAGATGAGCATCATAATTGAGGGCCAATTACTGTCACTCCTTTCAAAGTCCATCAGTGATTGGTCACTGAGCTTCTGCTCTTCAATTTATGTACGACAGCAAACTGTGTAGTTGTGTTGCCTCCCTGTCTCCAGGTGGCTAACTCCCATGAGATTTTACAACAATGTATCACCAAAAGAGGGAACTAGCCAACAAAGATAAAAATGCAGCAAAGAAATGAAAAGTGATAATGCCAGAAGTGAACTTCAAAGAAGGCATAAGTGGAGTTATCGAAGAATAGCAGACTGTGGGGATGTTGACCCTGCTGCCATTTGAGAGATAGGTGGCGTAGAGGAACTCAGTGAAGGCAAATGTATTAGCATAAATAAGGAAGGTCATGGGGACAAAAAGGATGAAGATGTCCCAGAGGAAGGTTCGTTATAGAATAAAAAGTCACTTTAAGGGAACTCTTGCAGGAATTTTGTGACATGGAAAGCTCGAAGGATAAAATATTGGAAGCTGATCCAAACTTAGAAAGGAGCAAGACAATGTACTAAGGCATAGAAAAGATGTTTACTCCATGTTGTAAATTATACAAAGAGAAGAAAGCAAGCATTTTTTGAACTAAAGCACTCTCTGTAAGTGTCATACAAAAAAAAAATACACCTTGCATCTCAATGTTCTGATGTTTTAAATTACAGTGTAGTCAAATACTCATCTTACTATGTCTTTCATTTTCCTGTATCTTTATAACTGGCAGTATGATAATTTTAAATGTTATAATAGAAACATTTAGGCTGGGCATAGTGGCTCATGCCTGTAATCCCAAAACCTTGGGAGGCCAAGGCAGAGGAATGCTCAAGGTCAGGAGATCAAGACCAGCCTGGGCAACACAGTGAGGCCCCGCCTCTAGAAAGAATAAAAAATAAAAATTAGCCAGGTTTCATGGCACACGCCTGTAGTCCCAGCTACTTGAGTGGCTGAGGCGGGAGGATCGCTTGAGCCAGGGAGTTTGAGGTTACAGTGATCTATGATTGTGCCACTGCACTCCAGCCTGGCTGACAGAGCAAGACCCTATCTCTCTCAAAAGAAAACAAGAAAACTTTAAAGGTCGTGGAATGATAGTGTACTTTTATCCATTGATTGCTGCTAAGATGCTTTGCCAGTCTCAACTTACATGGTCATTGCTGTGGTCTCACATTGACACGCAAAGCAAGGACTGTCTGTGTTCTCTACCTTATGGTGGATACATAGAACAGTATCAGATATACAGTGTACTTGGAAAGTATTGAATATCATGGATATTATTTGCAAGAATTCTTGCTAGAGATAGCGGGATGGCCAAGATGAACCCCAGTGACCTAGCTTCTTACCTGGTACAGATCTCAAGGATCATAGTGTTCTTGGCATCCTGAGGCCTCTTTTCTGGAAACACAGAAGAGAGAAAGATGGGAGAGGGTATACCTGTGTGTTGATTCAGGAGGGGGGAAGAAATTAGAAGAGGGGTAGGAGGAAGGCGACAGATAAGGCCTTGATTCCTTTTACCTGTTTCCGGTGCTGGTTTTATGGTGACCTTGAGGTCGAATTTATTACAGGTGAGTTGACCTTTGGCCTTAGCATGGTACATTGTCACTACCTGGTAAGATGGGAGAGGAGACACAGTGTCATCCCACAGGACTAGGACTACTGAGGACAAGAGGAGATGGTCCCTCTGGGGCACAGGGGCATGGGCCAGCCAGGTGTGGGTTTCTGTTCCTTACCGACAAGGTGCCTTGGCCTTTTCCTTCAGCTGTGACTGTGAAACCCTCATTTTCCTTGGTCTGCAGAGTGAAAAGAGAGAAGACAGCGTGTTGGGAATTAAGCCTTCTACTGCCTGTGATGGTCACCTCTCCTCCCCCTTGCTTCCCAGTAAATCCTGGTTGGTGTAGAGGGCGACAGCAAGAGTGAGGAGGGCTTGGCTGGGTGACTGTACCTCTTCTGATCGCAGGAGGCTGGCAGATTCCCAGTGGATACGGTGGGTGATCTTGGAGCTGCGACTGGGCAGTTGGAGGGACACATCCAGGTTCAGTTCCTTGTGATCAGGGACATCCTTTTGGTATTGAGCCAAGGCTTGGAACACCATGAAGGTGGCCTAGAACCCACGAGAGAGAAAGATGGTGATCTGGGAGCCTGGGAAAGTGGCTAGAATCCAGTGGGGGATAAAGAGGTTCAAATCAGAGCTGGGACATCAAAAAGTTGCCTAGAACCTACTAGCGAGTGCAGGAGTAATAATTGGAGGTTATTGAACTCTGAGGACATGTTCAGAACTCTCCAAGGGACAGAAACTTACACCAGGACTCAGAGATGCTGAGAACATGTCTAGAATCCACCAGAAAGTCCAGATGTGAGACTGAAGGTCTAGCAACCCTGAGGATGTGGTCTAGACCCATCAAGAGGATAGAGTCAGGCCAGGACTTAGAGACACTGAGAATATGTCTAGAACCCACTCATGAAAAAGAGAATAAAACTGTGGCCAGAGGATACTGAGCATATAATCTACAACCCAAAAATGACACTGTAACACTGAGAACGTGATTGACAGACCACCAGAAAGAAAGGAGGTCAACTGGAGCCTGAAGTTGCTGAAGCCTGAAGTTACTGAAACCATGGCCTAGAACAGGGTTTGCATAATACCCTAGGGTAGCTGGGAACATAGTATAGAGCCTACCAGTGGGACAATATGACATTGGGAGTCTGGTAGACCTGGGAACATGGTCTAGAACCCACCAGCAAGACAGGGTAAGATTGTGAGATGGTAGAACTGAGAACCTGGTCTAGAGCCCACCAGTGAGACAGAGTAACATTGTGAGCCTAGTGGAACTGGAAACCTGGTCTACAACCCACCAGGTGGAGAGAGAGGCTTAGACCTGAACCTGGGCCCTGAGAACATGATCTAGACACCTGGGGCAAGAAGAAGGCTCAACACACAGCTTGGAGTATCCAGATTGTATTCTAGAACCTATAGATGGGTTTGCAACTAAGAAAACTGATTCTCAATTCCACTCCAATCACACTGGCTCGTGGGAAAGAAGAACTACCTCGCGGGGCCTCAGTGTGTTCTCTAGGAGGCTGGTGGGAAGCCACAGGAGACAGGGATGCATGTGCCTGAGGGCTGTAGGCCACTTGCCTGGGTAGAGCCATAGCCACCACCGTAGTATCTCTGTTCATTGAGCCAACGCACGACGGGAGGCACAAAGTCAAAGTCTTTTAGCTGCAGTAGGGCCAAGAGGGCATAGGATGTGGCCTCCACATTGTAGAGCTGCTGACCAGGCTCCTCCCAGCGGTTCTTATCTGCAAAGAGGATACCCCATCCCCAGTGCTCACTGCTCTGTCCAGCCTGGGGATGGCTCAGAGAAAGCTCAGAAAGAGATGCATGCTAGATTTCCTGGTGTTTGGGTGTTCTGGCTGACATTCAAAGCTCTTAGTTATTTGGCTCCTGCCTTGCCTCTCTCGTTTCATCAACTCTCACTTCTCCCTTTGAAATGAATGCTGAATACGCATTTGTTGAATGAATGATGCAACAAACCTTCTTGTGTGGTTTACAATGAGGACCTGCTAAACCTTAGAACCACGCATCCCAGCTCAGCTCAGGGTTATGCATCCCAGCTTGGTACCTTAGGACTATCCATCCCAGCTTGGCTTAGGGTCATCCATCCCAGCTCAGCTAAAAGCCATGCATCCCAGCTCAGTATCTCCTGCCCTAAACTTCAGCCATGCATCTCTCTTCACCCCTCCAGGCCATCCCTCACCTTTGGCTGTGGTCAGAAATTTGTTGAGAAGAGGTCCCTTCAGCCTGCCCATCTGGGCCAGGGCATAGGCAGCGATGGCCACAGTGTAGGATCTCTGTAGGTTCATGTAGTTGGCTTCAAGGAAGTCTCCTGCTTTAGTGATGCTGCCTGGCAGGCTCTATGAGAAAGAGGATCAGATTCTCTGGTCACGTGGGCATTATTGTCACATTAGTAAGGATCATACAAGCAGCACTTCCTGAGAATCAGGGATTTCTGTCCTTGGGATATATCTGTCTTAGATTTGTCCATTTTTGAGGATTTCCCAGGTATTTTAGCCACCATGAGCTGCCTTGTTGCTGAATATCTATTATGTATCTGGAGAAATCCATGTACCCCATGGTGTGCTGGTAAATGTTTAACAACCAGCTCTCCAGTGGGAGGGTTAACGGATCCTTGGTTTATAATGATTGACAATTTCTGTCGTGTACATACCCCGACCAGGACCAATTTCACGGTGTCAATGTGACATCACTGAACAAAGTGTTGGGGAGACATTCTCCAAATTGTTACTCATAAACTGGTATGGGACAGATTCGGTACACCACTGTGGACACCTCATCCAGTCATTATCATCATCTTCTTCATCATCATAGCTCACACTTACTCTGTGTCATTCAGATAGCCGCACATTTAATCTCATAAAACCTGTTAAAAATACTAAGCCCTGAGAGATGCAGTAATTTTGCAAAGACCACCTAGGAAGTAAGTGGCAGAGTTAGGATCCAAAACCAGCCTTCTGGGGATGGAGGAAGACATGATGTGTACCGTTTCCTCATTTCCATGGTGTAAATACTTCCATCACTGATTTCAAGCTACCAATATGGCATCATTGAATGTAGAGTTGGGAAGAGCTTTGCAGTAGCACAGTATTATATAGCATTTTCACTACACAAATCCAATACACATAAATAACCCCAAGAATATAGATTATGGGAGTAAGGCGTAAGAAGTGATGAGTTTGTGTTTAATAGAATTTATTTAATTGTAAGTTTTATAACTTAGTTTTTTTGTTTGTTTCGTTGGTTGGCTGGGTTTTTTTTTTGTTGTTGTTTGTTTGTTTTTTTTTGAGACGGAGTCTTGCTCTGGTCCAGGCTGGAATGCAGTGGTGCAATCTCGGCTCACTGCAACCTCTGCCTCCTGGGTTCAAGTGATTCTTGTGCCTTAGCCTCCTGCGTAGCTGGGATTACAGGTGCCCCCTCCACCACGCCCAGTTAATTTTTAGTAGAGAAGGGTTTTTGCCATGTTGGCCAGGCTGGTTTTGAACTCCTGACTTCCGGTGATCTGCAGGCCTTGGCCTCCCAAAGTGCTGGGATTACAGGCTCACTGTGCCCAGCCTAATACTTAGTTTTTAATAATAGTTATATTTAATGACCAGCTTGAAAAATTCCTGTAAATTTAACACTTTTTTTTTTTTTTTAAAGATGGATTCTTGCTCTGTTGCCTGGGCTGGAGTGCAGTGGTGTGATCTCCGCTCACTGCAACCTCTGCCTCCCTAGTTCAAGTGATTTTCCTGCCTCAGCCTCTTGAGTAGTTGGGATTACAGCACACTCTTGACCCCAGGAGTCTGGTTTCACAGCCTGTGCTATACTCTACTACAATGCTGCCATGCTGTAGCAGAAACAAATATTTTTTTTCCTGCCCACTTCCCTCTCTGACATCCACTCCTTTTGTAAGAACTTCTCCCTTCCATTCACGTGGCCACAGTGGAAGCAGCCATGTCTGCCCACTGAGACCTACTTCCTGTCCTTAGCTGATTGGTCCAGATGTAGTCTTCTGACCCAGGCTGAGCCAATCAGAGTCCTTCCCTGGGAATATGGCGGCCCTAACCTTGATCTGATATGTTCTCTAATTATTGGCCAAGAACAGAATGAGGGACATGGGAGAGAGGAGCAAAGCATCCTGGCAGAGTCCCTGAGGCCACCTTCATCTCTGTATTTGATATCTTTGGACCCTGAACATAAATTCCCCATCAATTTTTGTATAATCTAGGTCACAAGTGTGTTATATCTGGGACAACTCAGAGGCCTAAAAATATAGAGATCATTATTTATTATCCCCATTTTACAGATGCACATACTGAGTGAGGCTTAAGGGTGGAAGTGCCCGTGAGTCAGGATTTGAAGTCAGACGTGGCTGAACCCACAGTCCCCCACCCCCATGCTACTTTCCTTCTCTCTCTCTCTCTCTCTCTCTCTCTCTCTCTCTCTCTCTCTCTCTCTCGGCCTTGGTCCCTCTTGGGTGTTAGAGGCAACAGCCCTGTGTTTGTTTTTCTCTTCACTGGCCCCTCCCCTCCATCTCTTTTCCTAAGAGGGGAGAAGCCACTCGCTAGGGGTGTAATCCTCGGCTTCCCACTTTGAAAGCTAAAGGTTAAAACCCCATGATCAGCTAGGCGCAGTGGCTCTTGCCTGTAATCCCAGCACTTTGGGATGCCGAGTCGGGCAGATCACCTGAGGTCAGGAGTTCGAGACGAGCCTGTCCAACATGGTGAAACCTCATGTCTACTAAAAAGACAAAAAATAGCCAGGTATGGTGGTGGGTGCCTGTAATTCCAGCTGCTCTGGAGACTGAAGCAGGACAGTCCCGTGAACCCGGGAGGCGAAGGGTGCAGGAGCCAAGATCATGCCACTGCATGGCAGCCTGGGCGACAGAGACTCCATCACAACAAAACAAAACAAAATAAAACAAACAAACAAACACAATAAAGCCGACAAAGGCATTCCAGACTCTCAGCGGCCCATCTTTCCAAGCTTCTCTGCTTCAGAATCAAAACCAGAGGAAAAAGAGACAGTGATGAGCCAACGGTTTTCACCGTTTCCTGTTTGGAGTCATGGATCCCTTTGAAAATCACCTGAAAGATCCTCTGGACTAAGGAAACAGTCTCAGCTCTGTATCCCAAGTTTTCTTTAAAGAAGCAGCAAGGATGCAACTGTACTGATCACGTAGCAATGATGTAGAAAGCACTTTGGGAAATGGGCGGAAAACCCTCTGAAAATGCTAAAGCAGACAGAAAGAATCCCCACCTTTGATCTCTTTGTGCCTCAGTTCTCTCATCTGCAAACTGGGGATAATAAGAGTAACCTACCTTTCAGGCTGCTAAAAGGATTATGAGACTTAACATGTGAAACTATTAGAGGGGGTCTGTATTAGATGAGTTAAGCGCTCAATACATGTTAGGTATTAACATGACTACAGTGATGCCTGTTATTGCACTGGGAGAGCTGCAAATTCCCCGAAGGCAACCTCTCATTCTCCAAGGTGGCTGTGCTCTGCATAGGGTAAGGTAGGGTAGGGTGGGAAGACGGGGGGCACTTACGTTGACCTGCTCCTCGCAAATCTCTTTAGCCTCTTGCAGCGAGATGAGAACAAAGGCCGTGAGGGCCATGTCTTTCTCGTTGGTGTTCCGGAATCCACCCTGGGATGGAGAGCAGAAAGCAAGGATGGGGTCACCGGTATGTCCACACATGCCAGTCATCCCCCCTGCAGATTCAGAATCAGGGGGTCTGGGCAGGACTGAGTGTCTTCTAGGTGTCACCCCGCTACCCCACGGAGGTCAGACTTCTTAGTATTAATTCATGCAATCATTTATCCTTCTGCAAATGTCAATGAAGGGCCTCTGTGCTGGCACAATGGGTCCAGTGGTTTGATCCATCGTAAAACCAGACATAGGCTGTCGCCCTCACAGAACATTTCTCTACTAGGGAAGATGGATATAGTCCACCCAGATCCTCAAGATATATATACACACACACACACACACACACACACACGTGTATATATACACACATATATACACACACACGTGTATATATACACACATATATACACACACACGTGTATATATACACACATATACACACACACACATATATATACACATATATACACACACGTGTATATATATACACACATATATACACATATATACACACACACACATACACACACGTGTATATATATATACAGACACATATATATATATAATTTTTTTTTTTTTTTTTGAGACAGAGTTTTACTCTTGTTGCCCAGGCTGGAGTACAATCGTGCAATCTCGGCTCCCTGCAACCTCTGCCTCCTGGGTTCAAGCAATTTTCCTGCCTCAGCCTCCCAAGTAGCTGGGATTACAGGCATGCACCACCATACCCGGCTAATTTTTTGTATTTAGTAGAGATGGGGTTTCCCATGTTGGTCAGGCTGGTCTCGAACTCCTGACCTCAGGTGATCCACCTGCCTCAGCCTCCCACAGTGCTGGGATTACAGGTGTGAGCCACTGCGCCCGGCCAAGAGATATATACTTATAAAGTGGAGGAGTTCTGTGCAGGGGAAGAGGACATATAGCAGTGAGAATGAAGTGTGGGAGTGTGACCCAGTTGGGGAGGTTGGAAAAAGTGTCCCTGAGGGAGTCAGCTGTCACAGAAGGCAGGGACTAGCGTACTAGGTGGCAGAAACTGCATGTGCAAAGGCTCTATAGCACAATAGAGCAAGGCTCCTATGAATGGATGGAGCCTGGAAAGAAAAGAAAGGCTGGGAGGCTGGAAGCCTGAAAGGTGAGACCGAGGCAGTGATTCTCCACCTCAAGCACACATTAGCATCACCTGGAGGAATGGGGGCGCTTTTAAAAACTCAGATTCCTAGGCCGGGTGCAGTGGCTCATGCCTGAAATTCCAGCACTTCGGGAGGCCAAGGTGGGCAGATCACCTGAGGCCAGGAGTTTGAGACCATCCTTGCCAACATGGTGAAACCCGGTCTCTACTAAAAATACAAAAATTAGCCGGGCATGGTGGACGGGGCACCTGTAATCCCAGCTACTCAGGAGGCTGAGGCAGGAGAATTGCTTGAACCCGGGAGGTGGAGGTTGCAGTTAGCCGAGATCAGGCCATTGCACTCCAGTCTGGGTGACAAGAGCAAAACTCCATCTCAAACACACATACACACACACACATAAACACACACCCCTCAGATTCCTGGGTCCTGACCCTAGAATTTCTGATTCAGTGAGTCTGGGGTCCGGTCTCAGAATGTGTTTTGTTTTTGAGACAGGGTCTTGCTCTGTTGCCAGCCTGGAGTGCGGTGGCATGATCATGGCTCACTGCAGCCTCGACCTCCTGGGCTCAAGCCATCCTCCTGCCTCGGCCTCCCAAAGCGCTGGGATTATAGGCATGGGCTGTCAAGCCCAGCCACAAAGTGTGCATTTCTAGTAAGTCATGGGTGCTGCTGCTGCTGCTGCTACTGGTCTGAGGATCACACTTCGAGAACCAGTGCTCGAAGGAGTTTTGTGTTTAAGAGCCATAGAGGGAGCCACGGGACTTTCTAAGGACTGATGCAACTGGATTTGAAAAAATCACCCCAGCTGCTATGTGATGAGTATCTGAGAGCCCACAAAAGTGGAGGCCACCAGGATGACGCCCAGGAGGTGGCTTCTACACGGTCTCCAAATAAGGAGGGGCGGGGAGAGTGTTACTTGGATCAGGGGCTGGCCATGAGGATAGAGAGAAGGGGGTGACTCCTGTAACACCATGGGAGAATGCAAGTGTTGATGGATTGAGTGTGAGAAAGGGATTCCCAGGTAGGACCCCTGCACTTGGTTTAATGAAATTCTTAATAATTTCTGAGCGAGGGGCCGTGCATCTTCATTTTGCACTGGGCTTCGCAGGTCTCTGGTTTTTGCAATGCTGGAGTGACGCCTCTGGCTCATTTATCTCCCTGCCCCCACCCCCACCCCAATATTTGCAAAGGGAATTGGGCAGTGGGAACATGGAGGTAGGGGTCTGTCTCGCGTTCATCCTGTGAGACTCAGGAGCCCCTCTCTTCCATTTTGCCTTAAATCCCAGCCTCTTACAGTCATTTCTTGATGTATCACGGGCGCATCCTCCTGGAAGACCCCGTCGGGCTTCTGCTTCTCCAGGATCAGCCATTTAACAGCCCCGCAGAGGACCTGGGAGTCGATGGCAATGAGGTTGACAGCCAGAGAGAAGACCTTGACCACGTAGGCGGTCAGCCTGGGGGTGGGCACAGAGCGTGAGCCAATCGGCTCTGAGATCCAGAGACTGCCATGCCATCCAGCCAATGAGCAGGTGGGGAGGGACCAGGGCTTGGCCTAGTTTGCTTGCTTTGCTTTCCCAGGTCCCAGGACCCAGCTGTTGCGTGCGGTCCGTACTTAAGGATGCTAAATGACCGCTGGCCACTCAGCCAGCGCCTGCCTGGACTCTGCAAGTCCAGGGCTGTTTGGGCAAGGCTGGCCTAGGCGACCATCCCTGGCCAGGGTCCAGGCCCTGCTGGGGGTTGAGGGTGGAGGGTCTGCACAGCCTGAGCTGGCTGTTGGGACTCACCAGGTGCTGGGTGCCCGGTTCAGGAAGGCCGCAAAGGCAGAGCTGGGTTGTCTGAAGGCCAGCTGCTGGGTGTACCCTGCAGGGAAGAGAGAGTAACCCCCAAAAGAGCCGAGGCTGAGCAGAGGGGGCACGCCAGAAAGGGCAGGGGTGGGGTGCAGAGAGGGGACAGGGGCTCAGGGTCGGGGAGGGATTCTGGGAGGAGGGGACCTTAAAGAGAGAAGGACTGAAAGGCGGTGGGGGATCAGAGCGAGGAGGGGGAAGAGTTCTCAGAGGACAAGGGATTCAGAGAGGGGAAGGATCTTGAGGGTGGGGGGCTTTCAGGAAAGGGAGGGGTCGCAGACATGGGGTGGAGTCTCAGGGAAGAGGCATGGCCTGGAGAGGACGTAGGGCCTCAGATGAAAGTGGCTGGGAGAGGAGGTGGGGCCTCACAGGAGGGTTTGGCCTTGAGAAGAGGTGGGGCCTCAGGGGATGGGCTTGGTCTTGAAAAGAGGCAAGGTCTCATGAGCCTGGCCTGGGAGGAGGCAGGGCCTCAGAGGGCGTGGCCTTGAGAAGAGGTGGGGCCTCAAATGTGGGGCGTGGCTAGGAGAGGAGGTGGAGCCTCAGGGGAGAGCGTGGTCTTGAAATGAGGTGGGGTCTTAAGGGAGGGGGGCGCTCGGAAAGGGGTCCCTGGGGTCTCCAAGAGGGGCAGGGAGCCCACCCTTCTTGATGAGCTCCAAGGCCCCTTGCCGCTTCTCCGGGCCGAACTTCTCCCACTGTTCCGTTTCATCCAGGTAATGCACAGCGATGACTGTGGGCGTCATGGTGATCATGTTCTGTTCTCCGCAGCCCGAGGGGGTCACGATGAGGTGCTTCAGCCGTTCCGCATCGATGGCATCCTCTGTCATCTGGGCCACCGGGGTCCCTGCAGCAGGTGGGAAGAGGACGTTGCTCAAGCCGGGTAGGTGACCCAACCTGGGGTGGGGTAAAAAGGATTCCAGCCTCCCAACCAGCCAGGTCGAAGGGGTCAGGGACAGGAGAGTGCTGGGAGGATGTGACTGCGGGGAGGGGAGTCTGTATGGCTGAGTGGCTGTTCGGGGGTCTGCACTGTTCAGAGTGGGACGTGCTTCACACGGTCACCCTGGTCCCTGGGTCTGGTTTCACCAACAGTAAAATAATTCCAGTAACAATATTCAGGAATACTTATATCGCGCTTAATGTTACTTCCCAGATTGTTCTAAGAGAACACCAGAAAGTATCTCATTTAATCATCACACCAGGCTGGGCGTGGTGGCTCAAGTCTGTAATCCCAGCACTTTGGGAGGCCGGGGTGGGTGGATCACCTGAGGTCAAGAGGTCGAGACCAGCCTGACCAATATGATGAAACCCTGTCTCTACTAAAAATACAAAAATTAGCTCGGCATGGTGGTGGGCGCCTGTAGTCCCAGCTACTCGGGAGGCTGAGGCACGAGAATCACTTGAACCTGGGAGGCAGAGGTTTCAGTGAGCCAAGATCGTGCCACTGCACTCTAGCCTGGCGACAGAGCGAGACTCCGCCTCAAAAAAAAAAAAAAAAATTGTAACGCCAACCCTTGGGGGTAGATACTATTATTCTTCCCCTATCAAAGGTGAAAAAACCAAGGCTCTTTTCCCAAAGCCTTATAGCTTACAGGTTGCAAGGCCCTTTTTTCTCCAGTCTTCCCTCCTGGGGCAAGAAATGAGCTCCAGAATTTCTGCTCTTGTACTATGTTCCTTGTCTTTTTTTTTTTTTTTTGAGACGGAGTCTGGCTCTGTCGCCCGGGCTGGAGTGCAGTGGCCGGATCTCAGCTCACTGTAAGCTCCGCCTCCCCAGTTTACACCATTCTCCTGCCTCAGCCTCCCCAGTAGCTGGGACTACAGGCGCCCGCCACCTCGCCCGGCTAGTTTTTTGTATTTTTTAGTAGAGACGGGGTTTCACCGTGTTAGCCAGGATGGTCTCGATCTCCTGACCTCGTGATCCACCCGTCTCAGCCTCCCAAAGTGCTGGGATTACAGGCTTGAGCCACCGCGCCCAGCCTTTTTTTTTTTTTTTTGAGACGGAGTCTTCCTCTGCTGCCCAGGCTGGAGTGCAGTGGCAGGATCTGGGCTCACTGCAACCTCCACCTCCCAGGTTCAAGCTATTATCCTGCTTCAGCCTCCCGAGTAGCTGGGATTATAGGCGTGTGCCACCATGCCCAGCTAGTTTTTGTACTTTTAGTAGAGACAGGGTTTCACCATGTTGGCCAGGCTGCTCTTAAACTCCTGACCTCAGGGGGTCTGCCTGCCTCGGCCTCCCAAAGTGCTGGGATTACAGGCTATTGCTTCTCATTTCAGCTGATTTCCCATCTGAGAAGCACAGAAGTTCTACAAAAAATTAAAATAAATAAAATGATGTATCAGTGAAAGCTCTTTGCTGAACTAAATGCTATCTGGAGGCTTCTATAAAACCGATCATAGCAAATAATATCTGTATGCTTTAAAAAATGTTAGAGGGAAAACATGATCGGGCGTGATGGTTCACGCCTGTAATCCCAGCACTTTGGGAGGCCGAGGCGGAGGGGGGGGATCACGAGGTCAGAAGATCGAGACCATCCTGGCTAACACGGTGAAACCCCATCTCTACTAAAAATTAAAAAAAAAAAAAAATTTAGCCAGGCGTGGTGGCGGGCGCCTGTAGTCCCAGCTACTCCGGAGGCTGAGGCAGGAGAATGGTGTGAACCCGGGAGGCGGAGCTTGCAGTGAGCCGAGATCACGCCACTGCACTCTAGCCTGGGTGACACAGCGAGATTCCGTCTCAAAAAAAAAAAAAAAAAAAGGGAAAACAGATCACAGATAGGCTGTTCTAGCTGAAGGGGAAGAGAAAGGTGTGGGTTAAACACTTCCAGAATGAGAAGGAATTTGACTCCCTCCATGCCCTACTGAGACCCATGGGGTCAGGGTCAAGGGCAGCTCACCTTGCAGGAGAATTCTGGTCTCAGACTCGGTGTCCGGGACTTGGTCACTGAGGTCTGCAGGTGGGACGTCCTCTCTCTGCACTCCTTCTGCAGGGTGAGTGAGAGACACCGATGGCTCTACCTCCCTCCCGCCCTATCCTACCTCGCTAAACCCAGGTCGCTTCCCCCCTTCACCCTGCCAGCCCCTCAGCCCCTACCCCTGCCGCTGACTCACCCTGGCCCAGGCGTTCTGGATCCAGCGTGCGAACAGCCACAGTTTTGTTCATTCTGATTCCTTCCGGCTACACAGTGTTGGAGGTGGGGGGAGTCGTTGGATGAATAAAAGAACAGACAGACACACAGATGGTCAGCAGGGCACTGTCCTTAGAATTACCCTGGCATAGCCGGGCGTGGTGGCTCATGCCTGTAATCCCAGAACTTTGGGAGGCCGAGGCGGGTGGATCACGAGGTCAGGAGATCAAGACCATCCTGGCTAACACAGTGAAACCCCATCTCTACTAAAAACACAAAAAAATTAGCCAGGCGTGGTGGCGGGCACCTGTAGTCCCAGCTACTTGGGAGGCTGAGGCAGGAGAATGGCGTGAACCCAGGAGGCGGAGCTTGCGGTGAGCCGAGATCTCGCCACTGCACTCTAGCCTGGGCGACAGAGCGAGATTCCGTCTCAAAAAAAAAATTAGCCAGGCATGGTGGCGGGTGCCTGTAGTCCCAGGCGATTTACCCTAGCATAGGTGTCAAAGCATCTGACCCCAGCCCCTTGCCCCCAGCTGTGTGATTAGGGGCCAGTTACTTAACCTCTCTGTGCCTCAGCTTCCCTCCTTAGCAGGAGGAGGCAATATAAACACCTGCCTATTGTGTTGTGGTGTGAATTTATCAGAAAGTTATAAATCAATAAGGAAATAACATAATCTTTTGAATTCTTTTTTGAAACAGGGTCTCAATACAATAAAATGGAAAAATTAGCCAGGCGTGGTGGCAAATGCCTGTAATCCCAGCTACTCAGGAGGCTGAGGCATGAAAATCGCTTGCACCCAGGAGGCAGAAGTTGCAGTGAGCCAAGATCACACCACTGCACTCCAGCCTGGGCAACAGAGTGACACTCTGTCTCAAAAAAATAATATAAATAAATAAATAAATAAAATAATCTTTTGAATTGAATACAAAAAAATTATTGATTGGTGATGGTTGATGAGCTTTTTGGTACCCCCTAAAATTCTAAGCCTGGGGTTCTCTCACTCACTTTACCTCAATCCTGGCTCTGCTTCTAAAATTCTGGGACTGCCAAATTTCCTAAGCCAGACACTATGATTCTTACTGTCTCAGAGCCTGGATCTGCGACCTGAGTCAATAGTACGAAGACCAGGAACCCTCTCTGAAGGACAAGGGTTTGTGGGTGCCCCAAGCACTCACCACGACCTTCAGGGACTTCCTGACACCGTCACTGATGAAAAAATGGTAGACGGCAGCCTTGACTTCCACTTCCTGCTGGCCGGTCTTTAGGGGCACGATGACATAAGGAACGGACAGCGAGGACTTGGGGGGGATGGTTACGGTCTGCTGGTGACGCCTCTTGGCGGTGGCCAGGCTGCAGAAGGCTGGATTGTGGAGTAGTTCCACCCTCACCTGCCAGGGAGAGGAAGTATCAGGGCAAGTGTGTGTGTAACAGGCTACCTACCCCCTTGCAGGCTCCATGAAGCCTCTGCCACCCTGGGACCCACCTTGAGCTCTTGGTTCTGCCGGTAATTGTAGAGAACAGCTCGGATTTCCACCTGCTCGTTTCGAACGACAGAGTAGGGTAGCCGCAGGTCGATGAAGAAGTCTTGCATTACTGTGACCTCGAAGGGGTCTGCCACACAGATCCCTTCCCCGGCAGAGACAGAACACGGAGTGTTAAGGTCGGGGAGTGGACAAGGCGAGGCTCCTGGATCTCAGCTCTTAGTCCTCACTGCAGGAGCTCTCGCTAACTCAGCCTGTCTTTGCAAAAGCCTATGAACTAAACGCTGTCAATGGTGATAAGTGACAGATGATGGTGGTGGTTGGGAGTTACCATATTTTATTATTATTATTATTATTATTATTATTATTATTATTTGAGACAGAGCAAGACTCTGTCGCTAGGATGGAGTGCAGTGGCGCCATCTCGGCTCAACGCACCCTCCGCCTCCTGGGTTCAAGCGATTCTCCTGTCTAAGCCTCTCGAGTAGCTGGGACTACAGGCATGCACCACCATGCCCAGCTAATTTTTATATATTTAGTAGAGATGGGCTTTCACCATGTTGGCCAGGATGGTCTCGATCTCTTGACCTCGTGGTCCACCCGCCTCGGCTTCCCAAGTGCTGAGATTACAGGTGTGAGCCACTGCGCCCGGCTGGAGTTACCATTATTTAATGATTTGCATTCTGTTTGTGGTTTGACTCAGAGATCTACATGTAGGAAGAGAAATCTCCAAAATATATCCGCATCTCTGAAATGGCAGCCCCAAGCCGTGGGTGAGAGCTGAGCACTCAAAATGGGGTTTGCTCAAGTGAGAAACTGGATTTGTACTTTTATTTGAATTACTTGTTTTTAAATATATTTAATTTCATTCAGACGTAAACTTTAAACCTGATGATCTAGCTATGTGTGGTGGCTCATGCCTGTAATCACAGCACTTTGGAAGGCTGAGGCGGGAGGATTGCTTGAGCCCAGGAGTTCAAGGCTGCAGTGAGCTATGATCACACCACTGCGCTCCAGCCTGGGCAACAGAGTGAGATCCTGTCTCTGAAACCAAACTCAGTGAAACAAAACAAACAAACAACCAATGCTCATTGTAAATATATGAAACACCATTGAATTGTATATTTTATTATTATTGCTATTCTTTTTTTTTTTGAGACAGGGTCTCGCTCTGTCACCCAGAGTGCGGTAGCGTGATCTTGGCTCACTACAACCTCCGTATCCCGGGTTCAAGCAATTCTCCTGCCTCAGCCTCCTGAGTAGCTGTGATTACAGGTACCCACCACCATGCTCTGCTAATTTTTTGTATTTTCAGTAGAGATAGTGTTCACCATGTTGGCCAGGCTGGTCTCGACCTCCTGACCTCAGGTGATCTGCCTGCCTCGGCCTCCCAAAGTGCTGGAATTACATGTGTGAGCCACCATGCTGGACCTGAATTGTACATTTTAAAAGGGTGACATATAGAATGTGAATTAAATCTTAATTTTATTAAAATGATGATTGATTGAGTGGAAAACGTTTAAGCATGTTTGCAACAACTTGGGTATGAGGATCTACCTTTTCTTTTTCTTTCTTTTTTTTGTAGAGACGGGGCTTTGCCATGTTGCCCAGGCTGATCTCGAACTCCTGACCTCAAATGATTTGCCAGCCTCAGCTCCTCAAAGTAATGGGATTATAGCCGTGAGCCATCGCACCTGGCCTGAGAATCTACCTTTTTGAACTGTAAATTTTATGAAACCTAAAATACAGATCAAAGTATTTCCAACGAAAACCTAGCATCCTGGGCTGGGCGCGGTGACTCACACCTGTAATCCCAGCACTTCGGGAGGCTGAGGAAGGCAGATGGCTTGAGGCCAGGAGTTTGAGACCAGCCTGGCCAACATGGCGACACCCGGTCTCTACTAAAAAAAGGAGACTTAGCATCCTATTTACGCCACTGAACTCCAGCATAGGTGACTGAGCAAGAGCCTGTCTCAGAAAAAGAAGGAAAATCTAGTATCCTAAATGAGATGTACTGAATTGTAAACTACATGCTAGATTTTGAAGACAGTGCAAATAGAAGTAAAATATATCATCAGAAATTTTGATATACTAGTAGATTATTATCAAATCTTAAAAGGTTATGGTCACATTATTAGTGTGATGTGGTTTTGCAACTTTTTACAAAATGTTGAAATGATACTATTTTGGGTATATTTAAATTAAATAGAATGTTTTGTAATAAGTTATGATATGGCATAATTATAAATACATAATCAATAATAAATGATATATCATTTATATTATATAACATCTAATAAAATATACATTATATATGTTAATATGTCAATAATAACAAATGATATAATAGTAGTAAATTATAATTATAGATTATAACAAAATTAAATTATGATAAATTATGGTTTATTATAATTCATTAAATTATATCAATTAAATTTATTATAAATTATAATACATATATTTTATATATTACACATGTAATATGTATATGTAATATATAATATAAATGTAATATGTAGATATGCAATATATTATATATTATGTTATATAATAATATATTATATTATAATTAAATATTATAAACATATTACAATTAATAAATATATAAATATTGTAATTAAATTTATAAATTATTCTAAATTATAATAAACCATATAAATTATGGCTTGGGTATAAATAGAATATTTACACTTAATGTGAATTTTAATATATCTACTTTTTAATGATTCAATCTTTTTTCTTTCTCTTTATCAATATATATTTCCTCTCTTGTATCCACTCTTTGACTCAATCTTTCTTCAATTACTTAAATGTTCTGGGAAAAATAAACCTTTCAAATATACAAAAAACTTGCACGTAGGTGCACATTTTTCCTCTTGGGGCAGACTCCCATATGGCTTGACATAGTGCCGATGTCTACTTAAAATGTGGATTGTTTGTCATTCTGGATTTTATTTTTTTGTTTGCATTCCCTTTGATGTTTAAAAAGTATCATATTGGCCAGGTGCAGTAGCTCACGTCTGTAATCCCAGCATTTCAAGAGGCTGAGGCAGGAGGATCACTAGAGCCCAGGAATTGGAGACCAACTTGGGCAACAAAGCAAGACCCCATCTCAAATTAAAATAAATAAATAAATAAATACACACACACACACACACACACACACACACACACACACACACACATTGCACTAATTTCTACCAAGTGGCAGTTTGGACAAAGAAAATTTTTTTTAAGAAAATAATATTGCATTAAAATACTATTTTTGGCAGGGTACGTTGGTTCACACCTGTAATCCCAGCACTTTGGGAGGCCAAGGTGGGTGGATTGCCTGAGGTTAGGAGTTTGAGACCAGCCTGGGCAACATGGTGAGACCCCATCTCTACTAAACATACAAAAAATGAGCCAGGTGTGGTAGTGCTCGCCTGTAGTCCCAGCTACTTGGGAGGCTGAGGCAAGAGAATTGGTTGAACCCAGGAGGCAGAGGTTGTAGCAAGGCAAGATGGCGCCACTGCACTCCAGCCTGGGCGACAGAGCGAGACTCCATCTCAAAAACAAAAAAAAATGCAAAAATTTCCCACACTACACTAATGTAATTTTTGGGGGGGGGTGGGCGGTTACTGTTTTGGCATACTCTTAAATTTTGTGCCTGAGGACAGTGCCTCACTCTCTTCACCTGCCTTGCTGTCAGCCATCTGTACCTGACCAGAGCTAGCCAGGGTCTCACATCAGGCTGTAGATGACGGGGAGAGGACAAGTACCTAGGAATGGGGCCACCCCTTGTCCCCAGTTTGTCATGTTGCACAGTCTGACCACCAATGTGTTAATCACGTGTTTCATCCTGCTTCCTTTTGTATTTGTATCTTTTCTTTTTTTCCTTTTTGAGATAGGCTTGCTCTGTCACCCAGGCATGAGTGCAGTGGTGCGATCTCGGCTCACCGCAATCTCTGCCTCCTGGGTTCAAGCGATTCTCCTGAATCAGCCTCCCGAGTAGCTGGGACTACAGGTGTCTGCCACAACACCCGGCTAATTTATTGCATTTTCAGTAGCGATGGGGTTTTGCCACGTTACCCAGGCTGGTCTCGAACTCCTGACCTCAGGTGATCTGACCATCTCAGCCTCCCAAAGTGCTGGGATTACAGGGGTGAGCCACTGCGCCCGGCCCCTCATGTATCTTTTCTGAATCACTTTGCCCTCTCTCATGTCCACATCACCTCTGAAAAGTTTCTCTTGTAACTGCCTCTGTAACACTGTCACGGCATGGTGGACTCGTATCTTCATCCACTGATCCAAACCCACAGAATGTACAACACTCTCATGTGAAACTTGGAACTTAGGGTGGAAGTGCTGTGTCCTGGAGGTGCACTGCTCCACTGGGGGTGCTGGCAGTGGGGGAGGCTGTCAATGTGTGGGAACTGGGGGTATGTGGGGAGTCTCTGTACTTTCCCCTGAATTATGCTGTGAACTGAAAAGACTCTCAACAATAAAGTGCACTAAAAGAAAATTACTGCAGTGGCTCATGCCTGTAATCCCAGCACTTTGGGAGGCCAAGGTCGGTGGATCACTTGAGGTCAGGAGTTCGAGACCAGCCTGGCCAACATGGTGAAACCCCATCTCTACTAAAATTACAAAAATTAGCCGGGCATGGTGGTGGGTGCCTGTAATCTCAGCTATTGGGGAGGCTGAGACAGGAGAATCGCTTGAACCTGGGAGGAGGAGGTTGCAGTGAGCTGAGATCGTGCCACTGCACTCCAGCCTGGGTGACAGAGCAAGACTCCTTCAAAAAAAAAAAAGAAAAGAAAAGAAAAGAGAAGAGAAAAGAAAAGGAGAAAGAAAGAAAAAAAGAAGAAAAGCATCAATGTTAGAGACGGTACCCCCACCCTGTCTAGCTTTTGACACTGTTAGAGTAGGCAGATAGGCGGAAATGAGCAGGCAGGGGAGCTTTCTGGGAAAAGAAGTCCCAGACAGGCTGCCTACTGATAGCGCTGCTCACTGGCAGTCAGCGAAAGGACGACAGCTGCATTAGCTACATGTGGCCTTGTGGTTGGGGTCCTCCAGCCCTGAAGGGGACTTATCAGGTCCTAGCTGGAAATAACCCTGCTAGGGATTTTCCCTGATGACGAGCATGTGCACTGCTCCGAAAACCCACCCTAGAGTCGTCTTTTGCTCATTATCATAGGTAAAAACACACCCTGGGTGGAGATTTTAGACGCTAATGAGACGTGCCGCATGCACGCTAGCACGTACAGTCACAGAGCCTGCTCGCCCACAGAGACCTCCCAAAACATGCCTGCAAGTGACACCCCCTCATGCCCCTCATGAAAAATCATGTAAGAGCCTCATAAAAAGAGTCCACCAGCAGTATCTGCTGCTGGCTCATTCTCTCGAGCAGCCGTGTCTGTGTCATCTTTCAGAGCATACTGTCACTTTTTATTTATTTAGAGAAGGAGTTTCACTCTTGTTGCCCAGGCTAGAGTGCAGTGGCACAATCTCGGCTCACCGCAACCTCCACCTCCCGGGTTCAAGCGAATCTCCTGCCTCAGCCTCCTGAGTAGCTGAGATTACAGGTGCTCGCTACCCCCTGCCTGGCTAATTGTTTAGTAATTTTAGTAGAGACGGGGTTTCACCGCGTTGGCCAGGCTGGTCTTGAACTCCTGACCTGAAAGTGATTCCCCTGCCTCGGCCTCCCAAATTGCTGGGATTATAGGTGTGAGCCACTGAGCCTGGCCCTGTCTCTTTACATAAGCATTGAGACTACTATTTTTCCAGGGGGACCAGACCAGAGCTGTTTCTTCCTTCAATAAACTCTGCCACTTAACCCTTGCTATGCATCTCTTGGCTGAATTCTTTCTTCCGAGTTAGACAAGAACTAAGGATTCCCGCAGTTCCTGATAATAACACCTCTGTGGTAACCAGGACAGAGAATAAAGTGCCAAGAAACATAGGGTTCATTGGGTTTGGATAAAATGAGATGACACTCAGACACCCTGGGGTCCCTGCCTCCCTGGGACCAGCCAGCACCCTCGCTCACCTTTCTTGTCTGACAAGCTCACGGCCAGAATCTCCCACGTGGTGATGGAGTCTTTCAAAAATATATTCATGAGCTTTGTGGAGATTCTGGATGGAGAAGAGTTTGGGGCATTAGGAAACGTCATCTAGCAGGGTGGTAGAGGGGGAGAGCTGGGGCAGAGGGATCCCGAGGAACAGGCTGGAAGGGTCTGGGGGTGCCTCCATGTAGGTAACCCAACAAATGATTTTTCTAGGTTGGGCTGTGGGGTTGCACTGTGATTCCAGAGAAGACAAGAGATAGCAGGTGCATGCAAATTAAATGGTCTGGCTGTGGGGTGGGTTGCATGGGGGGTTACCCGGGCCTTACCCGTTTTTCGGTGCCTCTTTCAACTCTTCAATCTTCCACAGCCAACTCTCTGGGAACTCACTTCGGGAAACGATGTTCTCTTCTGCGATGATGTCCTCATCCAGGTTACCTGCAGGGGGTTTAGATCTGCATTCAGAACAGACCAGGCCAGGCGCCATGGCTCATGCCTGAAATCCCAGCACTTTGGGAGGCTGAGGTGGGGGGATCACTTGAGGCCAGGAGCTGGAGACCAGCCTGGACAACATGGTGAAACCCCATCTCTACTAAAAATACAAAAATTAGCTGGGCGTGGTGACACATGCCTGTGATCCCAGCTACTCTGGAGGCTGAGGCAGAAGAATCGCTTGAACCCAGGAGGTGGAGGTTGCAGTGAGCCGAGATCGCACGACTGCACTCCAGCCTGGGCAACAGAGACAGACTCCATCTCAAAACAACAACAACAAAAAAAAACCAAACCAAAACAAACAAACAAAAGAGCCCACCTACTTCCTCAGCAGTCACACCTTTAGATCCTACCTCTGCCCAGGAGGGATTCCTAGCAGCGAAATACATCCCAGACATGGAGAACTGCAGGATGAATTCTCACGAGCCCCAGACACATCTGCCTTGGGAACTACTTCTCCATAAAAAAAAAACCCTAAAAATTATATCCCACAAATGTACTGGTATAAGGACATATACAATGCAGACTGGATTATATTCATTCCTTTCCCTCTGATTTTTAAAGAAATGAAAGCATTTGGCCAGGGACAGTGGCTCACATCTGTAATCCCAGTACTTTGGGAGGCCGAGGCGGGTGGATCACTTCAGGTCAGAAGTTCAAGACCAGCCTGGCCAACATGGCAAAACCATGCCTCTATTAAAAATATGAAAATTAGCCAGGCGTGGCAGCGGGTACCTGTAGTCCCAGACACTTGGGAGGCTGGGGCAGGAGAATCACTTGAACCCAGGAGGCGGAGGTTGTAGTGAGCCAAGATTGTGCCACTGCACTCCAGCCTCGGTGACAGAGTGAGACTCCGTCTCGAAAAAAAGATAATAATAAAAGAAAGAAAGCATGTGCACGTGCCTCAAAAGGATCATGGTCCTGAGAAACCGTGTCTGCTTCCTCTAAGGGATTTGTCCATTCTGAACATGACTAGGTGAGCTGAGAACATTCCCAGACCTCGTGCAGAACATGGAAGAAGCAGTGGCCTTTAAAAACCATCTAATACAAAAATTAGCCAGGTGTGATGGCACGCGCCTGTAATCCCAGCTACTCGGGAGGCTGAGGGACGAGAATCGCTTGAACCCAGGAGGCGGAGGTTACAGTGAGCTGAGATTGCATGACTGCACTCCAGCCTGGCAACAGAGCAAGACTCGGTGTCAAAAAAAAAATCTCGATAGGCTGGATGTGGTGCTATGATCCCAGCGCTCTGAGAAGCGAAGGTGGAAGGATGGCTTGAGCCCAGGAGTTTGAGACCAGCCCGGGCAACATACTGAGACTCTCTCTCTACAAATAATAATTTAAAAATTAGCTGGGCATGGTGGCATGCACCTGTAGTCCTAGCTACCCAGAAGGCTGAGGCTGAGACAGAAGGACCCCTTGAGCCCAAGATGTTGACGCTGCAGTGAGCTGTGACTGCACCACTGCACTCCAGCCTGGGTGAAAGAGCGAGACCCTGCCTCTAAATAAATATATAAATCAACAAAAGCAGCTTGACACTACCAGCAAGTAAAGGCAATTGGACTCCTCCCCCTGCCCCACCCCATGGGACCTACTCCTGGCCAGGCCCAGGTGACTGGCCCGCGCGTGCTGCCGCCGCAGCTCGGTGATGTAGTTGCAGCAGTCCAGGAAGGCCTTCTTGCACGCCTCGTCCAGGGTGATGTAACGGGTCCGGCGCTGGCATGAGAACCTCATGGGGTTCTCCCGCATACCGTGCTCGCAGCACTTGCGCAGCTCCTTGGGGTACTGACCAACTGCGGGAGCACATTCCCCCAGGCCACACCCTCAGCTGGGGACCGGCAGCAGGAGGGACTCGGGACGGACCCCGGGGAGGACTTCCCCGCCAGGACCTCCCTTCCTCCCTCTCTGGCTCCTGCACGGCCAGGCTCGGGTCTCACAGGGTGGGGTTCAGGGGCAGGAGTGGGTAGGAAAGGCACCCACCTTTGTCCATTCTCTTCTCCGCGAGCTGCACGGAACGGCGTCGGCGGGCGGCTGGCTGTGGGCACTGAAGTTCTGCAGGGCAGGCGGCCGAGAAGAAGATGGCTGAGGCACCTACTAGGTGTCCTCGGTTCACCCCTCACGATCGTGGGAGGTGGGGGTGTTCCTGCTCCCATTTGATGGAAGAGCAAACTGAGGCTCAGAGGGGAGGGGTTTACTTGGTGGTGGTGGAGGCGCGGCTTGAACCCAGGGCCCCAGATTCCAGAGCTCTGCTCCCAGCATCTGGGAGGTGGAGGTGCTGTCTGTCCCTGCACCGGCCCCTGGTGGCGACCTCACCTGCCCTCTGGGCCGTCTGCTGGCCACTGCTGCTCGCAAAGGTCAGGCCTGCATCCGAGAAGACACCAGCGTAATCCTTCCCACTGCCTGGGGTGCAGCCGATGTCTGCCTTCTCCACCACATCCCAGATCTGCGGGGGGCATAGGGGTGGCAGGACGCAGGAGGCTAGGCTGGCAGTTGGGATCCCCCACATATGCACCTGTGTATCTCTTCCTGAATGACCCCACCCTGTCCTGCTTTCATCCCCCCCATTCCTGCTTCTGCCTTTCCTTTCTCTCTCTTTCCTTCCTTCCTTCCTTCCTTCCTTCCTTCCTTCCTTCCTTCCTTCCTTCCTTCCTTCCCCTTCCTTCCCCTTCCTTCCTTCCTTCCTTCCTTCCCCTTCCTTCCCCTTCCTTCCTTCCCCTTCCTTCCTTCCTTCCTTCTTTCCCTTTCTTTCTCTTTCTTTCTTTCTCTCTATCCTTCCTTCCTCTCTCCCTCTCTCTCTCTCTCTCTCTCTCTCTCTTTCTCTCTCTCTCTCTCTCTCTCTCTTTCTTGATGGAGTCTTTCTCTGTCACCCAGGCTGGAGTGCACTGGTATGATCTCAGCTCACTGTAACCTCCAACTCCCAGGTTCAGGCGATTCTCCTGCCTCTGTCTCCCGAGTAGCTGGGACTACAGATGCCCGCCACCATGCCCAGCTAATTTTTGTATTTTTAGTAGAGACGGGGTTTCACCATGTTGGCCAGGCTGGTCTCGAACTCCTGTCCTGAAATGATTCCCCTGTCTTGGCCTCTCAAAGTGCTGGGAGTGAGCCACCATGCCCAGGCTTCTCTTTTCTTTCTTCTTTCTTTCTTTCCCTTCCTTCCTCTCCCTCCCTTCCTCCCTCCCTCCTCCTTTCCTCCTTCTTTCCTTCTCCCTTTCCCTTCCTTCCTTCCTTCGTTCCTTCCTTCCTTCCTTCCTTCCTTCCTTCCTTCCTTCCTTCCTTCCTTCCTTCCTTCTTCCCTCCCTCCCTTCCTCTTTCTCTCCTTTCCTTTTCTTTCTCTCTGTTTCTCTCTCTCTCTTCTTTTTTTTTCTCCTTTCTTTCCATTCTTTTTTTTTTTTTTTTTTAAAGTTGGGATTTCCCACTGTCACCCAGGCTGGAGTGCAGTGGTGCAATCACAGCTCACTGCAGCCTCAAATTCCTGGGCTCAAGCAATCCTCGAACCTCAGACTCCTGAGCAGATGGGACTGCAGGCATGCGCCATCATGCCCAGCTATTTTTAAATTTTTCTGTAGAGATAGGGTCTTGCCATTTTGCCCAAGATGGTCTGGAACTCCTGGCCTCAAGTGATCCTACCATCGTGACCTCCCAAAGTACTGGGATTCCAGGCATGAGCCACCACACCCGGCCTCCATTCCAAATCTTATCTCCATTCCCCCTCTGATTCCATCTGCTTTCCCATCCTCACTCCTGATCCCAGGCCAACCCCACCTCCATCTTCATCCCTATTCCGGAAGCCTTCCCCACTGGATGCCCCTGGGCGTACTGCCACCAGCCTCTCAGAGCCCCAGTTGAAAGTGTCCAAGGGCCGGGCGCGGTGGCTCAGGCCTGTAATCCTAGCACTTTGGGAGGCCGAGACGGGTGGATCACGAGGTCAGGAGATCGAGACCATCCTGGCTAACACAGTGAAACTCCATCTCTACTAAAAATACAAAAAATTAGCCGGGGAGGTGGCGGGCGCCTGCAGTCCCAGCTACTCAGGAGGCTGAGGCAGGAGAATGGCGTGAACCCAGGAGGCGGAGCTTGCAGTGAGCCGAGATAGCGCCACTGCACTCCAGCCTGGGCAACAGAGCGAGACTCCATCTCAAAAAAAAATAATAATAAAATAAAAATAAAAAATAAAAAATAAAAATAATAAAATAAAAATTAAAAATTAAAAAAAAAAAAAGAAAGTGTCCAAGTCTCAGCCGGCCGCAGTGGCTCACGCCTGTAATCCTAGCACCTTGGGAGGTCAAGGTGGGTGGATCACAAGGTCAAGAGATCGAGACCATCCTGGTCAACATGGTGAAACCCTGTCTTCACTAAAAATACAAAAATTAGCCGCGCATGGTGGCGGGCACCTGTAGTCCCAGCTACTCGGGAAGCTGAGGCAGGAGAATCGCTTGAACCTGGGAGGCGGAGATTGCAGTGAGCCGAGACTGCGCCACTGCACTCCAGCCTGGTGACAGAGAGGGACTCCATCTCAAAAAAAAAAAAAAAAAAAAAAAAAAGAAGAAGAAGAAGAAGAAAAAGTCCAGTTCTCTTGACCATCCCCAACTGGAACCCATGTCCAACCTCATTCCCATCTTCAGCTTTAGCCATCTGTGTCTGGTCTGCTCTGATCTCTGCTTTTAGCCCATGCCCCCCACTGTACTGCCCTCTCCAATCCCATCCATCTCCCCCAGCCCCAGCTCTGTGCCTCCGCTTCTTCTCAGCAGCCTTGGGACACTGGTCCTTACCTTACTCTGCGTCAGCTTGTTCTTCTTATTCAGCACAAACACGCCCTTGTCCACAGCCACCAGTCCCACCCGGGCCCCGTGGTCACCCTCTATCTTCAGGGTCATCTGCTGCCCGGGTAAAGGCTGCCTGTCTTCTGACTGGCCGCTTTTTACCACCAGCTGTGGGGAGGGCGGAGATGCAGAAAGAAGTCAGCCCTGGGAGAGAGGAGCACCCGGGATGGAGCGGGTGCTGGGCTACAGTGGAACGACAGAAAGGTTGGGGGGAGCCGTGGGGGTGGGGAGGAGAGACAGAGAGAGAGAAAGGGAAAGAGGGAGGGAGAGAAAGGGAAAGAGAGAGAGGGAGCGAGAGAAAGAAAGGCAGAGACAGGAAGAGAAGGAGAGAGAGAGATGGAAAGACAGAGACAGGAGAGTGAGGGGGAGAGAAGGAGAGGGAAAGAGAGAGGGAGAGAAAGAGGGAAAGAAAGAGAAGGAGAGAGGGGGAGAGAGAGAAAGGGAGAGAGTGAGAGAGAGAGGGAAAGAGAGAGGGCGAGAAAGAGAGAGAAGGAAGGGGGAGAGAGAGAAAGGGAGAGAGAGAGAGAAAGGGAAAGAGAGAGGGAGAGAAAGAGGGGAGAGGGAGGGAAAGGGAAAGAGAGAAAGGGAGAGAGAAAAGAGAGAGAGGGAGAGAGAAAAGAGAGAGAGGGAGAGAGAAAAGAGAGAGAGGGAGAGAGAAAAGAGAGAGAGGGAGAGAAAAAGAGAGAAAAGAGAGAGGGAGAGAGAAAAGAGAGAGAGGGAGAGAGAGGGAGAGAGAAAAGGAGAGAGATATAGAGAAAGAGAGAGGGAGAGAGAGGCAGAAAGAGGAGAGGGAGAGAGAAGGAAACAGAAATAAAGAGAGAAAGAAAGAGAGATAAAGAGAGAGGGAAAGAGAGATAAAAGGAGAGACAGTTGAGAGAGGGAGGAGAGAAAGGGAGAGGAAGAGGAGAGAGAGAAAGGAGAGAGAAAAGGAGAAAGGGAGAGAGAGAGAAAGAGGAGACAGGGAGACAGAGAGAGAAGGAGTGGGGAGATGGAAAGAGGGAGGGAGGGAGTCCAGGGCACACTTACCGAGCCCACGCAAGAGTCCTTGACGTCCACCCACACGGAGTCGGCCACCACTTCCCTCTGGCCGTTGGCGCCGATCAGCGTGTAGTAGGCCACCAGGCGGAAGGAAGGGATGAAGTCGGTGGTGATGGACAGGGGCAGCACCACCAGGTCCTGGCCAGGCTCTCGCACCTGGCGTCCCACCTTCAACAGCTTGCCTTTGTTCATAATCTAGGGGGGACAGGCTGGCATCAGGCTGGGGAGGGTGAGTGGGAGGGAACGCAGGGAGGGATCGGGATGGGGGAAGGGGTCCCAGGGATGTGGAAGAAGCAAGGAGGAGGCAGGGGGCGCTGAGGTTTCCAGGTGGCCACGGACCAGGTAGGTGTAGTAGCGGATCTTGGCCTCCTGGGCGCGGTCCATTCGCAGGAGGAAGTTGACGTTGAGGGTCTCCCCAGGTCTGAGCTCTGCACGTGGCACTGAGAGATGCAGGTAATTGTTGGAGTTGCCCACGGTGCTGTAGGGCTGAGCCTCCATGGTCCTGGTAGCCTGCTCCGCCTCCGAGAGCTCCCGCTTCTTCGTGCGCACCTGGGTGGGGATTAGGATGCATGCTGGTCCCCGCCCAAGGATGCCCACACCCAAATCCCTGAGACCTCGGAACTGGTGGCCTTTCTTGACAAAAGGGACTTGGCAGATGGGATTAAGTGAGGGATCTGGAGATGGAATCATTATTCTGGATGATGTAGGTGGAGCTAATGTAATCATAAGGGTATTTATTAAGGGGGGGCAGGGGAGAGAGGAAAGGAGAGAGAGACAAAGAAGGAGAGAAAGAGGAGAGAGAGAGAGAGGGAGAGAGAGAGTGGAGGGAGGAGAAGAAGAGGAGGAGAGAGGAAAATGTTAGAGGAGAGAGGGAGGGAGATAAAGGAAAAGGAGGGGGAAGAGGATGAGGAGGAGAAAGGAAGAAGAGGAGAGAAGAGAGAGGGAGAAAGAGGGAGAGAAGGAGAGCGGGGAGAGGAGGAGAGGATGGGGAAAGAGAGAGATACAGAGACAGAGAGAAAGGGAGAGACACTGGAAGATGCTCTGCTGCTGCCGTTAAAGGTGGAGGAAGGGGCCGTGAGCCAGCCTTTAGGGTGCCCTCTCCACACGGCAAAAAGCAAGGGAGTAAACCTTCCCCCAGAGCCAGGACTTCTGACGTCCCAAACTGTAGACCCGTAAATGTGTGTTGCTTCAGATCACTAGGCTGCGGCCATTTGTCATGGCAGCCACAGGAAATTCACGCACATGCTGAGCAGTGAGGGGTAAGTGGGGTGCCCAGCCTGGGAGCTGCAGAGGGACCGGGAGGCCATCTGCAACCTCCACAGCTGTCATGAGACTCGTTTCCCTCCCACTGAGGGCGACAGGGCCACTTCCACGGAAGCCAGGAGGACTGAGACCACCTCACAACAATGGGCCTGTCCCGAACACTGCACAACCCTCCTTGTGAGATTCAGGCTCCTTCCCCCGTGGGAGTGGAAAGACTGTGCGTGGATGGAGCGCTTCTCCGTGTAAGTGGAAGGAGCAGGGCATGCAAGAGGAAGAGTCCTGTTTCCTGGAACTGTGGACCCGTCTATGCAGACAGCAGGACCCCCACTGTGCAGGAGAGAACCCCTCTATGCAGATGAGAATATCTCTATGCAAATGACAGGACCCCACTGTGCAGGAGAGAACCCCTCTATGCAGATGAGAATATCTCTATGCAAATGACAGGACCCCACTGTGCAGGAGAGAACCCCTCTATGCAAATGAGAATATGTCTATGCAAATGGCAGAACCCCACTGTGCAAACACCAGGACCCCTGTCCCGTCTTCCCAGTGGGGGGGTTCTGAGGCTGGGCCCAGACGCACCGTGATGCTCAAGGGCTTCTGGCTGGGGTGTGTGTTGATGCTGAGTTTGGCCACGCCGTCTCCCTGGGTTAGAGACTGCACAGCGTCCTCGCCCTGGACTGCCACGGGGACTCGGTAGGCTGGAGAGCCATCGGGGTTCGTCACGAACACCTGTGATGGGGGGTGCAGGTGGCGGAAGTTCAGGCAGGCTCGGGGTGTGGTCAGTGTTCCTGAAGGGAGGAGGGGGACCCCTTTCCGCCCTGGGTCTCACCATGAGGTCAAAGGGCATTCCTGGTTTGAAGTACTTGGGCGTCTTGGTGAAGTGGATCTGGTAGGGAGAGGTCACGATGGGGATCCCGCTGCGCTCCGCCTGCACCATGTCACTGCCTGAGGGGACCAGCTGTGAGTGTAGGCTCCTGGGCCACCCCTCAGGATAGGAACTCCTCCCTCAGAATGGACCCCACCTTCAGACTAGGCCTCCTCCCTCGGAGTGGAGTCCACTTTCATACTGGGCCTGTGCCCCCCATCAGACTGGACCCCACCTTTATACTGGCCTTGCCTCCTCCATCAGACTGGGCACAGACTTCATACTGGGCCTGTGCCCCTCATCAACCCGGACCCCACCTTTATACTGGCCCTACCTCCCCCATCAGACTGGACCCATCTTTATACTGGCCCTGCCTCCCTCATCAGAGTGGACACAGACTTCAGACCAGACCCCACCTTTATATTGACCTTGCCTCCCCCATCAGACTGGATTCCACCTTCATACTCGGCCTTCCCTCTCAGAGTGGGCCTACCCCATCAGACTGGACCCTACTTTCACTCTGAGCCTCCCTCCTTAGACTAGGCTTTCTCTTCTGAGCTGGCCTCCCCTCTCAGACCGGCCCATTTGATGGTCCTGAGCCTGGCCTTCAGACTGGGCCTCACCTGAGTGCAGGATAACGGTGACAGACACGTACAAGGACTTCCCCACCAGGTCTTCCGGTCGGGGATTCTGCACCCCGTCCAGCAGTACCTTCCGGCTCAGCACGGCGTCTCCTGAGCCATCCTCAATCTGGGAAGGGAGAGGAGGGCTCAGAGGGGAGCGGGCTCAGAGGAGGCGGGACTGGGGGAGGGATCAAAGAGGCATCTGTCAGTGGTGCTACCTGGATGCGCTTGAGGGATTCAGGCAGGGAAATCCTCTGCTCGCCATCCTGGATCCCGAAGATGACAAAGGCAGTTCCCTCCACTTTCTTTCCATAGAGGAACCTACGGGGCAGACAAGGAGGACTTCAGGTCCATCCCTCCCGGAGAACGGGATCTCCCCCAGCTTCTCCTGCCAGCGCTGAAGACGGGAGCCCCCGACCCACTGCTGGCCTCTAACTTGGCCCCATCTCTAGCCCCTCATCCGGCCCCATCCCCAGCCCCCACCTTGCCCCACTCCCAGCCCCATGTCTTGCCCCACTCCCAGACCCCCACATGGTCCCACCCCCAGCCCCTCACCTTGCCACACCCCCAGACCTCCACCTGACTCCACCCCCTGGTCCACCTCCACTCCACTCCACCCACCTGGTCCCACACCCAGAGCCCCCCTGACTCCACCCCCAGCCCC
Organism: Macaca nemestrina; assembly: GCF_043159975.1. Taxonomy (NCBI): domain Eukaryota; kingdom Metazoa; phylum Chordata; class Mammalia; order Primates; family Cercopithecidae; genus Macaca; species Macaca nemestrina. Next base: position 6,309,950 of record NC_092144.1, read on the forward strand.
TTACCTTACCCCACCTGCAGCCTCCCACCTGGTCCCACACCCCAGTCCCCCACCTGGTCTTCACCTGGTCCCTCACCTGGCCCTTACCTGGCCCCACCCCCAGTCCCTCACCTGGCGGTGATGGTGACCTCCAGGCCCTTCTGGTTATAGATGTAGTAGAATTTCTCTGTAGGCTCCACTATGACCTCGAAACTGGGCAGCACTGGTGGACAGACAGCGTTGCTGGGGGCGGCGCTGGGCCAGGCGTTCTGGGTGCTGCCTCCCCCGGCCCCTCCTCCTCTTACCGTACTCCTTCACCTCAAACTCAGTGGAGAAGACCTGTTGCGGCGAATTTTCATAGTAGGCTCGGATCTTCCACTGGCCCATGCTGTGAGGAGGGCGGATGAGTGGTCTGCTCAGGCCTCGGAGCCCCCCGCTCCCTCTCCTGGGATAGGGGAGCCCTGCGCCCCCTCCTCAAGAGCCTGACATACTTGACGAGTTCCGGAATGTCCCAAGACAAGGGCAAGATGCCAAACTGGTTCTGAGAAGACAAGGAGTCCTGCTTGACCGGGATGCCGTCCGGGTTCTGTGGGAGGCAGAAGGGAAGGATACGGGATAAAATGACTCTTCAGAGGCTGGGCTTAGCCTCTCAGCTCTCCCTGACCTCTCTGTGTCTGGACATTCTCTGTGCAGTGTCTACTGTGGTTAAGAACAGGGACCCGGGTGGGCGTGGCGGCTCACGCCTGTCATCCCAGCACTCTGGGAGGCTGAGGTGGGCAGACCACCTGAGGTCAGGAGTTCAAGACCAGCCTGGCCAACATGGTGAAACCCTGTCTCTACTAAAAATACACAAATTAGCTGGGCATGGTGGCGGGCATCTGTAATCCCAGCTACTCAGGAGGCTGAGGCAGGAGAATCGCTTGAACCTGGGAGGCGGAGACTGCAGTGAGCCAAGATTGCTCCATGACACTCCAGCCTGGGAGACACAGACTCCGTTTCAAAAAAAGGAAAAAAAGAACAACGACCCGAGTCAGTCAACCTTAAGTTTGAATCCGTACTGTGCCACTTACAAGCTGTGTGACCCTGGGCAAGTTACCTAACCTCTCTGTGCTCAGTGTGAGACTCCAGAAACAGGAGATAATAATGGCACCTACTGTATTAGCTTGGGACATAGTTCGTATGAGTAGGGGCTCATTTCTTCAGTGTCTCTCTGAATACTAATAACTAGTAGTATCATTTCATTTGCTGCCAACATTTAAACAACATGAGACAGCATCGCACCACTGCACTTCAGCCTGGGTGAAAGAGCGAGACCCTATCTCAAAAAATAATTTATTAGGGCGAGTGCGATGGCTCAAGCCTGTAATCCCAGCACTTTGAGAGGCAGAGGTGGGAGGACTGCTCAAGATCAAGGGTTCAAGACCAGCCTGGGAAACATAGGGAGACTCCATCTCTACAAAAAGTTTTAGAAATTAGCTGGATGTGGTGGTGCACGTCTGTGGTCCCAGCTACCCAGGAGGCTGAGACAGGAGGATCGCTTGAGCCCAGGAGGTCAGTGCTGCAGTGAGCTGTGATTGTGCCACTGCACTCCAGCCTGAGCAACAGAATGAGACCCTGTCTCAAAAATAATAATAACGAATGAATGAATAAATAAATTTAAAAGAAACTGTACAGAGGTAACAGGGATCAGGCAAGTGGCATGTCTGAAGGCCGTGAGCTGGCTTTAGGTATTGAAACACATAAAAGTCTGTTTTGTTTTTTTTTGAGACGGAGTCTTGCTGTGTCGCCCAGGCTGGAGTGCTGTGGCGTGATCTTGGCTCACTGCAGGCTCTGCCTCCTGGGTTCACACCATACTCCTGCCACAGACTCCTGAGTAGCTGGGATTACGGGTGCCCGCCACCACGTCCAGCTAATTTTTTTGTATTTTTAGTAGAGACGGTGTTTCACCGTGTTAGCCAGGATGGTCTCGATCTCCTGACCTCGTGATCTGTCCGCCTCGGCCTCCCAAAGTGCTGGGATCACAGGCGTGAGCCACCATGCCTGGCCAAAATTTGTTTTTCCAGCTTCTGTTGGAAACAAGGAAATTTCTGTGGATAGTGTACTCTGGTTAGCAGGAGACATCTAATTGGAGCTAGGCAACTGTTGTGCCTTTAAAAGAGGTGTGTGGTCTCTGTTCCTCACAGACCGTATCGATCCCTAAATCTAGATAATTTTAAAATTTTTTCTGTGGAGATGGAGTCTCCCTACCTTTCCCAGGCTGGTCTTGAACCCTTGGCCTTGAGCAGTCTTCCCACCTCTGCCTCCCACAGTGTTGGAATTACAGGCTTGAGCCATTGCTTTGCCCCAATTATTTTTTGAGACAGGGTCTCACTCTGTCACCCAGGCTGGAGTGCAGTGGCGCGATCATGACTCACTGCAGCCTGGAATTCCTGGGCTCAAGTGATCCTCCTGCCTCAGCCTCCCGGGGCAGCTGTGACCACAGGCGCGCACCACTACACACAGCTTTTTTTTTTTTTTTTTTTAACTTTTATTTTTTGTAGAGACAGGGTCTGACTCTGTTGCCCAGGCTGGTCTCGGACTCTTGGGCTCAAGCGATCCTCCCACCTTGGCCTCCCAAAGAGCTGGGATTACAAGTGTGAGCCACTGCCCCTAGCCTTGTATGATTTCAATACATCCTCATGATAATTCTATGAGAACACCCTCCTTCCCCTTCTCTCCTCCCATCCTTCTCGCTTGTTCTGGTAAGTTTTTTATTAAACCAAACTATATACCAGCTTTGTGCTGAGTTCAGGTGACAAAACCCTGAACGAACATAAAAATTCCTTCCTGGATGGATTTAGGTTCAACAGAGGGTGAGGCGAGGGGAGAAGCAATGATCAAATGAATAAATGTCATTTGCAGGACATGGCAGGAAGGAGGAGTGTGTGTGTGTGTTTGTGTGGGGCGTTGGGGGGCGGCGCTCATGGTGGGTACTTGCAACTTTACAGCTTACTCAGAGAGACTTCATTGTAAAATTGAGACATTGTTGACATTGAGCAAAGACTCAGAGGAGGAGAGAGGACAAGCTGTGTGGATATTTGGGAGTAGAGGGTTTTCTTGAGAAGAGGGCACAGCCCGTGCCAAGGCCCCAAGGCAGGACTGCACCTGGGTGTTGGAGGAACAGGGAGGAGGCCCGTGTGGCTCGAGCAGAGTGAGTGAGGGGGAGACGGGGAGGAGGGGAGGGCAGGGAAGGGACAGGGCAGGGTGTGGACTTGTGGACTGCAGGGAGGACTTAGGCTTTGGCCCATAGGAAGGTGGGAGCCATGGAGGGCTATAGCAAGAGGAGGGATGGGCCCTGAGGCAGGTGCTCACAGGCGTCCTCTGGCTGTCATCGGTAGAATAGATGACAGAATTATCTGTCATGATCCCAATATTCAGATGAGGTAACTGAGGCTCAGGGAGGTGAAGTGACCAGGGAGGTTATCTGAAGGCAGAATCCACGGACACCTGCACTGCTCCCTGGGGTCTCCCTGGATCTCCACCTTGTCTCTCGGCCTGTGTGTGTGTGTGTGTGTGCCATATGGTGTATTGTGTGGTTGTGTGTTGGGTTGTATGTCGTGTGTGCTATGTTGTGTGCATTGTGTTGTGTGGTTGTGTATGTTGTGTGGTTGTGTGTTGTGTGGTTGTGTATGTTCTGTGCTGTGTTTTGTGTGTGTTGTGTGTGTGTGTTATATGATTGTCTTGTGTGGTTGTGTGTTGTGTGTGGTGTGGTTATGTTGTGTTTGTGTGTTTTGTGTGTATTGCGTGGTTGTGTATGTTGTGTGCATTGTGTTGTGTGTGTTGTGTGGTTATGCACGTTGTGTTGTGTGTATTGTGTTGTGTGTTGTGTTGTGTATGTTGTGTGGTCGTGTATGTTGTGTGTTTGTGTGTGTTGTGTGTGTTGCGTTGTGTGTGTGCATTGTGTGTGCACGTGTCTGCATATCTCTTTGCCTCTGTGTGTGCTGTGTGCTGTATGTGTGTGTGCTGTGTGTGTGTGTGTTGTGTGGGTGTGTGTCTGTATATCTCTTTGCCTCTGTGTCTCTGCCACTGCACCTCTTCCGGTGTGTCTTTCCCTCTCTCGATCTCTTTGCCTCTCCTGAGCCTGTGCCCCTGCTGCCCCAGGGGCCCCCTCTGGCTGGTACCTCAATGTTGACCACGACCGTCCGGCCCACGGGTAGCAGCTTGTGGTTGACGGTGAAGATCCGACAGAGAACTGGGGAGAGACAAGGAGGCCTGGTGAGACCCTGGCCCGCCCACGCCGGTGCCCCGCCCTCTCCAGCCGCCCGCAGCCTCACCTGTGGAGCCAGGGGTGTAGATGGTCTTGTCTGTCTGGATGAAGAGGTACCCGCTCTGAAGGCTGACCAGTACCACCTTCTCCACCACTTGGGCCCCGAAGGTGGCCTGCACAGTCACGAACTTGTTGTGCCCCTTTTCTGACTTGAACTCCTTGTTGGCTGGGATCTAGGCGTGGGCAAGGCATCGTCAGGGGTCTGTTCCACGGCCCAGTGCCCACGGTCCAGCTTCCGGATCTTGGGCTGGGTCCCTCCTTGCCTGCCCATTATTCTTGGTCTCCCAGGGTGGCCCAGTTTTGGGGAGGGAGGGGCATGTGAAGGAGGTGCCGGGGAGCGGGGGGACCAGGGAGGGGACTCAGAAGGAAGAGCTCACAAGGAAGAGAGAGCTTATAGGAGGAGGGGCTCAGAAGGGGCGGGGACTCAGAAAAGGGGAGGGGCTGACATGGGAGGGGCTCAGAAAGGGTGAGGCACCCAAGTGAGGGAACTTAGAAAGTGGTGGAGACTAAGAGGGGAGGACTTCAGAAGAGGAGACCTTTGAAGGGGCGGGGCTTAGAAAAGGAAGCAATTCAGTGGGAGGGACTTAGAAGGGGTGGAGTCTCAGAGAAGGGAGGGGCTTAGAATGGGAGCAGCCTCATAAGTGGTGGGGTGTCAGGTAAGGGCAGGGCTTAGAAGGGGAGGAGACTCAGAAGGGGTGGGGTCTCAGAAAAGGGTGGGGCTTAGAAGGGGAGGAGACTCAGAGGGGGTGGGGTCTCAGAAAAGGGTGGGGCTTAGAAGGAGAGGCGCCTCCGAAGGGGTGGAGTCTCAGGGAAGGGCAGGGCTTAGAAAGGAAGGAGTCTCAAAAAAGGTGGAGACTCAGGGAACGGAAGGGCTTAGCAGGGGAGGAGACAGAAGGGGAGGGACTCAGAGAAGGGAGGGGCTTAGAAGGGACGGAGCCTCAAAAGGAGTGGAAACTCAGGGAAGGGCAGGGCTTAGAAAGGGAGAAGACAGGTGCCGGGCGTGGGGGGCTCACGCCCGTAATCCCAGCACTTTGGGAGACCGAGGCGGGCGGATCACGAGGTCAGAAGATCGAGACCATCCTGGCTAACACGGTAAAACCCCGTCTCCACTAAAAATACAAAACAATTAGCCGGGCTTAGAGGCAGGCGCCTGTAGTCCCAGCTACTCGGGAGGCTGAGGCAGGAGAATAGCATGAACCCGGGAGGCAGAGCTTGCAGTGAGCCGAGATCGCGCCACTGCACTCCAGCCTGGGTGACAGAGTGAGACTCTGCCTCAAAAATAAATAAATAAATAAATAAAAATAAAGAAAGGGAGAAGACAGAAGGGGAGGGCACAGAAGGAGGGAGAGTGGGCGTGGCTGTGGGTGTCAGCAGGGTCCTGCACCAGTCTGCACCCACCCTGATGGTGACGCTGCCCATGTGGCTGGTGGCAGGGGTCAGCACGGTCTTCTCACTGGACAGCACCAGTTTTTTGCCTGGGAAGTCGTGGACAGTGACAGTGACCGGAACATCCCCATTCGCGTCGTGGGCCTCCAGCACCACGGTCTCCTCACTCTCCAGCCGCAAGACGTTGGGGGTGATCATAGAGTACCTGTCGGAGTGGGGCACGCGAGCGGGGCTGTCATTCCCGGGGTGTGAGATGCCAGTCCTCACTGGAGTCAGCACCTGGCACGCTGTGTGCCCCAGCCCCTGGTCCTGGAGAGGATCCAGGGACTGCTGGCACACTGCCAGTGCCAATATCTGGATCTGAATTCTTCTCTGGGCACTGCCACTGTCTCAACCACATGGGCAGGACAGCAGCCACCATGACTCCCACTCTCAGCCAGCTAGGCCTGGCCTTTGAAAGCCTGGGCAACGAGGGGCCATGCATCCCACCAACCCCTGACGCTCCAAACCAGCGTCAGCAACTCCTCCAAGTCTCTGGACTTCCAGACCCACAATCCCCTAAATCCACACATGCCCCAAACCCTAAACCTCTACATCTCTAAACACACCAAATACGTTAACACTCAAACCCCAGACAGCCTAAACTCTACATACCCAAACCCACATACACCCAAACCTCTAAACCTCAAATCTTAGAGCACCCCAAACCCAGCCTAAACCTCCAACACCCCGGTCCTAATAAATACAACCAATTCCAAATGCCCCAACCATACATGAACCCAAAGTAGCCAATCTTTAAACCCACACTGAAACTTCTAAGTCCCCAAGCTGCAAACTCCCAAATCTTGCAAAGTCCAAACCTCTGAGTCTCCAAGTCACCCCAGCCACACCGTCACTGAACACCACATACACCCTAAACCAACAGATGACCTCAATTCCAGAAACATCTCAAATTCCAATTCCACAATACCTGGATTCCACAAACACCCAACCCGTGAACACCCAAAGTCACAGGCAGCACAAATTTATACAAACATTCCCAACCTGCTAACCCCGGAATCCACAAACACCCAAATGCACCCTGAATTCTACAGGGACCTGGACCCCCAAATGGCGGATTCCACCCCAGAAGCAGCCTTGTTTCTGTGTAGAGTCGTAACCACTCACATGGGAGTCCCCAGAGCCAGGGGGAGGTGGATTAGTAGCAGGAGCAGCAGGCTGGGACCTGAGGTGAGTCCCATGGTGCTGGGACAGTGCAGGGTCAGAGGGACAGAGGGACAGAGGGAGAGGATGGGGAGGAGTGAGCAGTGACTGCTGGAGTTGGCTTTTTATCCAGCTCCTGCCTTTCCCCCGCCTCCTCAGTCCCCCCTTCTCCCCATGGCCTCTCCCCTTTCGGGAGCTGCCCCAGATTTCTCAATACCATTTCCTAAGTTTTTCAGTCCCTGGGGCCAACATGTCCGTGGGGTGAGTAACCTGAGGGCATGTTCCTCAGCAGCATGAATGTAGCTGCACCCTGCCCTGGACTCTCCCAGGGTCAGGGCCAGCTGGTGAACACAGACCTTTCTCTGTTGGGCCCACTTTGTAGTGGAAGAACACTAAGGTCTGGAGAACCACCCCCCGCGGATGTCTTGGACCTCATCCCCAGTTCACTTTTGGCCATGCGTTTATCAGTTGAACCCTTCCTAGGAATCTCTCTGTAGGCTGGGAGTTAGAGCCCCACTTCTAGAGGCTTCCATGCTGAGGGAGGGGAAGTAGGATGGGGGAGGGACAGAGCCCAGCACAGAAACTCCCAGTCTCATGAAATGTTTTCTAGCTCATGTGCAGAGCGGGGGGGGGGGGGGGGGGGGGTGGGGGGTGGGGGGGAAGAAGAAGAAGAAGAAGAAGAAATGTTTTCCCCAGTGAAACAGAGCTCTGCTTCTTGGAGGGTCAGGGAAAACTTCCTGTAGGAGGGGACATTTCAGATGGGCTTTGAGGTATGTGTAGGAGTTCACTATCCAGGTAAGCTTATTTTCCAAGGAAGCTCCCCTCACTTACCCTTGTCAGGATGCCTGAGTGACTTTGGTGGTGAGAAAAGTCATCACTGAGGAAAGTCCTCATTTCTAGAGCTTTTGTACCTGTCTTATGTCAACATCCTCTTCAGATATTAAATTGTATTGTGTGTGTGTGTGTGTGTGTGTCTGTGTGTATAATATATTCATATTGATCAACATCTAAAAGGTAGAAATGTGTATAGAGGGAAAGGCAGTCTTCCTCCCACCCCTGTTGACAGCATATTCTTTTTGTTTTTTCCTTTTTAAATTTTTTTCTCATTCTGTCACTCAGGCTAAATTGCAGTGGTGCAATCACAGCTCGCTGCAGCCTCAACCTCCTGGGGTCAAGTGATCATCCTGACTCAACCTTCTGAGTAGCCGAGACTCCATGCCTGGATAATTGTTTTATTTTTGTGGAGATGGGGGTCCCACGATGTTGCCCAGTCCAGTCTTGAACTCTTGGGCTCAAGTGATCCTCCGGTAGCAGCCTCACAAAGTGCTGGTGTGAACCACCATGCCCTGTGGACAGCACATATTACATATTATTCTTCCCGGTCTCTTCAGTTAAATCTTGAGTTTCATTTTGCTTTGTTTTTTTCACGAACAATATACTTCAGAGGCTATTTCACCTCAGTGCACAAAGAACTTCCTCATTCTTACAGGTTACAGGCCTCTTGTTATATTGTGGGAAAGTAACCAGCCTGCTATTTGTTGGGGGATATTTCATTTGTTTTTGAGGGGTTGTTTTAGACAGAGTAGGCTGGAGGGTAGTGGCGCTATCTCAGCTCATTGCACCTGCCACCTCCCGGGTTCAAATAATTCTCCTGCCTCAGCCTCCGGAGTGGCTGAAACTACAGGTGCGCACCACCCCGTCCGACAATTTTTGTATTTTTAGTGGACACGGGGTTTCACCATGTTGGCCAGGCTGGTCTCGAACTCCTGACTTCAAGTGATCCACCCACCTCGGCCTCCCAAAGTGTTGGAATTACAGGCGTGAGCCGCTGTATCCAGCCACCAGCCTCTTATTGATGGACAGACGGACATCTGCAGCTTCACACCAGGCTCTCTGCAGTGAATAAGCTTGAAGCTGCATTATTTTCTAGCTCTGAAACTAGCTGTAATCTTTGGGCAAGCTACTGATTACCGCCTGATCCTCAGTTTGTTCATGGAAAAGGATACGCTTACCACCTACTTCATAGAGTTGTTGTTGCAATGAAAGGAAATACGTTGGGTCAATCTCTGAATGCATTGGTAATCTTGCTAGATATTGCCAAATTCCCATGCACAGAAGTTGTATTGATTTACACACTTGCGGGCCGTGCATGAAAAGAACTGTCAGTTTCTCCCACTGCCTCATCACAGGGGCAAACTTGAGGATTTTTGCCAGCCTTGTGGGTGACAACTGGTACCCTGGTGTCATGTTTGTTTGTTTGTTTCTTTTGAGATGGAGTCTTGCTCTGTCGCCCAGGCTGGAGTGCGGTGGCACCATCTCGGCTCACTGCAACCTCTGCTTCCCGGGTTCAAACGATTCTCCTGCCTCAGCCTCCCAAAGAGCTGGGATCACAGGCATGTGCCACCACACCTGGCTAATTTATGTATTTATTTATTTATTTTGTATTTTTAGTAGAGACAGGGTTTCGCCATGTTGGCCAGGCTGGTCTCAGACTCCTGACCTCAGGTGATCCACTCGCCTTGGCCTCCCAGAGCGCTGGGATTATAGGTGTGAGCCACCACACCCCGGTGGCCGGTGTCATCTTAACTGGCATTCCTCGGATGGTCAGCAGCATTGCTGTCCAGGCATAGGAGGTGGATGGTGAAGGCAGGAGAAGGGTCTGTGGGTAGGGCCCCCTTATCCCTAGAGAGGCAACGGTTTCTGAAACCTCATTGAAGGGGTTAATGGGGAGTTTTCTCTGATTTCCTGTAAATCACTTTCCTTTCCGTGCCAGGGGTAGGGGGAGGCGTGGAGCATGAGAACAAACCTGGCGTCTGTCTGCACTGATTGCAACACACTCTTTGGAAGAGGAGGAGGAGGAGGAGGAGGAGGAGAGAGTATGAAAACACCTGCTTGCTCTCCAGAATTGGGGTTCAGCTTTTGAAACTGCATCCGCTTGCCAGGCGCAGTGGCTCACGCCTGTCATCCCAGCACTTTGGGAGGCCGAGGCAGGCAGATCACCTGAGGCCAGGAGTTGGAGACCAGGCTGGCCAACATGGCGAAACCCCGTCTTTACTAAAAATACAAAAAGTAGCTGGGCATGGTGGTGGGTGCCTGTAATCCCAGGTACTCGGGAGGCTGAGGCAGGAGAATCTTTTGAACCCAGGAGGTAGAGGTTGCAGTGAGCTGAGATTGCACCGATGCACTCCAGCCTGGGTGAAAGAGAGAGACCCTGTTGCCAAAAAAAAATAAAAAAATAAAAAAATAATAAAAAAAGAAAGACACTGGATCTTCCAATTGCCCCATTCCATCTTCTATCCCCCACTTTCTCCTCAAGCCACCCCGTTTCCTGGTTTCATTCTAGACTCAAGCATTTGGCCTTGTGGTTTGACAACCTTGAGAAGGAATTCCTGTCTGGCTTCTGTCTAGCTGCAAACCTGGGTTCCTCTTTTCTCTGAGCCTCGGTTAATCCAACTAAACAATGGGACTGAAGATAGTTCTGGTAGTTGTGACAATTAAAGAAGCCAGGATGCCTAGAAGCCACCAGGCTCAGAGGGGCAGATGTGGTGGTTCATGCCTGTAATGCCAGCACTTTGGGAGGCTGAGGCTGGGGGATCACTGGAGGTCAGGGGTTCGAGACCAGCCTGGCCAACATGGTGAAACCCTGTTTCTACTAAAAAATACAAAAATTAGCTGGCTAGGCACGGTGTCTTACGCCTGTCATCCCAGCATTTTGGGAGGCCAAGGCGGATGGATCACCTGAGGTCAGGAGTTCAAGACCAGCCTGGGCAACATGGTGAAACCTCATCTCTACTAAAAATACAAAAACTAACCAGGCATGGTGGCTGGCACCTGTAATCCCAGCTATTGGAGAGGCTGAGACAGGAGAATCACTTGAACCTGGAAGGTAGAGGTTGCAGTGAGCGGAGATCATGCCACTGCACTCCATTCTGGGCGACAAGAGCGACACTCTGTCTCAAAACAAACAAACAAACAACAACAACAAAAAATTAGCTGGGCATGATGGCAGGTGCCTGTAATCCCAGCTACTCGGGAGTCTGAGCCCGGAGGATCACTTGAACCTGGGAAGGGTCTGGCCCTACCCTGACCTCCAAGAAGTGACCAGAGGGGAGGGGCAGGATGAGAAGTGAGGGGGTTGGAGGCTGGAGCGGATGGCAGCCTGCTGGGAGGGAGGGAGGGAGATGAGATGGGGAATTCTTCAGAACCTCGTGACTTTTTCTGGGAGACGTGCATTTGTGTCCAGAGTTTGATAGGGGGATAGTGCACAAAGATGAGCCCGCAGGGGAGGGAGAGAAGGAGGTCTGGGTGTGCATTGGGGTACTTTCCATTTGCATGTCCACCCAGCCCAGCATTCCGGGAATCCAGGAGGGGAGTTCGGCCACCCAAGCTAAACATTCATGGGTTATCTGGAAGCTACATATACTGAAAAAGTGTTTGTTATTTATCTGAAATTCAAATGTAACTGAGCGTCCCGTATTCTGTTTGGCAATTCTCGCCGGGGTGCAAGGGGAAAATGAGAAGGGGCCGGGGTACGGTGACTCATGCTTGTAATCCAGCACTTTCGGGAGGCTGAGGTGAGAGCATCATTTGAGCCCAGGAGTTCGAGACCAGCCTGAGACATATAGTGAGACTTCGTCTCTACAATTGAAAAAAAAAAAATTAGCGGGGCATGTTGGCGTGCCTGCAGTCCCAGCTCCTCAGGAGGCTGAGGCAGGAGGAATTAGAGGTTGTAGTGAGTTATGACTGCACCACTGCCCCCCAGCCTGGATGACAGAGCAAGACTCTGTCTCCAAAAAAAAAAAAAAAAAAAAAAAAAAAAAAAAAAAAAAAGGAAAGACAAAGAAGAAAGAAGGAAAATGGGAAGAAGGAAGTGGGAATGATTTCTGGGTGGCGGACCCAGGTGCCCCCGCCTCACACCTGCCTGAGTTCACTTACTGCCCACTATACCCCATCCCTCCCCTTCCCCCAACAAAGGGGCAACCAGGCCTGGGAGCAGCTGGGAAACCCCCTATCCCACCGTCTAATTCCAGGTTGAGGTGACTGCTTTTCTAGAATTTTTCTCCAGGACCCACAGCCAGGCCATCCCCTTCTCCCACTCTATTACTGATTAATTCAAATTAACCTTGACCTGGCTGAATCAATCTATCTGCCTGGCAACAATGGCTCTTTCCCTCCTCTCGCTCTTGTACTCAGCAGAAACTAGCTGGGGCCCTATGGACTCCAGCCCTGGGAAAATGGACAGCAGTGGGTTTTGATTCCAGCTCTGCAGGGCCCCTGGGAAGGTCCAGCCCCTCCTCCCAGCCTTGGTTCCTAATCTGTCAACTGGAGATCCACAGCCTAGAGCCTCCTTTCTAGTCTTGGAATGAAAGTCCCGAGTGGCACCCGGGAAACAAACCATAGCCCAGTGCCCTGCACGTACTGAGCGCTCAGTACACTTGAATTGGTTTTTTTTTTTTTTTTTTTTTTTTTTTGAGACAGAGTCTTGCTGTCGTTGGTCGGGGCAGGAGTGTAATGGCGCGATCTTGGCTCGCTGCAACCTCTGCCGCCCGGGTTCTAGCAATTCTCCTGCCTCAGCCTCTCAAGTAGCTGAGATTACAGGCACCTGCCACCACACCCGGCTAATTTTTGTATTTTTAGTAGAGACGGGGTTTCACCATGTTGGCCAGGCTGGTCTTGAACTCCTGAAGAACTGTATTTTTATTTTTGCTAACACCCGCGTCTTCTACCCCAGCCTTGCATGGGTGATGGTCCCACCAGGCTTCCAAGATGGACTCCTCACTTCTTCTCATTCCCAGAATTTACCTGCTGGCCAAGCCTCTGCCTGGAATCTCCCAGTTCATCCTCCCTCTCCACACCTGTGATCTCTGCAGAGGTGAGGACCTCTGCCCCAGCTTCCTCCCTACCAGCCCATTTACTCTGAAGCAGCTAGAGACTCTTTACTTTTATTTTATTTTATTTTATTTATTTATTTATTTATTTTTGGTGAGACGGAGTCTCGCTCTGTCGCCCAGGCTGGAGTGCAATGGCGCGATCTCGGCTCACTGCAACCTCCACCTCCCTGGTTCAAGCAATTCTGCTGCCTCAGCCTCTTGAGTAGCTGGGATTACAGGCACCAGCCACCACGCCTGGCTCATTTTTTGTATTTTTGGTAGGGATGGGGTTTCACTATGTTGGCCAGGCTGGCTGGTCTTGAACTCCTGACCTCAAATGATCTGCCCACCTGGGCCTCCCAAAGTGTTGGGATTACAGGCGTGAGCCACCGCGCCCAGCCATATTTTATTCTTTTAAAAACAGTGTCTGGCCCTGTCACTCAGGCTGGAGTGGTGCAATCATAGCCCACTCTGGCCTCAAACTCCTGGGTTGAAGCAATCCTCCCACCTCAGCCTCCTGAGTAGCTGGGACAAGGTGCACGTCACCATGCCTGGCTTGGCGACTCCTTCCTTTCTAAAATCCACCTTTGGGCCGGGCATGGTGGCTCATGCCTATAATTCTGGCACTTTGGGAGGCCAAGATGGGTGGATCGCTTGTGGCCAGGATTTTGAGACCAACCTGACCAACATGGTGAAACCCCATCTCTACTACAAATACAAAATTAGCCAGGCATGGTGGCACATACCTGTAATCCCAGCTACTAGGGAGGCTGAGTCAGGAGAATTAATTGAACCCAGGAGGTGGAGGTTGCAGTGAGCTGAGATCACACTATTGCACTCTAACCTGGGTGACAGGGCAAGACTGTGTCTCAAACAACAACAAGAACCCTACCTTTGTATTCCTTTGACCAATCATGATGTATAACACAGGAATGCACACTCATGTTCACAAACGCCTATGAGATGTGCGTGGTGGCAACTTGTCTATTTCACGTATTTTAACCCTTGTTTACACCACATGCTGTAGGTACTATCATTGCCCCATTTTACAGATGAAGAAACAGAGGCTTCGGCCGCTTGCCCGAGATCCTGCGGCTGGTAAGTGTCGGAATCTGAACTCAGACAGCTGGGCTGTATAGAGAGCGTGCTCTTAAACTGTGTGAGTTCTTAACTGCTGCAGCAAAAGATGACTGCAAACTCGGTGGCTTAAAACAACATGTTTATTTTCTTACAGTTCTGGAGGTCAGACGTCTAAAATCAAGGTGTCAACAGGACTGCGTTCCTTTCTGGAGGAAACAGGTGAACCCATTTCCTTGCCTTTTTCAGCGTCTAGCAACCGCCTACATTCCTTGGCTTGTGGCCCCTTCCTTGCAATCACTGCAGCCTCTGCCTCTGTCACTGTGTCTCCTTCTCTAACTCTGACCCTCCCACCTGGCTCTTATTTTTTTTATTTTTTATTTTTTGAGACAGAGTTTCACTCTTGTTGCCCAGGCTGGAGTACAATGGCGTGATCTCGCTCACTGCAACCTCCGCCTCCCAGGTTCAAGCGATTATCCTGCCTCAGCCTCCCAAGTAGCTGGGATTACAGGCGTGTACCACCATGCCCAGCTAATATTTTGTATTTTTAGTAGAGACAGGGTTTCACTATGTTGGCCAGCCTGGTTTCAAACTCACGACCTCAGGTGATCCTTGGCTTCCCAAAATGCTGGGATTACAGGCATAAGCCACCATGCCTGGCCTCCACCTCCCTCTTATAAAGACCCTTGTGATGATATTGGGCATATCCAGATAATCTGAGATACCCCCCCACCCTGCACACACACACACACATTTTAATAGCCTTAATCCCACGCACAAAGTCCCTTTTGCTGTGTGATAGAACATATATCCACAGGCCTTGGGGATTTGGACATGCACATCTTTTTTTTTTTTTTTTTGAGACAGGTCTCTCGCTCTGTCACCCAGGCTGGAGTGCAGTGGTGCGATTTCAGCTCACCACAACCTCCGCCTCCTGGATTCAGGTGGTTCTCCTGCCTCAGCCTCCTGAGTAGCTGGGATTACAGGTGCCCACCACCATGCCCAGCTAATTTTTGTATTTTTAGTACAGATGGGGTTTCACCGTGTTGCCCAGGCTGGTCTCAAACTCCTGACGTGTGATCCGTCTGCCTAGGCCTCCCAAAGAGCTGGGATTACAGGTGTGAGCCACCACGCCGGCTGGATGTGCCCATCTTTGAGGGGACGTATGACTCAGCTGACCGCAGCAGGCACATGCCGTCTCTCTGGCCGTGCTCCTCCCTGCTTTAAATTCCTCTACGGCTCCTGTGGACCCCTGGATGAAGCCCCTTGTGCCTGCCTGTCCTTAGGCCTCTGCCAGCTTCTCTCACCCTCCTCCTGCCCCCTCCAGCCTTGGGGGCCATCCCAGCCTTCCCCGCCGTGTTCATGTAACTTCCCCAGTCTGCAATGCCTCCCACTTCCTTCTTTGTCTGACCGGGCTATTTATTCATCTGGGCCCCAGCTATATTTGTTTCTGCTTACAGGAAACCTTCACCCCAGCCCTGTTCCCTGCCTCTGTCCCATGCTTGTGGTCTCCAGCGAGGAAGGCTTCTCTGAGCTTCAAAAGGCATTCTGGGTGCTCTAGTTGAAGGGCAGGTGAGTCGGGGGTGGAGACCCATCTTGGGAGCCTACCCTTAACTGTGTGCACAAGTGGATCTCTTAATTCCACGGTTGCCCCTCAAGATTCAGGGCTGGTTCCCTAGAAGTCAGGCCGAGGCTGTGCAACTGGGCGCTGTGCCAAGCCAGACACCTCTTATTGTATGTGATACTCAACACTTAGGAGGCCCCATGTTATATGCGAGGAAACAGAGAGGGTAAGCCAGTGATCCAGGGTCACACAGCAAATGCTAACAGGCTGAGAGGTTTGGTCCCAGGGAGTCTAGCTACAGAGCAGCAATGCACACAGTCGGTGTCTGGCTTTGAGCCCAGAGTCTCCCATTCACTCATTAGCTGTGTGACCTCAGGGAGGTTTCTTATCCTCTCTGTGCCTCACAGGCTTTTTAACCAATTAAAATCCACAGAAGCCTTAATATACAGTGTGGCATAGCAATCACTCTGTGTTACCTCATATTATTTTTTCTTTTCTTGAGATGGGGTCTTGCTTGTTGCCCCAGCTGGGCTTTAACTCCTGGGCTTGAGTGATACTCCTGCATTGCCCTCCCGAGTAGCTGGAACTACTACAGGCACTTGTCACTGTGCCTGGTTAGCTTCTATCATTATTGTTTTTGAGATGGAGTCTTGTTCTGTTGCCCAGGCTGGAGTGCAGTGGTGCGATCTCTGCTCATTGCAACCTCTGCCTCCCTGGCTCAAGCGATTCTCCCATTTCAGGCTCCTGAGTAAGCTGGAATTACAGGCGCCTGCCACCAGGCCCGGCTAAGTTTTGTATTTTTAGTAGAGACAGGGTTTCATCATGTTGACCAGGCTGGTCTCGAACTCCTGACCTCAAACGATCTGTCTGCCTTGGCCTCCCAAAGTGCTGGGATTACAGGCGTAAGCCACCACACCCGGCCTATTCCTTCTTTTCCTCTGTAGCCTGAGCCACTTGGGTGTCTTCAAATCCCCGTTTTCCCCTCGCCCCCAGCTTTCATGCCTGCGGTTCCCTCATCGGGGCATGAGCTCTTCCACCACGTTTCTACCGACCTCTCCTGACCCCCACGGCTGGGTCAGGGCCCGGTGCAGTCCCCGACACGGCGCTGATGGTCCAGTGATGGCCCTGCCAGGTGACATGTCCCTCTGCCTGACCCCCACCCTGGGCACTGGGAGCCCCTCATGGGCTGGGACCAGGTGGGTCTTGGAGACTGCTCCGTCCCAACGCCTGGCTTTGGGCCCTGCACGCAGCTGTTACTAAATAAGTATTTATTGAATGTGCAAAGACACGGACCCTCTGCGCCCCCCACACACAGCGAAAACAGGTTTCTACATTGTAAACACAATCTCCGTGTAGACCCCAACCCCCAAAAAGGCAAGACACCGGCGTAGCCAAACAGATTGGTCATTATTGTACATATAGCTGGAAGGGAGGGGTGGTCCCGGAGTGAGGACAGGGCTGCCCAATACTTGGGGGGAGGAAGGGACTCTTCTTCCAAATGGGCTTGTCCGGGAACCGGGGTCCCGGGGAGCTGGGCGCCTGGTCCACATGGACCCCCTCCACCTCCCCACATACGCTGTGGAAGAAGGGCAGGAGTAGAAATGCTGGGGGAGAAGGATCCTTTGGTCTGAGATGTGGAGGTGATCATAACAGTTCCCGCCCGCTGGCTGTTTTGTTGACTTTGGAGAGGCCTTCCCGGAACCCAGAGTCGGTCATTCTGGGGGCAGACAGCAAGGAGGCGTCCAGCGCTGCAGGGCAGCAGGCGCCGCCCACCCACCCCCTACGGCAGCCCAGGCCCTACTCTTCTACCCCAATCACCTAGGCCCCGCCCCCGCCACAGCAGCCCTGGCCCCGCCCACCCTACCCTGAACCACTCAGGCCCCACCTACCTCACCCCCACAGTAGCCCAGGCCCCACCCATTCTACCCCCAACTACCTAGGCCCCGCCCACCCCGCCCCCAGAGCAGCCTTGGGTGTCGCCCTAGCGGCCCTAACCCCACCCCCAGCTCAGCCTGGCCTTAGGCACTCCACAGCTGTCCAGTCTCCACCTGCACAGCTGCCCTGGCTGCCCCCATCTCCCCTCCATCCCTCCTCAACAGCAGGCTCTGCCCTAACACTGTCCCTAGGGCTGCTACAGTCCCTCCCCCCTGCCCACCCTGCCCTGAGAGCTGCCCGCCCCCTACTCCGCCCCTAGAGCCACCAGCCCTGCCATGGTGCCCGGCTCACACTTGCTCCATCTGAACATCCTCCTCGTCCTCCTGGGGCAGCTGCAGGTACGGGTTGTCCCCTGTGGGCTGGAACTTGTAGCCCGTGAGCACGAAGAAGGCCAGGGTGGAGCCTTCCACCAAGAGCTGGGGGACAGGACAGAGTGGGGGTATCAGGCTCATGCCCCCCTCACCGTGGCTGCCCTCCTGTCCCACCCGGGCCTCAGGCTCACCTGGTATAGCCACTGCCACTGAAAGGGGACAGCCACCTGCAGCAGGATGGCGATGATGCGGGTGAAGTAGACATAGCAGATGACCTGCAGGGGTGCAAGCAGGCGTGGGGCTGGACTGCAGGGGCACGGGCAGGCGTGGGGCCAGGACTGCAGGGGCGCGGGCAGGCGTGGGGCTGGATTGATGGACCACGGGCTGGGGCGTCTGGGTGGGGGCCTCGGGATGGGGCAGCGGCCGAGGGGCTGGGGTGGGCGTGCAGCAGGTCGGTAATCGCCCTAAACCCCCCGTGAGCGAGGCGGGCTCCTACCATGACATAGTAATGCCGGAACAGCTTCAGCTTGGCCAGGTTCACCGCCACTGAGGGTGGGCACAGAGAGGGGGGTCAGGGGAGACTGAAGGTGGGAGGGAGGCAAGGGGGCTGGGGGCTGGGGGCTGGGAGAGGGGACAAACAGAACATCTGAGGGAGTGTCCAACGAGCAGAAAGTCTAGAGGGGACATTAGGTGGGGCAGAAGTCTAGAGGGGACATTAGGTGGAGCAGAAAGTCTGGAGGGACATTAGGTGGGGCAGAAAGGCCGAAGGGGGAGATCAGAGAGGAGGGAAGGGCCCCCCAATGGGGCGGAGAGGCCAGATAGAGGCATCTGGGGGGGAAGAGAGGCCAGACTGGGGCGTCCAGGGAGGCAGAGGCCTGGGGGCTGGGCAGAGAGGCCAGGAAGGGCATCCAAGAGGCAGAAAGAAGGGCCTGGGGCAGGAAGAGGGCCATGAGCAGAGGGCCCACAGGTGCAGGGCCTCACCCTTCCCGTCTGTGCCAGACGCATCCTGGAGATGCCGGATGGACCTGGGACAAGTGGAGGACACAGGGTGCGGTCAGCACAGACATCGCCCATGTGCACAGGGCAGGGCCTCAGCCGGGGGCAGGGTCCTCACCAGACTACGGGGAACAGGATGGCGCCGCAGCAGATGAGATCCACCAGGAACAAAATCTCCTTCCACAGCACGTAGTCGCTGGCGCCCTCCTCGCGGGACTCGATGACGATGTAGGCCACGTTGGCCAGGACCTGCGCAGGTGGCGGGGGTGGGTGGGCACTGCCCGGCGCGCTCCCCTCTGCCCCCACCGCCCTGTGCAGCCCTCCCCACCCTGCTCCGGAGGCCGCTCCATCTGCACCTGCATGGAGATCACGATCCCAAAGACTTTCTTCTCCTTATCCGACAGGACGCACTTGATGAAGGCCCAGCCTGAGCCGATCAGGGCGATGGTGATGAAGAGAAGAGCACCCTTCAGCCTGGGGGGGGCAGGGGACGGTGTGATGATGAGGTGGGGGGCCCGCCCTCCCCTGCCCGCCTCCCCCCAGCTGCCAGGCAGAGCGGGCGCACTCACAGGCGGGTGATGTAGTGCATGACGGCAAGGCCTTCGATGGGGTGGCCCTGGCTGTTGATGAAGTAGTAGTTGATCTGGGGGTGGACGGACAGACGGACAGTGAGGCACACGGAGGGGTGGGAGGCTGGTGGTGGTGGTGGGGGCAGGATTAGGAACACAGACCGTCACCATCAGATGGGTGGTCAGAAAGGTGAATAATGAGGACGGTGGGTGGGACTCAAAACTGGTAATTGGGGCTGAAGAAATGGAGGGAACGGTCACAGTTGGAAGGGTGAATGGTTGGACAATCAATGAGACGGACGGTCACAGCTGAACCAAGGGACAGTGACGGACAGAGCTGCCCAGCAGGACTGGCGGACAGAGGGGACGGGCGGCTGGCCACACTGGTAAAACGGGTGGACACGTGGAGAGCTGGTGGATGGCCCTCCCACAAGCCCCGGGTCTGCAGAGATTTGGGGGATGGCCCAGATGGTCTCTTCCTCCCGGCCCACCCCCCGCTGCCCCCCGGTGCGAGGCTCTCACGCTGTGGAAGAGGAGAGAGATGCTCTTGGTGAAGGCCAAGGCCGCCATGAGCCAGTGGATCTTGAAGACGCTATACCTGGTGGGAGGGTCAGGGAGAGATGGGGTGGGGGGCATCAGCAGGGCATAGGGATGGGGGTCTGGTGAAGGGACAGGGGGGACCCCCAGGGGCAGGGGCATTACATGTTCCTGCAGAGGACGGACACCCAGAAGACGCCGGCGGCCAGGAAGCAGGCGGACATGACCAGGTACAGCTTGAAAAGGGGCATCTCCGCCGCCGACAGGAAGCCATCGGGGTTCTTCTCCCGGATCATCACCTGGGGAGGGGACAGTGGTGGGCGGCGGTGGCAGCGGCACAGCCTGACCTCTGGCCTGGGAGAGCAGCGAGTGGGGGGTCTCCTGCTCTCCCGCTTTCTACTGGGCCACTCATCCACTCTGAGCCTCAGTTGGCCCCATCTCCCAAATGGGTATAACAGCTCCTACTCCGCATCCGGGAGAGCTGGGAGAAGCTAAGTGGGGTGTGGTGCTCCAGGCCCGCAGTGGGTGCTCCCTGGCCCTGCTGTCCTCCCCTCCGCTCACCGTGATGTCGAATGGATGCTCCTTTCCCGGCACTGAATTGTTGCAGTTGTGGAAGTTCAGGCTGTACTGGCCTTCTTCCGCCTGAGAGCCGACCACCACGTGGAACTGGGCGGGGGAGAGAGGAGGGCTCAGCCTGGGGGTCCTGTGGTCTGGGGCGACAGTCAGCTTGGGGGTCCTGTGCTCTGGGACGACCGTAGGGCTGCAGGAGGGCTCAGCCTGGGGGTCCCGTGCTCTGGGGACACAGTAGGGCTGCAGGAGGGCTCAGCCTGGGGGTCCCATGCTCTGGGGACACGGTAGGGCCGCAGGAGGGCTCAGCCTGGGGGTCCCGTGCTCTGGGGTGACGGTAGGGCCGCAGGAGGGCTCAGCCTGGGGGTCCCGTGCTCTGGGGTGACGGTAGGGCCGCAGGAGGGCTCAGCCTGGGGGTCCCGTGCTCTGGGGTGACGGTAGGGCCGCAGGAGGGCTCAGCCTGGGGGTCCCGTGCTCTGGGGTGACGGTAGGGCCACAGGAGGGATCAGCCTGGGGGTCCCGTGCTCTGGGGTGACGGTAGGGCCGCAGGAGGGATCAGCCTGGGGGTCCCGTGCTCTGGGGTGACGGTAGGGCCGCAGGAGGGATCAGCCTGGGGGTCCCGTGCTCTGGGGTGACGGTAGGGCCGCAGGCACTGCAGACACTCACACTGAAGTTATAGGAGTTGTTGAGGTGGCTCAGGCCTAACACCAGCTCCTTGTCCTTCCCGCTAGGACCCTGAAGGGACAGAGCCCCTCCATCAGCTGGCTCTGGGTCCCCGCAGGGCCCTGGGGTGTGCCATCTTCCCTCCCGCCCCACCTCCCTGAAACCTGAGGCACTGCGGGTGTGGACTTGGGCTTGCTGGCTGCAGCGGTCCCTCCTGTAAGAGACCAGGCAGTGATTTCAAGAGATGGATGGATAGAGGGGCGGCAGGAAAATGGGATGGGGGGTGCACAGGGCGGACCTGCCCATCCACCCCTGCCGGCACAGCCAGCCTGACTCACCGCCATCCACCTTGCGGGGGACTGTGGCCTGTGGCTTTGGGAGCCCTGGTTCGGAGGGCGCTTCGGGGAGGAGCCCAGGAAAGATAAACAACTTCTTCTGCTCTCCATACTTCCGCACCTGGACCCTGCAGGGAGGGTGGGGTGTGGCATGAGGCTGGGGGGCCGAACCTGGCTCAGGCACACAAGCCCAGGCAAAGGACTCAGTGGCCTCTGGCACCCTCTTGCGGGGCGGGGGTCCAGCTGAGTCAGCTATCACTGAGTTTCAGCCTTTGGTTCCCACTGGTCAAGGCGGCGACCGCCTTCCTGTGCTGCCTGCACCAGCAATTATTTGTCATTTCCCATGACATCAATCTACTCTTTTTCTCTTTTCTTTAGAGACAGGGTCTCGCTCTGTCGCCCAGGCTGGAGCGCTGTGGTACAGTCGCAGCTCACTGCAGCCTCAGATTCCTAGCATCAGGCAGTTCTCCCACCTCAGCCTCCGGAGTAGATGGGACCACAGGCACGTACCACCACCGTGCTTGGCTAATTTTTAAATTTTCTATAGAGACGGGGTCTCCCTATGTTGCCCAGGCTGGTCTTGTTTTCCTGGCTTCAAGTGATTCTCCTGGCTCAGCCAGCCTCCCAAAGCACTGGAATTAATGGTATGAGCCACTGTGGCCAACCCCACTGTATAATAATAATAATGATAATAGACAGGCTCTTGATCTGTCATCAAGGCTGGAGTACAGCAGTGCAATCTTGGCTCACTGCAACCTCCACCTCCCCAGCTCAGGCGATCCTCTCACCTCAGCTTCCAGAGTAGCTGGGACTACAGGCGTGCACCACCCTGCCTGGCTAATTCCTGTATATTTTTTGTTGGTAAAGACAACGTTTTGCCATGTTGCCCAGGCTGGTCTACAATTCCCGGGCCCAAGCAATCCGTTTACGTTGGCCTCCCAAAGTGCTGGGATTACATGCCTGAGCCATTGCCCGGCCCTAAGTATATTATTTAAAAATAAAGCATTTTATCTATAGAAAAGCAACATGGTTTTGTCAGACCCTGGCCCCAGGCTGCCTGGCTCCAAATCCCAGTTCCTGGGACTCAGTTTTCTCATCTGAAGAGCAGATCACAGGATAAGGAATCGATGAGTTAATGTGTTAAAGCTCCAGGACACGGCCTGGCAAACCAGAAGCACTCAACATGTGCGAACAATTGTTATTCCTTCTCACAACAGCCCTCTGTATCCGGGCCTTCTGCCCTGAGACACCAACATCCTCTGAGTCCCTCTCTCCTTCCTTCCAATAATCAGAAGACTTGAAGGCAAAACTGAAAAGTAAGTGGTGTTCTCTCTCTGCTTCTCATCCCACCTGATCAGCCCAGGTGCCTGTGGGCATCACACAGGGAAACGCAGAGGAAGGATCTGAACGATCCCCTGGTCCCCAACTCACTGCAGATCCTTGGTGTTGATGAGGAACAGGACCAGGAAGCTGCTACTGTTTTTCTGGAGAGGGCAGTCCTGGAAATCCCGGGTCTAGGTGGGTGGGGAGGAGGGAGTCTTGGTTACTCCTCCCCTGGCCCAGCTCCACCCTGTCTCCCTCCCTGTCCACCCAGGGGCTCTTCCTGCTCCTGCCTCTGAGAAAGAACAGGGGCCTTTGGGTTACAGGTGCAGAGGACAGACCCCACCCCCTCCCTCCAGCCCCTTCTCCCATCTTCCCCATTCCCTCCACTCACTGAATAGGAGTGAACTCTGCCAGATCGAACCCGGCTGAGACTGAACCCCACCTGGTGGATGGAAAAAAAAGGGGAGGGTGTGAGGGACAGTAGAGAACTCCCAGCTATCCCTTTCAGTAGCAATAGAAACCTAACCTCACATTTACTGAACACCTAATGTGTGCTAGATCCCACACACTCTCTCTTTTTTTTTCAGAGTTGGGGTGGTGGGTGGACCTCATTCTGTTTCTCAAGCTGGAACACAGTGGCAGGATCATAGCTCACTGCAGCCTCGAACTCCCGGGTCCAAACGATCCTCTCACCTCAGCCTCCCGACTGGTTGGGACTACAGGCACACCTCACCATGCCTGGCTAATTTTAAAAACTTTTTGTAGAGACGGGGGTTCTCACTGTGTTGCCCAGGCTGGTCTTGAACTCCTGGCCTCAGGCAATCCTCCCACCTTGGCCTCCCAAAGTGCTAGGACTACAAAGCCCGAGCCACCCGCCCTGCCTGTCCCCCACGTCTTAAGAAAAGTGCCTAGCACATCCTGTTTAAGACATCAGTATTCCCAGTTACAGATGAGGAAACAGGCTCAGAGAGATCACGGGACTTGCACAAGATTACATGGGTAGAGGCAGAGCTGGGAACCCAGAACCAGGGGATTGCATCCTGCTCTCCTTTAGCAAACTCCTCAAGGTCCCTCACCAGCAGGGACTTCTCTTCTGCCTCCCGGAGGCCCAGCCGCAGGAGGCTCAACTCCACCTCCAGGGAGCCGTTGGTGTAGAAACCGAAGTTGTTCAGCTGGATGTCTGCTCGCTTCTCCCCCTGCCGGAGACCAACGAGGCAGAGGCAGTTCAGACCTCTGCCCAGCCCCAGGAGTCTGGCACGAGGATCCCCCGAAGGGCCTCCTGGTACCCCTCTGTTTAGGAAAGGCCCGGAGGATGACAAGAGAAAGTTGAGAGGGACTTCCTCCCTGCAGGGAAAGGGTGGTCCTGCATTCTCCGACTTCTCTTCTGAACCCAGGAACAGAGATCCTGGGGCACGTGGAAGTCCCCCCACTGGGATAAGCACAACCCAGAGAACAGTTATTCACCTCGGAGGGCCTGGCCACCTTCCGGAAGAACTTTTAGATTCCAGTTGAGCTCCCAGCAACATTTCAACGGAACCCCCCCAATCCCATTAAGTGCCCCGAGGACCCCACTCTATAGCCCCCCCCCCCAGGACCCCGCTGTGCGGCTTCAGGGTCTTTAGCGTCCCAAAAGTGATTCCAAGAATTTAAAGGACTAAGACCCAACTGGGGGGGAGGGGGTGTAGTCCCCAAGAGATGGAGCCACGCCCCCGAAGGGAGGGGCCCGACCCTAGCGATGCGGGCCCGGCAACTCCATCCGGAGGACGGAAGGGGATCCCGGGACGAGACCACTCCGGGCCCGGAAACGGGGGGCGCCGGACCACTCCATCCCGCGTCGGGGGCGGGGGAGGGCGGACGAGACCACTCCAAGCCAGGGGGCTTCTCCGAGACAAAGTTGCGCCCCCGACCCCAGACCCTCACGCGGCGGGCCTCACCGTCAGCGCCAGCCGGTGGATGCGCCCGGAGCAGCCGCCCAACAGCAACAGCAGAAGTAGCCGCTGCCCCCACCTCCCGCGGCCGAGCCCCCTCCTCTCGCTCACTGCCATCTCTGGAGCCACCGCCTCCCCGACTCCGCCTCTGGCGCCCAAGCCCGCCCACCGATGAGCCAATCGCCGCACGGCGGGACCCGGTGCTTCGGGATTTCCAGTCTGCCAGCCAATCAACAATTGCCTCTCCGCAAGGCCGCCTACTTACGACACCCGATGGACAGCACCAGTTCCGAATGGGAGTGCCGACAACGCTTAACCCCCGCGCTCACTCTCACCAATCGCTATAAAGATTGTCCAGGATGTGATTTAATGAGCAGTTTATCTAACCAATTGTCATGGATCTGATATCCGGCCCTTGAAGCGGAATTTCTCCACCCAGTCTTAACGGTCCGGGACTACATTACCCAGAATGCAGCGGGAGCAGACAAGGGCAACAAGGCATTAAATAAACTACATTTCCCAGTATCGTCAAGGACGGACTTCCTCTTCTTGCCTCAGGGATGTGGCTCCCAGCCAGAGCTCAGGCTTTTGGTAAACACACGCATCTGTTCAGGCCTGACCTGTTTTCCTAATCTTCCTGGTCCACAGAGAGGCCTAAAGCTGGCCTCTGGTTAAAGTTTGACTCTAGGATGACCTATGACCTCAGGCTGAGACCCCAGCCTTAGGTTAAGCCTTTTATTCCAGAGTGAGGCAATTGGAGACGCACCCCCAGATTACAGGCTAGACCGGACTCCGGGCTGAACTCTGACCCCAGGTGAACTCACCCTGCAAGTTGAGTCCCAACTTCAGCCTGAAATTCTGACATCCCCTCGTCCCCCACACCACACACTGAGGCTTCATCTCTGGTTTAGGCCACCGATCTGGACTAGTTCTGACTCCAGATTGGACCTGACCCCTTACTGGGTTTCTAATCCTTCTGGTTAAGCCTCTGGCTTCAGTTTGAGACCCTATCCCCACCGTGGTGCTGACCTGGGTTGAACCCCAATTCCAGTTTGTGTCTCTGAGCAGAGGTGAACTCAGAACTTTGCTAGGCTGAGCCCCCATTTCAGACGAGCCACTAAACTCACTGGGTTCAGTTGCCCAACTGCAATCAGACATTTTCTAGCTCAGAAGCCACCAGCAGGTGGGGCCAGGTCCCAGCAGAGACATCAGTCCCAGTGTGGGCTCCCAAAGCTCTCCTGGGCTCACCTGTATCTCTCTGTCCTGGGAGCCTGGGTGCTCTTGTGTAAGGGGAACGTATCCCCAAGGGCCCCCCTGCAAGACGCCCCGCCTTCTCTGTAGCTACAGAGAAAGCGCCAAAGGCCGGAGAGAATGGGGGTGGGAATCCCTAGTGCCTCCTCTTCTCTTTCATCCCAGCACCTCAAAGGGATTTACAAGGTGTGAACAGACTTTTATGGGAGAGGTGACAGACTTCCCTTCTCCACGGCCCAGATGTCCCAGATGTCGGGGGGAGGGGCGGAGGCGGAATCTCAGGGGCTGTACTGAGAATTAAACCAGATTAAACCTTCATGGATGGGACTGGAAAATGGGCAGATGCAGGCGCTAACTGGAAGGCAGCTGGGGAAGGGCCTGGGCCTGGCGCCCCAAGGACAGCCCGTCCTCAGTTTCCCAGCGGAGACTGGGGGAGGGAAGGCAGGATGCGGTGCGGGAGCTAATGGACCCGGCCTTGGCGGAGGCGCGTCCTGGGTTGGATCGAAGCCCTCTCATCCGTCCTGTGGCCGGAGGGACCAGACCATTAGTGGGACGAACCTAGACGCCTGGAGCCGGGCCGGCTCGCAAGAACGGGGTGACCTCAGGTTGCCCCTGCAACGGGGTTGAGGAAGGACTTATTGAGTTTGGGGTTTTAGCATCTTGGCCCTTTAAGGAATAATTGCGGGGAAAGGGGAAAAGGAGATAGGAAGAACCGTTTGGAGTGGGGAAGGAAGATGAGAGGACGAGAGGGACCCCGGGGATTTGGAAAAATGGGTGGGGGTTCTTTAAGGGGTCCAGCGGAGTCGAGTGGCAACGTTTCTTTAAGAGGGGGCGGAGCGTCCGTTGGGCCCCGCCCCCGAAGCGCAGGACTAGGGCTCCGCGCGGGCGGGGGCGTGGCACAGCGTGCAGTGGGGCGTGGAAGGGTCTGGGGTGGGCCGGGCCGGGAGGGGTGGGGCGGGGCCAGGCGCACCGCCCTCGGCTGAGTCTCCCCGGGGAGGGCGGAGGGCGGAGGGCGGCGGGCGGCGGGCGGCGGGCGGCGGGGACCGGGTGCGGTGGTGGCTGCGGCGGCGGCGGCGGCGGGAGCAGCATGGATTGGGGCACTGAGCTGTGGGTAAGTCCAATCGGCCTGCCTCTAAGTTCCCCTTTGCTGGGGTCCAGGTACCCCCCTTTTGTCCCCAGTGTATCTTAGAGGGGGCTCCGCGCCTTCCCCTTCCACCAACCCCTGGGTCCCCGCCCTCCACCCTCCGCCCTCTCTCGGAGTGTATCTGGGAGTCTCAGCACGCTCAGGGGCGAAGGGCAACTTTGCCGAACCGGCATGGGGAAACTGAGGCACAGAGTTGCGAGTGAGGTGGGCAGAAGGAATCCTGGGGCCCGGCCGGGGCGGCTGGGAGAGGTCACCTATTTTGGGCTCCCTGGCCGGGCAGGCGGCTTATCTTACGGCCCCTGGGTCCCTGCCCGTCGTCCGCCTGTCCGGCTGGGAGGGGGGAGGGGACCCTCTGGTCACCCTCATCCCCACCCACGTGGGACCTAGAAGTCCTGACCGCCCTTTCCCTCGCCTTTAATCAACACCTAGGTGCTGGGGACGCTCATGGAGGGGAAGCGGGATGCTAAGCTCGGCCTAATCCCCCTCCCTGGCTTCCCCAGGCCCAGGGCGGGATCGCTCCCTGGTCGCCTATAACCTCAGCCCTGGAAGCCCCAGAAATTTCCCCCTATCCTAGCCGGACCTCTGACCCCTCCCCTTCCTGGGGGTGGTGGAATCCCTGAGTTCTCAGTGCAGCGGGGGTAACCAGACCGCCACTCCCTCCTCCAACTCTGCGATTTCTTTTGGATGTGTAGTGGGGTCAGTGGGGGAAATTGAGTCACCCATTGGGGGATCCCGGGAAGCAAGGAGATTCAGGGAACCTGGTGCCTGCCCCCTGGCCACTCAGGGGCCCCCAGTCTGCGAGGAACCCTGCCCCTCTGGCCTTGACTCACGCCGGGCCGGCCGGATTTTCCGGAATCCGGGGGGATTAGGGGAGCCTGAGCTGGGGGAGTGGCCCTGTCCCCTTCCACGCCCCTCTTGGCGGTCCTATGTCTGAGACCCCTGTCTCCCGGCCGGGGTGGCTGGGCCCTGGGCGCTGTTCTCCGGCCCTTCCCGGGAAGGGGAGGGGGTTCCCGCCAGTTTCCTGCCTCCCCCCGCGCCACGCCGGGGCGGCGCCGGGAAGCCACTCCTAGGAACGCAGAGCCTTGGAGCTCCCTGGGAGTCTGGTCGGCGGGCTGTGGGGTCCCAAGATCGTGACCCCGGCTCCTCTCTCCTCCTCCCCCACCATGTCCCCTGTCAGGATCAGTTCGAGGTGCTCGAGCGCCACACGCAGTGGGGGCTGGACCTGTTGGACAGATACGTAAAGTTCGTGAAAGAACGCACCGAAGTGGAACAGGCTTACGCCAAACAACTGCGGTGAGACCCTGGGGTGGACGCTACGGAGGACGCGCCTGGGGCGAGGGGGAGCGGTGGGAGGACTGCGGGCTCAGCCCTCCTACCTCTGTCTCCCCTTAGGAGCCTGGTGAAAAAATATCTGCCCAAGAGACCTGCCAAGGATGATCCCGAGTCCAAGTAAGGTTGGAGAGGGGCTGCAGGGCTAGATTGGTGGGGGAGGGCGGTGCGTGGGTCTCACTTCCCCTCCCTCAGCTGGGACACCCCACACCGCTCCTCTCACTTCCCCCTCTAGAGGTGAGAGCAAGGATGAAAGATGCGGGATTATCTAGGTTGGAATCCTGAGTCCACTACTATGTAGATGAATTGCCTTGGGCTTGTGATTCAGGGTTTCTGCCACTATTTTCCTTAACTGCTAAATACAAAGGCCCCAGCAGTTACAAAACCAGTAACTTTGGGCAGATGACTTAAAGTTTTGCGCCTCTGTTTTTCTCATCTGTAAAATGGGATGATGACGATTCCTCCAGCTTTGTAGGTCTTGCATGAACACGAGCTGAGTTACTGTGTTAAAACGGTGTGCAGTCCATATTAAATGCCATCAGGAGCATTTGACTTTACTTTGAGTCCCCAATTCCAAAATCCAAAAAGCCCTGGAAATCAAGTTGCTTTGGTCACTTGTTTGGTGGCAGTCTCTGACCTGAACTAACTTTTTGTTAATTGTAGTTTTATTTTATTTTATTTTTTTTTTTTAAGACAGAGGCTCGCTCTGTCACCCAGGCTGGAGTGCAGTGGCGCCATCTCAGCTCACGGAAACTTCCGCCTCCCAGGTTCAAGTGATTCTCCTGCCTCAGCCTCCCTAGTAGCTGGGATTACAGTCACCTGCCACCATGCCCAGCTAATTTTAATATTTTCAGTAGAGACAGGGTTTCACCATGTTAGCCAGGCTGGTAATTGTAGTTTTGACTTTTATCCCACTTAGTGTGAATGTTAACACCTCTCATTGTAAAAAAAAAAAAAAAAAAAAAAAAAAAGGGCTGGGCGCGGTGGCTTACACCTGTAATCCCAGCACCTTGGGAGGCCTAGGCGGGTGGATCACTTGAGGTCAGGAGTTCAAGACCAGCCTGGCCAATGTGGTGAAATCTTGTCTCTTCTAAAAATACAAACATTAGCCAGGTGTTGTGGTGGGTGCCTATAATCCCAGCTACTCGGGAGGCTAAGGCATGAGAATCGCTTGAACCCGGGAGGTGGAGGTTGCAGTAAGCCGAGATCGCACCACTGCACTTCAGCCTGGGCAACCGACTGTCTCAAAAAAAAAAAAAAAAAAAAAGATACGGTGTTTGATTACAAAATGATGTCCCCAACCCCACTGAAATGATGCATAAAAGATGGTATAAGCCTTGTACACCATCTTTATTTTATTTATTTATATTTTTTGAGACAGAGTCTCGCTCCGTCACCCAGGCTGGAGTGCAGTGGCACAATCTTGGCTCGCTGCAACCTCCGCCTCTCTGGTTCAAGCAATTCTCCTGCCTCAGCCTCCTGAGTAGCTGGGATTACAGGCACATGCCACCATACCCGGCTAATTTTTTGTAATTTTAGTAGAGACAGGGTTTCACCGTGTTAGCCAGGATGGTCTTGATCTCTTGACCTCAGTATACCATCTTTAAAAACTGGAAAATTCTGTGTTCCAAAATACATTCGAGGTCCAGTGCAGTGGCTCACACCTGTACTCCCAGCACTTTGGGAGAGTGAGGAGGGAAGAGGCGGAGTTCGGGGGGATTGGAGTTTGAGACCTCATCTCAAAAAAAAAAAAAAAAAAAATTAGTCAGGTATGGTGGCGTGTGGCTGTGGTCCCAGCTATTTGGGAGGCTGAGGTGGGAGGATCACTTGAGCCCAGGAGTTTGAGGCTGCAGTGAGACACGATTATACCACTGCACTGCAGCCTGGGTGACAGCAAGACCCTGTCTCAAAAAAAAAAAAAAAAAAAAAATTCTACTCAAAGGTTGGGGTTAAGGAATATGGACCACAACTTGTCATTGCTTCAAGGATTAAATTCTTGGGGCTTAACCCTTTTCCACCTGGAGGTGCGTCCTGGGGCATCAGCCTATTTGGGGGGGCCTGACTCCCTGTTCCCCGATTCTCATCCTACCCCAGATTCAGCCAGCAGCAGTCCTTCGTACAGATTCTCCAGGAGGTGAATGACTTTGCAGGCCAGCGGGAGTTGGTGGCCGAGAACCTCAGTGTCCGTGTCTGTCTTGAGCTGACCAAGTACTCACAAGAGATGAAACAGGAGAGGAAGATGGTGAGGAACTCCCCTCCGATTCAGGTTTTGGGAAGGGCTCCTGCTGGAACCCTGGCGAGCCTTATCGCTCTTCTTTCTGTAGCACTTCCAAGAAGGGCGGCGGGCCCAGCAGCAGCTGGAAAACGGCTTCAAACAGCTGGAGAATGTGAGTTTGCAGAGGTGGCAGTGACTGTGGCCCGGAGGCACGGGGGTCAGGGTTGCAGATCCTGGAGTCAGGGACCTGGCCTCTTTGTCAGACCTGGTCCTTCCCTGCCCCATAGGCTTCTAGTACGCCCTTGTCCCCTACTTACTGGTTGACATCCCAACAATCCCTGAAACCTTGGTTTCCCACCCTGCTGTCTTTGGGAGGGTGGCTCCCTCACTCTGGTTCTGTCCCCTACACAGAGTAAGCGTAAATTTGAGCGGGACTGCCGGGAGGCAGAGAAGGCAGCCCAGACTGCTGAACGGCTAGACCAGGATATCAACGCCACCAAGGCTGACGTGGAGAAGGTGTGTGAGGGGGTGGCGGGGTCTGGGACAAGCTTAGGGGGTCCGGGTGGGACGTGACCAGAACCTGGTAGTACCTTCCACCTCCTCATTCCTCAGGCCAAGCAGCAAGCCCACCTTCGGAGTCATATGGCCGAAGAAAGCAAAAACGAATATGCAGCTCAACTGCAGCGCTTCAACCGAGACCAAGCCCACTTCTATTTTTCACAGATGCCCCAGATATTTGATGTGAGTGCTCCCAGTTCTCAGACCTACCTTCCCCAAAGCCCCCAAATGTTAGCCAACTCCTGCACATTCGTCAAAACCCCAGCTGCAATGTCCCAGTCCCTAGATTGAAAGGGAATCAGAAACCTATCATAACAGCGAGCTGTGCTTTTAATCAGCTGTTCTTCCTGCTGGGCATGCCTTTTACTTGTTTGTTTATTTACTTCTATAGAGAGATGGGGCCTGGCTCTGTCACCCAGGCAGGAGTGCAGTGGCGCAATCACAGCTCACTGCAGCCTGGAACCCCTGGGCTCAAGCAAGGTTTCTTTCCTTTTGAAATTCCTACTTATTATTTTAAGCTCCACCTCTAACCACCTCTCTGAAAGGTCTCGAATTTCCCCTCTCCTGTTTCAATCTAGCGCTCCATTCTCTGTCCCATCCCAGGCCCTGGAAGTATCAGGGCTGGTTCTGCTTTTTCTTCAAATCCCTGCTCCTTTGTCTCGCCTTTGCTGACCCCCTAGGCAGGCGTCCCCCTCTGAGGTCCCCCTGGCACTGTGTCGCTCCCCAACCACACTGGGCTGGAGTCTCTTCTCTTCCTGACTCTGTCTTCCCCTCCAGACTGGCTTGGGGTTGGGGCCAGCGTGGAGTGCGATCATATTTGCAGAGTGAATCACTGTGCTTCTAGTCCCTCTGTTAGCACCCCTGAGCCACCCTTGTCCCCGTCCCTACAGAAGCTCCAAGACATGGATGAACGCAGGGCCACCCGCCTGGGTGCCGGGTATGGGCTCCTGTCGGAGGCCGAGCTGGAGGTGGTGCCCATCATCGCCAAGTGCTTGGAGGGCATGAAGGTGGCTGCAAATGCTGTGGATCCCAAGAACGTGGGTGCCTGGTCTGGGTCCAGTGGGCCATGGGAAGGGCGGAGGGAAGTCCCCATACGCTGGTCACTTGACTACTCATCCACTGTCCCCCTCCCCCAGGACTCCCAAGTCCTTATAGAGCTGCACAAGTCAGGTTTTGCCCGCCCGGGCGACGTGGAATTCGAGGACTTCAGCCAGCCCATGAACCGTGCACCCTCGGACAGCAGTCTGGGCACCCCCTCGGAAGGACGACCGGAGCTCCGAGGCCCAGGCCGCATCCGCACCAAGCGCTGGCCCTTTGGCAAGAAGAACAAGGTGGGGGCCGGGACCCTTGGGATGGTGGGGGAGAAGGACAGTGAGGTGGGGACAGTGGGGCCCCTGTTGAGTCAGCCCCAGCCGCCTGAACGCCGAGTCCCGGGCAGGAATTTTCCTCTTGGCTGCCAGCCCGGGCTGGAGGGAAGGAAGGCGGGCGGGCCGCTTGGCCTGGGAGTCCCCCGAGGCGAAGGCGGGGGCAGGGTGGGGAGGTCTGTGGCGTTTGTCTGCTGCTTCTCTGGATGCTGGGAGAAAACCTGCTGGTGGAATTCAGAGCTGGCCTGAGGGCTGGTGACACCATCCCTGGGGACTCCCCGAGTTTCTCTCTCCATCCTGCTGATGGGACTCCGGGAGCTGCCCTGCACGTCCTGGTTTCTTGGGTTTTTGGATTTTAATATACCTTAGCACCCTTGGTTTATACCTTTGATTTATACTCTGGGTCCCTCTTGACTTACACTCTCATACCTCTCCTTGACTTCCACCTGCGATCCCCGAGCTTAAACCTCTGACGCCGCTAACCCCTCTCATTTTCCTGCCTTCCACTCCCTCTCAGCTTGTGGTTTTATTTTTGTTTATCTTTTGTGTCCTCCGTGGCCTCACACCTGTCTGAGACCTCGATTCCT
This sequence comes from Macaca nemestrina, assembly GCF_043159975.1. Classification (NCBI taxonomy): domain Eukaryota; kingdom Metazoa; phylum Chordata; class Mammalia; order Primates; family Cercopithecidae; genus Macaca; species Macaca nemestrina. Next base: position 6,342,947 of record NC_092144.1, read on the forward strand.
GCATGCGTCTTCTAGACTGTCAGCCCAGAAAGCTAAGTGGACAGAGAGACATGGGTCTGCCTGCCTCCTGGACCCATGCTTGCTCCCGGACATAACATTCCAGAGACCTAGGAGATACCGGGGGTGTGAGAGTTCTGGCTTTTGGGCTTACAGTTCAACGTCCTCCCCGCCACCTTCCAGATGTTTTTGTGTCGCTCCTGCATGCGTTTTCTCTGTGTGATTGTGTATCTTGAGTTGTGGTTTTCTTACCGTTTTTTTCTTTCTCCATTTTGTTTTTCCTTTTTTCTTTTCGCGTCCATCCGTCCATCCGTGCATCCATTCCTCCGTCCATTCGTCCTCATTTTCTACATCCTCCTACACCCCCCTACCCCTTCAACCTATCCCCCTCCCCGGCCCCCTCCGGTAGCCTCGCCCCCCACCCCTCTCCCCCCTGGGGGGTCCCGTACCCTCGGCATTGCCTAACGGACCCCCGTCCCCCCGCTCCGGCCGTGACCCCTTGGCCATACTGAGCGAGATCAGTAAGTCGGTCAAACCGAGGCTAGCATCCTTCCGCAGCCTTCGAGGCAGCCGTGGGGTAAGTGAGGCCTCGGGGCAGGAGAAGGTGGTGGCCCTAGCCTGCCCAGCGGCGGGTGGCGGGACCCTGGGCTCGCTTCCTGCCGCTGGCTGGGCCCCTCTTCCCTGGTTGCCCAACCCAGACCCGCTTTGCTTTGTGCATGGCCTCGCTGCCAAGAACCATGGCTGGGGAAGGAAGTGAAATATCTCAGAAGGGTGCAGAGTCTGGCAGCCTAGACTCCTTGATCCCAAATTCAGCCCTCTACCCACCTTGCAGACAGTGGTGACCGAGGATTTTAGCCATTTGCCCCCAGAGCAGCAGCGAAAGCGGCTTCAACAGCAGTTAGAAGAACGCAGTCGTGAACTTCAGAAGGAGGTTGACCAGAGGTAAGGTGGTGGGGTGGGGAAGGGCAGGCAAGGAACATGATAAAATAGTAGATGATTTCCATTTATTTATTTATTTTTTAATTTTATTCTATTTTATTTTTATTTTGTGACAGGGTCTTACCCTGTTGTCCAGGCTGGAGTGCAATGCCATGATCTCAGCACACTGCAGTCTCCACATCCCAGGTTCAAGCAATTCTGTGCCTCAGCCTGCTGATTAGCTAGGACTACAGGCATGCACCACCACGCCCAGCTAATTTTTATATTTTTAGTAGAGGCGGGGGTTTCCCCATATTGGCCAAGCTGGTCTTGAACTCCTGGCCTCAGTTGATCTGCCTGCCTTGGCCTCCCATAGTGCTGGGCTTATAGGCACGAGCCAGTGCCCTGGTCTGTAAATGAATGACATTTAAGTGGTACTCAAAGATCTCCCCAACAATCCCAAGGCCCTGACAGTTTTACAGGTGATTCCTACCACACTTATGAGAAACAGTTACTTCTTGGCCAGGTGCAGTGGCTCACGCCTGCAATCCCAGCATTTTGGGAGGTTGAGTCAGGAGGATCACCTGAGCCTAGGAGCTTGAGACCTGCCTGGGTAACAGAGACCCCATTTCTAGCAAAAATAAAAAAATTAGCTGGGTGTGGTGGTTTGTGTCTATAGTCCCAGCCACTTGGGAGGCTGAGGTGGGAGGATGGCTTAAGCCTGGGAAATTGAGACTGCAGTGAGCTGTGATTGCACCACTTGCACCTCAGCCTGGGTGTCAGAGTGAGACCCTGTCTCAAAAAGAAAAAAAGAAACAGTTACTTCTTGTCTTATACAAGTCATTCCAGCAAACAGAAAAAGAGTGAAAGCTGTCAGCCTCTTGAGGCTGACGAATCCTGATTCCCAAATCAATGGCCAAGAATTCAAGAAGATAAAATCGAGGGCTCGTTTTACCTTATTTATGATAATAGATGCAAAATCCTAGCCAAGCAAATCCAGTGTTTAAAAAATAATACATCACTTTGGGAGGCCAAGGCGGGTAGATCACTTGAGGTCAGGAGTTTGAGACCAGCCTGACCAACATGGTGGTCTCTACTAAATGGTTTGTCTCTACTAAAAATACAAAAACTAGATCGAGACCATCCTGGCTAACATGGTGAAACCCTGTCTCTACTAAAAATACAAAAATTAGCCAGGTGTGGTGGCGAACACTTGTAGTCCCAGCTACTCGGGAGGCTGAGGCAGGAGAATGGCATGAACCCGGGAGGTGGAGCTTGCAGTGAGCCGAGATTGCGCCACTGCGCTCCATCCTGGGTGACAGAGCGAGACTCCGTCTCAAAAAAACAAACAAAAAAAATACAAAAACTATCTGGGCATAGTGGCACGTGCCTGTAATTCCAGCTACTTGGGAGGCTGAGGTGGAGAATTTCTTGAACCTGGGAGGTGGAGGTTGCAGTGAGTTAAGATTGCGCCACTGCACTCCAGCCTGGGTGATACAGCGAGTCTCTACCTCAAATAATAATAGTAATAATACATTAGCCGAGTGTGGTGGCTCATGCCTATAAGCCCAGCACTTTGAGAGGCTTGGTAGAAGGATCGCTTGAGCTTAGGAGTTCAAGGCCAGCCTGGGCAACACAGTAAAACCCCATCTCTTAAAAAAAAGAAGAAGAAAAACCCAAATAAATTTTTTTAAAAACAAAAAAAAAAGAAAAAGAAAAAAGCCACCATTCGTTGGGTTTTATCCCAATAATGCAAAGATGGTTCAATATCAAAAAATGTATCCATCTAGCTCACCACATTAATTGGCTAAAAGAAAAAAAAAGCAGCCTATGGTTATCTAACAGCTCAAACACTTAAAATATTCACAATAAAAAAATCTGCCAGATTAAAAAAAAAATCTTTACTCACTCTTTCCAAGCAACAAAATCCTCTTCCCAGTCCTGTTACATAATAGGAATGACGTTTGCCACTTGCAAACAGGCAGCCAAATTATATTTTGCCATTTGCATGTAACCTCTTGGACAGAATGGCTTTTATTGGTGTAAAGTTCCATTCAGAACTCTCTAGTTCCTGGGTTTCTACGGTGGAGGGATTAAGGGTGCATGTTCTAGAGTCACGACAAACTGAACTTGATTTCCAGCTTCATCTCTGAGGTCTTGGGCAGCTTGTTTCACCTTTTAATTCCTCAGTTTCTTCATCTGTAAAATGGGTCAGGTATTAGAACTGGAAATGAAGTTGGCCAGGTGCAGTGGCTTACACGTGTAATCCAAGCACTTTGGGAGGCCAAGGCAGGCAGATGGCTTGAGGCCAGGAGTTTGAGACCAGCTTGGCCAACGTATGGAAATCCTGTCTCTACTAAAAATATAAAAATTAGCCAGGCATGGTGGCGTGCGCCTGTAGTCCCAGCTACTCTGGAGGCTGAGGCACAAGAGTCACTTGATCCCGGGAGGCGCAGGTTGCAGTGAGCCGAGATTGCGCCACTGCACTCCATCCTGGGCGACAGAGTGAGACTGTGTCTCAGAAAAAGATAAAAAATAACTGGAAGGAAGTTGAGCTCAGATCTGGTCTTTTCCAAAGGTCTATTATAGTCATGACTACCTGTATGTACAGACATAGAGGAGACGGATGAGAAACTAATGATAATGATAACAGTATTTATTAGTCACTTACTGTATTCTAGGCACTATTCTAAACAGTGTACATGGATTTATTCGAATTCTCAAGTTTTCCTGAGAGATTGCATGTAGACTTAAGATCCTGTTTTGTTTAGTGTTATATTTATTTATTTTTTCCCCACCGCCTCCTTCCCCTCGTTTTTTTTTTATTTTTTTAAATTGTTTTAATTTTTTACTAGAGACAGGTCTCACACTGTTGCCCAGGCTGGTCTTGAACTCCTGGCCTCAAGTGATCCTTCCACTTCAGCCTCCCAAAATAATGCTGGAATTACAGATGTGAGCCACCGTGGCCAGCCCAGTGTTATATTTTTGATGCTTAGAATAGTACCTGTATGCAGTAGGTACTCAATATGTATATGAGTAATAGTGAGGACTTACTAGGTATCAGGCATTGTATTAATCCTCACAATGACCCACATGAGATAGTTGGATCATTATCTCCATTTCCAAGATAAGCAAACAGCATCAGGGGTTCAATGATTTAAGCCAAGCTCACACAACTAGGAAATACTCAAACTGAGATTCGAACCCAGGCAGTCGGGCACTAGTATTTGCATCCTCAACCATTGTCATGCCTTGCTATTTGCTCCTTGATGCAAAACTCCTGTATTTTGCTTGTTAAATCACATGGAGCCTGGTGACTCATGCCTCTAATCCCAGCACTTTGGGAGGCTGAGGCAGGAGGATCCCTTGAACTCAGAAGTTTGAGACCAGCCTGGGCAACATAGCCAGACCCCATCTCTACTAAACATTTTTGAAAAAAAATCAGGCGAGTGTGGTGATGCGGGCCTGTAGTCCCAGTTACGCAGGAGACTGAGGCAGGAGTATCCCTTGAGCCCGGGAGGTCAAGGTTGCAGTGAGCCATGATGGCACCACTGCACACCAGCCTGGGGAAGGAGTCAGAGCAAGACCCTGACTCAAACAAAACAATACAGCAACAAAAAAGCTCACAAGGAGCTATGTTTTCCTGTCTGCCTCTCTCCCTTGTCATAGGGAAGCCCTAAAGAAAATGAAGGATGTCTATGAGAAGACACCCCAGATGGGAGACCCCGCCAGCTTGGAGCCCCAGATCGCTGAAACCCTGAGCAACATCGAACGGCTGAAATTGGACGTGCAGAAGTATGAGGTCAGAAAAGACCCTGGGGAGGGGCGGGAGCCAGCGTGCCTGGCTGAGTCACTGCTGGGTGGGGGTAGGGGTGGGGTGGGGAGGTCGGGGAGAGGGGAGGTGTTCGGAGCTGGGGGTCTCCAACTGTTTTCCATCACAGCCTTGGCTGTGCATGGGTGATGTCAGGGAACCTCTGAGTCCAGAGTGGGCTGACCCCAGAGCTCTGCCCTGGAACGATTTTGCTGTCCCCTCCTCCCAGGCGTGGCTGGCAGAAGCTGAAAGTCGAGTCCTTAGCAACCGGGGAGACAGCCTGAGCCGGCACGCCCGGCCTCCCGACCCCCCTGCTAGCGCCCCACCAGACAGCAGCAGCAACAGCGGATCACAGGACACCAAGGAGAGGTGAGGGGTGACGCCAGAGTGAGTCTGTTCCCAGGGTTCCAGGGGGGCGTGTCTTTATCTGCCGAGTTCTCCCCAAACAGCTCTGAAGAGCCTCCCTCAGAAGAGAGCCAGGATACCCCCATTTACACGGAGTTTGATGAGGATTTCGAGGAGGAACCCACATCGCCCATAGGTCACTGTGTGGCCATCTACCACTTTGAAGGTGAGAATGGCCAGAGTGGGCTTGGCGGGGATGGGCGGCAGTGTCTCTAGCTAGGTTCAGTTTAAATTTGCCTAAAGCAGGGCTGGGCGGGTGGCTCAGGCTTGTAATCCCAGCAGTTTGGGAGGCTGAGGCAGGCAGATCACTTGAGGTCAAGCATTCCAGACCAGTCTGGCGAACATGTTGAAACCCCATCTCTACTAAAAATACAAAAATTAGCCAGGTGCGGTGGCGCACGCCTGTGATCCCAACTACTCAGGAGGCTGAGGCAGGAGAATCCCTTGAACCCAGGAAGCGGAGGTTGCAGGGAGCTGAGATCGCGCCATTGCACTCCAGCCTGGGCGACAGAACGAGACTCAGTCTCAGAAATAAAAAATAAAAATAATACATTTGCCTAAAGCAGATCTGGGCCCACCCCCACCCCCATCACAGGGTCCAGCGAGGGCACCATCTCTATGGCCGAGGGTGAGGACCTCAGTCTTATGGAAGAAGACAAAGGGGACGGCTGGACCCGGGTCAGGCGGAAAGAGGGAGGCGAGGGCTACGTGCCCACCTCCTACCTGCGAGTCACACTCAATTGAACCCTGCCAGAGGCGGGAAGACGGGGGGCTGTTGGCTGCTGCTTCTGGGCCACGGGGGGCCCCAGGACCTATGCACTTTATTTCTGACCCCGTGGCTTCGGCTGAGACCTGTGTAACCTGCTGCCCCCTCCATCCCCAACCCAATTCCACCTGTTACTCCGGACGGACCCGCTGTGCCTTCTACCATCGTTCCACCATTGATGTACATACTCATGTTTTACATCTTTTCTTCCTGCCGCTCGGCTCCGGCCATTTTGTTTTATACAAAAATGGAAAAAAAAAAAAAAAAAAAAGAAATTACATAAAGTTCCTGGAGTCGGTGCCTTATTAGAGGATTTAGATACTGGGACTGGAAGGATCTAACACCACGTTTCTTACAGGCCACACAGGGAACAAGGAAGGGAAGGTGATCTTGGGCACACCTTGGGTCAACCCTGCCCCCTTCTGGAAGTTGGCCTATATCATTGTCAGTGGGTGTCTGCTTGTGACTCAGGTAGGGAGAAGGATACCAAGTTTCCTTTTCTTTTTCTTTTTTCTTTTTGAGACAGCCTTAGGCAGTTGCCCAGGCTGGAGTGCAGTGGCGGAATCTCAGCTCACTGCAGACTCCACCTCCCGGGTTCAAGCAATTCTGCCTCAGCCTCCCAAGTAGCTGGGATTACAGGTGCACACCACCACGCCCAGCTAATTTTTTGTATTTTCTGTAGAGGCAGGGTTTTGCCATGTTGGCCAGGCTGGTCTCGAACTCCTGACCTCAAGTGATCCATCCACCTCGGCCTCCCAAAGTGCTGGGATTATGGGTGTGAGCTACCGCGCCCGGCCGGGACACCAAGTTTCATCCCTTCTGAATGCAGTGCAGCTTCTGAGAATGGGTAGCACTTATTGAGGACCTACTGTGTGCCAGGCATTCTCCACCTGCGGTCTCATTCCCAGCCACAATTCTTAGAAAGTACACAGCCTCAACTTTTACATTTTGTAAAAGTTTTTTATTTTTCAGTTTTTGTAGAGATGAGGTCTCACCATGTTGCCCTGGCTGGTCTTGAACTCCTGGCCTCAAGCCTTCCTTCCGCCTCGGCCTCCCAAAGTGCTGAGATTACAGGCCTGAGCTGCTGCACAGCCATGATTTTGTTAAAGGCAGACACAGAGAGGTGAAGTGATCTGCTAGAAATCACAGCTTTTAAGAAGCGGAGTCACATTTGAACTCTGGCCTCTGATGCCAGATCTGCAGGTCACATGTTCACCATGCCCCGGATGACCCTGACTGCCCTCCCCACCTCTGCTGTGAGGCACAGGGCAGGTTTCCGCCTGAGGACGTGAGGAGCCTGGGACGACTCCTTTGGTCTCTTCCGGGGTCTTCAAAAACCTGGGGGTCCCGGGTGTGAAGAAAGGGGTCTGCGCTCTCAGCTGTCAGGCTCCAGGCGCTGTGACAGGACGCCGAGGACGCGCTGGAACTTCTCAAAGCGTTCAGCGCGCGGAGCTCCCGCGCCCCGGCTACCCCAGAGCAGCCTCCGCAGGAAGCCGGTGGTCAGGGCCTCCCTCAGCTCTGGGTTAGGCCGGAATCCTGGAAACAAGGTCAGGTGGGCTGGGGGCGGGGCCCAGGCGCCCGCCTCGCCCCTCCCAACCTCCTGCACCTGCCTTTCCCCTGAGGACTTTGACCCAACAGCGGCCCGGGAGGGACTTGCCCCACCTGCGGGATGACTAGGCGGGGTCAGAGGGGAGGGGGCTTCCAGCCCTCTGCAGGAATGGGGGTGGGGTGCCTGAGGGGCTCTACTAGAGTGCAAGGGGGTGGCCTGTTCCAGGTGCCAGATCCTGGGGGTCCCGCCTTAGGGGCTGTGTGCCTGGACGTGGGGCTGCACCGGTGGCGGGATCCCAGGTTGTCGGGGAAGGTGGGGGATCTTGTCGGCTGGGCTGCCCTAGGATAGGAGGGAGGAATCGTTTGGAGGGAGCAGGGCGTTCCTCGAGATCGGGATCCCTGGGGTGCGGGATCGTTCTAGGTGGGAAGGGGGAGTGGGGACCCGCGGAGGTGGCTCTGGGGTCAGGACAGCCCGCTTTGAGGTAGACGGCCCTGTTCCTATCAATACCGCTGGAAGCAGCGTTTGCTCGGGGTGAGAACCTTCCTGGAGTGGAGACGTCCCAGTTTGGGTGGGGCTCCGGGAGGCGTGGCGAGAGGCTCCCTTCCTGGGACAGGTTGGGTTTGGGGGTCCGGCCAGAGCTTGCCGGATCTGAAGTCTGCAGTACAGAGCAGAGGGAACGCTCACCTAGCAGGCGCTGGGCTGCCACCTTGCGGAATTTGGGTGCGTCCCGGGCCATGTGACGCGCCCCGTGCAGGGTGCGCAGCAGCCGCTCGCAGCTCTCATCCAGCGGCCCCGCGACTTCCTCGCCCTCCAGCAGGCGCACCATGGGTGCCACGTGCGGCAGCGCCACCTCGCCGGGGTCGCAGGGTCCTGCGGAGGGAGAAGGTCTGATCTGGGTTTGGGGCTGTAGATAGGGCATGGGGCAGAGGTGGAACCTAGGACAGATGCAAGGGCGGGGCTTAGGATTGAGCGACAGCGGGGTCTGCGGACAGGGGCCAGGATCACAAGCCCCGTATGGGGGGCGGGGTCTATGGCGAAGGGGCGGAGCCTAGGGAAAGAGGCTGGGATCAAGGCTGGTAAGGGGGCGTGGCCCTAGGAACAAGTCCCGTGTGGAGGGCAGGGCCTAGAACTGATGTAGGAACAGGGCATAGGACTAGATTAAGATTTCTGTTAAATTTGGTCTGGGCCCCCGGAGGATGCCAAGCCCCAGACCTTCACTCACCAGCGCCCTCATCCAGAGCCCGCATCAGCGGCTTCAGCTCCTGTTCAAAGGCCAGCGCAACCTCCGTGTGGCTCCTTCGGAGCTGGCGCCACGTGTGCTCCAACCGGGACACCTGGGAGAAGAGACCTGCGCATGCCTCCTCTCCTGTCTTCCCAGTCACCCGCACTCCAGCTTCCTCCACTCCCTGCTCCCCACGAACCTGGGGCATGAGCAGGGCGCCCATGACCGCAGCCAGCCCGGGCAGGTCCCCCGCTGCCCCTGGCCGCAGCGCCAGCGCCAGCTCTACCAGGCCCCTCAGTGCGGCTGCGCGCTCCTCCAGCGGCCCCGAGCAGCCCAGCACTGCCAGTGCCCCGGCCAGCGCCAGTGTCTCATGCCTGCAGAAGCGGAGGGCAAGGGTCTGGGGGCAGTGGGGAGGTTTGTAATGCAGGGGTGAGGGGGGATAGGATGTGGCATTGCCCCATCTCCCTTCTTCCCTGAGGAACCATGAGTGGGGAGCTGTTTGGAGACTTTCGGAAGTCGGGGGGAATTGGCCTTCCCCAGCCAAGATTCCAAGTGGCTGGCTCACCTCTCTAGCAGTTCCAACCTCAAGCGACATCCATGGGGAAGAGTGAGCAGCTCCAGGCCAGATGAGACCCCCATGTTGTCCCGCTGAACCCTGGTCACTCCCAGGAGGCCTGTGGCCTGCGGAAGGGAATGGGGAAGTCAGGTGAAGTGTGATTATGTAGGTATGGTGGGGTCTTGCCCTGGGCCTGGGGAGGAGCATCTCAGCAGGTGACCCACCTGGCAGTCTACCAATAGCAAGTGAAGGGCAGTGCTCCCAGGATGGTGTTCCAGGAACAGGCCACGGAGAGTATGCAGGACTTGGGGTTCCAGGGGCCGATTCTGGGGGCCCAGGAGGCAGGAGGGGGTATCAGGGGGGCAGAAAGAGATCTCAGCCTGTGGTCTTGTAAAACATCTGTTCTCTTCCTCCTCATCCTCCTCAGCCTCCCACCATGGGGCCTCTGGCTCTGGGCAGCTTTGGCTCAGGGATGTTCCCTGGACACAGGGTACTCGGGGCACCAGCTCGCAGTACGTTGGGGGACGTTCAGAGGCATCAGGAAGTTCGAAGGAGGGTGTCCGGGGAGGCTTCGCTGGTGCCTTGGCTTGAAGCTGCCCATCGGAGGCTCTGAGACTGTTGGCAACAGTTCCCAGGGGAGCAGGGGCCTTCAGCAACACGGGGTCACTGCCCGTTCGGGGCAAGGCAGATACGGGCATGGCGAAGGCTTCTGGAGATCATACAAGAGGGGTCAATGGGAATACACAGAGAAGATTGCTGAATGGGCGGCGGTGAGAGCTTCATGGGCTACTACCCACCTGATCCATCCACTCATTCCAATAATGGGGTACCCCAACCTATCCAGGGGCAGTTTTGAATTTCAACAACCTCAACAGTAGAAATGCTAACATGCTTACACATGGTTGGAAAACTTTGGCATCTCTATCGTTCTGTAAATTCTTTTTAAAAAATTTTTATTTTATTTTATAGAGATGGGATCTCACTCAGTTGCCCAGACTGGTGGACTGGTGTGGAATTCCTAGTCTCAAGCAAGCCTCCCTCCTTGGCCTCCCAAAGTGCTGGGATCACAGGCATGAGCCACCTTGCCTGACCCTATGAATTCTGAATACTACATTTTAAATTTGAATTCTTTGTTTTTGCCCCTCTGACTGAAAGATGGTAAGCAGTGACCCCAAGAAATTAAAATTTTTTTTCAAAGGAAAGGATGAAGGTGGTGGTTGATGCCTGTAATCTCAGCATTTTGGGAGGAGTCAAGGTGAGAGGATCGCTTGAGGCTAGGGATTCCAGACCAGTCTGGGCAACATAACAAGATCTTGTCTCTACAAAAAGTTAGAAAATTAGCTGGTATGATGGCATGCACCTGTGGTCCCAGCTACTTGGGAGGCTGAGGTGGGAGGATCACTTGAACCAGAGGCTGCAGTGAGGTATGACTGCACCACTGCACTCCAGCTTGGATGACAGAGTGAGACCCTATCTCGAAAAAAAAAAAAAAAGATATCTATGTATCTATAATTAAGTATAGATATATCTCTGTCATATCTGTACAGATAGATATCTATATATTATATAAATATATAATATATACTTAAATTAAGTATATCTTAAAATTAACATTAAATATATAATGTTGCCCTATATATTATATATAATTACATTTATATATGATAGATATTTTACTTTTCTCTTTTTTATGATTATATATATATTATATCTCTCCATAGATATATCTATATAAATATATATAATTAATACAGATATCTATAGAGAGGCAGAAAGTATAAAAAATTCACAACCAAACCATGTATGGTATGACACTCAGATAAGTATCAAAGAAACCAAGCTTATTAAACTTTCTTTTTCTTTTTTTTCTTTTTTATTTCTTCTAAACAAACAAAAAAGCAACAACAACAAAAAACAGGATACACGTGCAGAATGTGTAGGTTGGTTACACGAGTATCCGTGTGCCATGGTGGTTTTTGCTGCACCTACTGGATCCCTCCTCTCAGTCCCCTCCCCTCATCCTAAACTTTTAAATGATGTCATTTGTAAGTTGGTGGCATGTTGACCTCCTGGACTATTAGTACTTAAAACTGTACTAAGACTTTTGGGAGACTGTATTTACCATGCCTTTGAATAGGCTCTTTTCTAGGAACTTGAAACCATCCAACAGTGCCTGGCTCACTCTGAGTTAATTAAGGTCCAAAGTGCTCACTGTAGCTGAAAAATCCTCAGAATCTGAGTCCCAGGGTCTCTCTCTCTGACTCTCCCCTCATTCCCTCTGCTTCAGCTACACTCATCTGTCCCTCCCTCCCTCCCTCCCTCCCTTCATTCCTTCCTTCCTTTCTTTTCTTTCTTGACGGAGTCTCACTCTGTCGCCCAGGCTGGAGTGCAGTGGCCGGATCTCAGCTCACTGCAAGCTCCGCCTCCCGGGTTCACACCATTCTCCTGCCCCAGCCTCCTGAGTAGCTGGGACTACAGGCGTCGCCACCTCGCCCGGCTAGTTTTTTGAAGTTTTAGTAGAGACAGGGTTTCACCGTGTTAGTCAGGAGGGTCTCGATCTTCTGACCTTGTGATCTGCCCGCCTGGGCCTCCCAAAGTGCTGGGATTACAGATGTGAGCCACTGCGCCTGGCCTAACAGCTTAAATTATTGTTCTGCCCCGAGAGCCTTTGCACTGCCTCTTCCTTCTGCCTGGTTATCCCCCAGTTATCCACCTTGTTCCCTCCCTCATTTCCTTCAATTTTATTTTTTTCTGCAATGGGGCCTTTCCTGTCTACTATTTAAAATTGCTTGCCTGGGTGCAATGGCTCACGCCTGTAATCCCAGCACTTTGGGAGTTCGAGGTGGGTAGATCGCCTAAGGTCAGGAGTTTGAAGACCAGCCTGACCAAAATGGTGAAACTCCATCTCTACTAAAAATACAAAATTAGCAGGGCGTGGTGCACATGCCTGTAATCTCAGCTACTCAGGAGGCTGAGGCAGGAGAATCGGTTGAACCCAGGAGGTGGAGGTTGCAGTGAGTTGATATTGCGCCATTGCACTCCAGCCTGGGCAACAAGAGCAAAACTCTATCTCAAAAATAAACAAATAAACAAACAGACAAACAAATATAAAATAAAATTACAATACACATATCCATCTTTATAGTCCCTATCTCCCTTACTCTGTTTTTTGTTTGCTTTGTTTTTTTTGAGACAGAGTCTCACTCTGTCGCCCAGGCTGGAGTGCGGTGGCGTAATCTCGGCTCACTGCAACCTCCACCTCCCAGGTTCAAGCAATTCTCCTGCCTCAGCCTCCTGAGTAGCTGGGATTACAGGCATATGCCACCACACCTGGCTAATTTTTTTTTTTTTTTTTAGTAGAGATGCGTTTTCACCATGTTGGCGAGGCTAGTCTCGAACTCCTGACCTCAAGTGATCCACCCACCTCGGCCTCCCAAAGTGCTAGGATTACAGACCTGAGCCACCTCACCCTTCCCTTGCTGTTTTATTATTATTTATTATTTATTTTTTATTTTTTTGAGACAGAGTCTCACTCTGTTGTCTAGGCTGGAGTGCAATGGCGTGATCTTGGCTCATGGCAACCTCCACCTCCTGGGTTCAAGCAATTCTCATGCCTCAGCCTCCCGACTAGCTGGGATTACAGGCGTGCACCACCACGCCCGGCTAATTTTTGTAGTTTTAGTAGAGACAGGGTTTCTCCATGTTGGCCAGGCTGGTCTCGAACTCCTGACTTCAGGTGATCCACCCACCTCGGCCTCCCAAAGTGCTGGGGATTACAGGCCTGAGCCACTGTGCCTGGCCTTCCCTTACTGTGTTTTGATTTTCAACTTGAAGCAAACAAAATTGCCTTATTTCTGTGGTTCCTGGTTTGTTGTCCTTTCATAGACTGTTGGCTCCCACCGGGCAGGGATCTTTGTCTCTTTCTGGTTCACTGATGTATCCTAGCACTCTGTGCAGGGCCTGGGATGCAGGAAGGGCTCATGTTGAATGGGGTTGGGAGAAGGATGGGAAAAAAGGAGCATGAGGGGGCATTGAGGTGAGTCTTCCTTTAGGTAAGACTGTCAGACTCAACTGCTTTGAGGAACTTACCCTGGATGGAGAGGAGCCATTCAGGAAAAAATTAGGGGAATGAGAATGTTTGTGTCACTGGTGGAAATGTAAAGTACAAAGGCCCCAAGGCAGGAATAAAAGCCTGAGGGTTCGAACAACTGCAAGGAGGGCTGTGTGACTAGCATGAGGAGGGTATGTAGCAGAAGTTGTTAGCAAGGTAAGCTGTGGTCAGAACAGGTACAGCTCCTTGGAATAATTGTAAACACACTTTTTGTGTTTTTTTTTTTTTTTTGAGATGGAGTTTTGTTCTGCCACCCAGGCTGGAGTGCAGTGGCATCATCTCGGCTCACTGCAACCTTCGCCTCCCGGGTTCAAGCAATTCTCCTGCTGCAGCCTCCCGAGTAGCTGGGATTACAGGTGCATGCCACCATGCTCGGCTAATTTTGTGTTTTTAGTGGAGATGGAGTTTCACCACGTTGGCCAGACCTCAAATGATCCACCAGCCTCGGCCTCCCAAAGTGCTGGGATTACAGGCATGAGCCACTGCGCTCAGCCTTGTAAACACACATTTTAAGCACCCACAAAGTCCCTGAGTGTTTCAAGTCATCGCAATTGTCATCATTTTCTAAAGCAAGAAATTGAGGCTCCAACAGGTTCCTGCACCTGACTAAGATCTCTTAGGTGGTGAGTTGCAAAGCCAATCCCTGAACCACAGGCCGTTCTGGTAGACACTCACCTATCCCAGTGGGGTCTTCTCTTGACTGTCCCATATGTGCCAAATCTGCAGGCTGACTGTTGCTCCACTTCCTTGCCCTGGGGGACAGAGTGGGAGAGACCTGTAGTCCCCACCTAAGCAGAGTGTCCCTCACCAATATCTGAAAAACCCTGTGTCCAGTTACTCTGTACCAGTGAGTCTCAACCACCCAAGGTGACCTACGTCCAGGGGACTCTTAGCAACATGTGGAGACATCTTTAGTTGTCATGACTAGTAGCCTCTAGTTGGATGGAGCTCAGGAATGCTGCTCAACATCCTACGATGCACACGACATCTCCACCTCCTCCCCCACAACTAAAAATGTTCGGGCCTCAAAACTCAACCAAGGCCGGGTGCGGTGGCTCACACCTGTAATCCCAGCACTATGGGAGGCCGAGGCGGGCGGATCACTTGAGGTCGGGAGTTTAAGACCAGCCTAGCCAACATGGTGAAACCCTGTCTCTACTAAAAATACAAAATATTAGCCTGGCGTGGTGGCTCATGCCTGTAATCCCAGCACTTTGGGAGGCTGAGGCAGGTGGATCACTTGAGGTCAGGAGTTTGAGACCAGCCTGGCCAACATGGTGAAACCCTGTTTCTACTAAAAATACAAAAAATTAGCTAGCATGGTGGTGCACTCCCGTAATCCCAGCTACTCGGGAAGCTGAGACAGGAGAATCGCTTAAACCCGGGAGGCGGAGGTTGCAGTGAGCTGAGATCGTGCCATTGCACTCCAGCCTGGGCAACAGAGTGAGACTTTGACTCAAGAAAGAAATAAAAAACAAAAAAATAAAAAAATTAGCTGGGCGTGGTGGTGCACTCCTGTAATCCCAGCTACTTGGGAGGCTGAGGCAGGAGAATCGCTTGAACCTGAGAGGTGAAGGTTGCAGTGAGCTGAGATCACACCACTGCACTCCAGCCTGGGCAACAGAGTGAGACTCAGTCTAAAAAAAAAAAAAAAGAAAGTCAACCATTGAGTTGGAAAACCCTGAGAGTGCTGGGTGTTCTTAAGGAGGCAGGGAGACTGTGAGTACCTGAGAGGCTCTGTCCGAGCTGGGCCATCCATCAGGGTGTCCTCGCTAAAGCTGCGTCGCAGAGGCCTCTGCCAAGTCACAGGCCTGGAGACCACAGCCCCTGTGGCCTGGGACAGTGGGCGCCTGCCTGTCACATAACTGCGAACCAGAGCGGGCATGCTGGGGAACTGCTCATCCTCCAGCTGAAAGAGAGCTGTGGGTCGGCCTGGCCGGGGACGCAGGGCCACACGGAACACCTCGAAATGGAGGGCTGAGCCCCGCCAGCGGCAGGAGATCACGGGGTGGCCCCCACGAGACCCAGAGGCACGAACCAGGAAGTCGCCATCTTGCTGAAGAAGAGC
This sequence comes from Macaca nemestrina, assembly GCF_043159975.1. Taxonomy (NCBI): domain Eukaryota; kingdom Metazoa; phylum Chordata; class Mammalia; order Primates; family Cercopithecidae; genus Macaca; species Macaca nemestrina. The sequence continues at coordinate 6,358,350 of NC_092144.1, forward strand.
TTCAGCCTTCTGTGGATGGAGGTCAGGGGGCAGAGGAATTAAGAATGAGCCCAGAGCAGTGGTTAATGGTGTCTCCCCCCATCATCACCCCCACCACCCAAGAAAAGCTACCCCAGTGAAACTTCTGTGGCAGACAAAGACTGGGAAGTTTCACACCAAGTTCTGTCCCCTATTCTGCTGGCACCTATGTAGACTACATTTCCCAGGCTCCCTTGCAGCTAGGGTTGTCATGTGATAACTGACCAATGGGATGTGGGGTAGAAGGGCTATGGGAAATATCCAGACCTGGTCCATAAAACCCTCCTGCACAGTCTTGTAGGTTCTGTCCCCTATCTGTCAGCTGATAACCCCAAAGCCCTGAGGGATGACAGAACTACATGATACACTTGGCTCCCGACTGATTTATGGAGCTTTGCATCTCCACTTCTCAACCACCTTGGACTATGACATTAACATATTGACTGTGTTTAGCTGGTGATATATTGGGAATGTTTGTAACTAGCCACTAGGTGATGCTGACCGATGCAACATCCAATTTGGTAAATGCACTGGGCTTGTTATGCAAATATGGCTTCAAGAGACGCCATTAGCTGGATGCTTCCAGATTGGGGCCCCCTCTTTTATAAACATTTGCAAGCAGTCTTATGCTAGCTGTGGTGGCTGGTGTCAGAATAGGGTAGGAAGGGTGGGGCACAGTGGTTCACACCTGTAATGCCAGCACTTTGGGAGGCTGAGACAGGCAGATTACTTGACATCAGGAGTTTGAGACCAGCCTGGGCAACATGGCAAAACCCTGTCTTTACCAAAAAATATAAAAATTAGCTGGGCATGGTGGTGTGCACCTGTCATTCCAGCTACTCAGGAGGCTGAGGTGGGAGAATTGCTTGAACCCAGGAGGCAGAGGTTGCAGTGAACCGAGATGGAGCCATTGCATTCCAGCATGGGTGACAGAGCGAGATCATGTCCCAAAAAAAAAAAAAAAAAAAAAAAAAAAAAAAATGGTGTGGGGCAGCAGGCAGAAAGGCCAGGACCCCAGAGAGAGGCAAAGTAGAGGTGAATGTGGAGTCTGGGCACTGAATAATAGATGTAGCAGACACACGTGTAACCCTTACTATATGTCAAGCACTGCTTTAAATGTAAAGGGTATTAACTCCTGTAATTCCTGTAACAAGGGTGGTAGGTATTATTATACCTTTTTTCTTTTTTTTTCTTTGAGATGGAGTTTTACTCTTGGTGCCCAGGCTGGAGTGCAATGGCACGATCTCGGCTCACTGCAACCTCTGCCTCCCAGGTTCAAGCGATTCTCCTGTCTCAGCCTCCTGAGTAGCTGGGATTACAGGCACGTGCCACCATGCTCGGCTAATTTTTTGTATTTTTAGTAGAGATGGGGTTTCATAATATTGGTCAGGCTGGTCCCGAACTGCTGACCTCAGGTGATCCACCTGCCTCGGCCTCCCAAAGTGCTGGGATTACAGGCATGAGTGACCATGCCTGGCCCATTTTTTTTTCCAGCCTTTTTTTTTTTTTTTTTTTTTTGAGTCAAGGTCTCTCTCGATTGCCCAGGCTGAGTGCAGTGGAGCAATCATGGCTCACCCACAGCCTTGACCTCCTGGGCTTAAGCAATCCTCCCATCTCAGCCTCCTGAGTAGTTGGGACAACAGTTACATGCCACCTATGCCTGGCTAATTTTTGTATTTTTTCTTTTTTTTTGTAGAGACAGAGTTCTGCTATGTTGCCCAGACTGGTTTGGGACTCCTAACCTCAAGTGATCCTCCTGCCTCAGCCTCCCAAAGTGCTGGGATTACAGGCATGAGCCAACATGCCTGGCCTGCTATCCCTATGTTAAAGATGGGGAGACTGAGGCCCAGAGAGGTCAAATACCCTGCCCAAGGTCACACACAATATAAGTTGTAGGGTTTGGATTTGAACCTAGGGTGTCTGGGTCTAGATTATGGGCTTTTAACTTTTTTTTTTTTTTTTTTTTTTTTGAGACGGAGTCTCTGTCTGTGGCCCGGGCTGGAGTGCAGTGGCCGGATCTCGGCTCACTGCAAGCTCCGCCTCCCGGGTTCACACCAATTCTCCTGCCTCAGCCTCCCGAGCAGCTGGGACTACAGGCGCCCGCCACCATGCCCGGCTAATTTTTTTTATTTTTAGTAGAGACGGGGTTTCACCGTGTTAGCCAGGATGGTCTCGATCTCCTGACCTCGTGATCCACCCGCCTTGGCCTCCCAAAGTGCTGGGATTACAGGCTTGAGCCACCGCGCCCGGCCCGGGCTTTTAACTATTAAGCTATACTGCTTCTCATGATTTCATTAGATGCTCAGGGTCCCAGAATTTTTGGAGGTGACAACTGAGTTTCAGATGGAGGTGGGAGCCTCAGATTTATTTGTTTGTTTATTTATGTTTTTGACAGAGTCTTACTCTGTCACCCAGTCTGGAGTGCAGTGGCACAATTTTGGCTCACTACAACCTCTGCCTCCTGGGTTCAAGAGATTCTCCTGCCTCAGCCTCCCAAGTAGCTGGGACTACAGGCGCATACCACCACGTCTGGCTAATTTTTGTATTTTTAGTAGAGATGTGGTTTCACCATGTTGTTCAGGCTGGTCTTGAACTCCTGACTTCAAGTGATCCACCTGCCTCGGCCTCTCAAAGTGTTAGGATTACAGGCGTGAGCCACCATGCCTGGCTCAGGAGCCTCAGATTTAGAGGGAAATACCAGGAGGTAGATGGAGTTCAGAGGGAGAGACAGCCTGAGCCAAGAGTGGTTTGGGGGGCATTAGGACTCTCCTTAAGCTTCATCACCAATCTCATCATCCCAAAGAAAGTGATAATTTAAATATAGTGACAGTCCCCAACCAGCCAACCTTCAAGACAGTCCCCAGCCCTCTGCCATCTGTCCCAATAGACCTTGGCACTAAGTCCCTCATCCAGGGACCCAGGAGTCCTCAGCAAGGGTGGGAGAGACTCCCCACCAGATGGTGCCGAGGCCTTGCTGTGGGTGGTACCTGGCGGGACAGGAGGCCGTGGTACCAGGGTTGGCCAGCAAGGTCTTCTCCATCCTGTGGCACCTGCATGGAGCTCTTGGGGACAGAGGGTTCAAGGGCTGAGCTCTGCACTTGCAACAGGCCTCAGTCGTCCACATCTGTAAAATGGGAATAATTAGCCCTGCTTGAGTGTCTGGGTCAGCTTCTTCTATCCTCTTCTTAATTTTGGAGACAGCTCCATCAAATCTTTTTTTTTTTTTTTGAGACAGAGTTTCATTCTGTCACCCAGGCTGGAGTGCAATGGTGTGATCTTGGCTCACTGCAACCTCTGCCTCCTGGGTTCAAGCGATTCTCCTGCCTCAGCCTCCCAAGTAGCTGGGATTACAAGCATGCACCACCACACCCAGCCAATTTATTTTTATTATTATTATTTTTTGTATTTTTAGTAGAGACAGGGTTTCTCCATGTTGGCCAGGCTGGTCTTGAACTCCTGACTTCAGGTGATCCACCCGCCTCAGCCTCCCCAAAGTGCTGGGATTACAGGCACAAGCCACCGCACCCAGACTTTTTTTACATTTAAAGAGAGAGGTCTCACTGTGGTGCCCAGGCTGGAGTGCAGTGCCTATTCACAGGTGTGATCATAGCACACTTTAGCCTTGAATTCCTGGGCTCAAGGAATCCTCTAGCCTCAGCCTCTCAAGTAGTGGGGATGACAGATGTCACCATCGTGCCTGTTCCAAATATAATAGAATTTTTATGAAGAAAGAAACATGACTGATGATGACATCATGCCACCCCATCTTGCAGAAATGTAATTAATGAATTCACTGAACCCCCATTTATTGAGCACCTATGGGGTCCCAGGCTCTGTTCTAGTCCCTAGAGACATAGCATTGAACAAAACCGATGGAAATCTCTGGTCTTGGGAACTGACATTCTACTGGGGAGAGGCACCTCAGAAATGAACTAGATGACGGTGTACATGAGTGAGTTCTAGACAAAAAAACTAAACCGTGGATGGGATATAATGAAAGTACAGGTGCTGGGGTGAACACTTTTTTTTTTTTTTTTTGAGACAGGGTCTTGCTTTGTTGCCCAGGCTGGAGTGCAGTGGTGCAATCACAGCTCATTGCAGCCTTGACCTCCTGGGCTCAAGTGATCCTCTCACTCATCCTTCTGAGTAGCTGGGACTACGAGCATGGGCCACTGTACCTGGCTAATTTTTTTTTTTTGAGACCGAGTCTCACTCTGTTGCCCAGGCTGGAGTGCAGTGGTGTGATCTCAACTCACTGCAACTTCCACCTCCTGGGTTCAAGCAATTCTTGTGCCTCAGCCTCCTGAGTAGCTGGGACTACAGGCGTGTGACACCATGCCTGGCTAATTTAAAATTTTTTTTTTTTTTTTTTTTTTTTTTTTTTTTTTTTTTTTTTTTGAGACGGAGTCTCGCTCTGTCACCCAGGCTGAAGTGCAGTGGTTGGATCTCAGCTCACTGCAAGCTCCACCTCCCGGGTTTACGCCATTCTCCTGCCTCAGCCTCCCGAGTAGCTGGGACTACAGGCGCCTGCCACCTCGCCTGGCTAGTTTTTTGTATTTTTTTAGTAGAGACGGGGTTTCACCGTGTTAGCCAGGATGGTCTCGATCTCCTGACCTCGTGATCGGCCCGTCTCGGCCTCCCAAAGTGCTGGGATTACAGGCTTGAGCCTGTAGTAGTAGAGATGGGGTTTCTCCATGTTGGCCAGGCTGCTCTCGAACTCCTGACCTCAGATGATCCAGCTGCCTCAGCCTCCCAAAGCACTAGGATTACCAGCATGAGCCACTGTGCCTGGCCATGCCTGGCTAATTTATATATATATATATATTTTAAAAAATATATATATATATTTTAAAATATATATATATATATATCGGGTCTTGCCATGTTGCCCAGGCTGGGTGAACATTTTTGACTATGTGGCCAGGGAAGGTCTCATTGAGTAAAGTCTGGAAGGAATTCTGGGGAGTGTGCCAGGTGACTGGGTGAAAAAACATCCCAATCAGGGGGAATTTAACTTACAAAGGTCCATGGCTTCTCGGCAACCTATGCGCACACTCAGAGGTTCTCAGGATAGGTGCAAATCTAACCCCTATTTTTTGCTTTAGAATGCAACACTGGCAGGGCCAGGCGCAGTGGCTCACTCTTGTAATCCTAGCACTTTGGGAGGTAGAGGCGGGTGGATCATCCGAGGTCAAGAGTTTGAGACCAGCCTGGCCAACACAGTGAAACCCCGTCTCTACTAAAAATACAAAAATTAGCCAGGCATGGTGGTAGTCCCAGCTACTCAGGAGGCTGAGGCGAGAGAATCGCTTGAACCCGGGAGGTGGATCCTGCAGTAAGCTGAGATCACACCACTGTACTCCAACCTGGGCGACCAAGCAAGACTCCATCTCGGGGGGGGAAAAAAAATGTAACCCAGGGTTAAGATTTTTAGAAGGTCACATTTTGTAGCAATGTCAGCAAACAGCAATGTTGCCTTTGCAGGTCCTTGTATTTCAGAGCCCATATATTTGGTCATCATGATGATCGAATTTAGATCTCAGACATTTTGGTAGTTTCCTGATAATCTCACAGGCCTCAGGGCCAGTGTGTCTCAGGTGTCTGTCTGGTGGGGGAGATTTCTCTGGATGGTCCAGAAGAAGATAATCTGCTTCTTACTCTCCTGCAAGCTCTCCCCGCAGCCCTGCAAAGTCTTCTGGGTCTGGTAGGGTCTGCAGAGAAATTTCTGTCTCCTGAGTCAGCAGGAAGTTCTCAGACTAGCCCTAGGTGGCTTTAGGGGAGGAGCTCTGGGCAGGGAGCCAGCGGCCCGTGCCGCATACCTGAAGCCAGGTGTGTCTTTGGAATGCCTTTGCACTTCCTGTTTGTCACCTGGACCAGGGCTAGCCTCGGTCTCAGAGTCTCCCAACCCCAAGTTCCTGCCTTGTGTCTCCCTTAGTGAGAGTGAAGTTGAGTCAATGGCAAGGTTCTGGTTAGTTTGGGGACACAGGGTGGCCATAGGTCAGCCAAAGGCCAACTAAGTCATTCTCCTGCCTCTGAGTCCTTTGAGGTCATTTATTCGGGCACAGAAGAGAAGAAGGGGGCAGAGTCAGGCATCAGACCAAGCATGGGGAGAGGAGAGGGAATTATTCATGTTCCAGTTGGATCATAAACATGTGTCCAAGTGTGGGGAGGGATGTGGAGGGTGGGAACCACCAGCACAGGCGATACAAACACAGATGTATGCAGGACTCGCTTTTGACATTGGACGAACATTGCTGGAGCACTTGCTGTGCACCAGGCTCTGTTCTAGAACCTAGAGATACAGTGACTAAGGAGATTAAAGCCTGGCACCGCCCTACCCTCCAGAGCTTGCAGTCAGCTGGGCAAGAGAGACCACAAACAAGCGCGAGATGAATGGAGAAGACAGACCATTTTCTAAGAGTTATCAATGAAAGTGATAAGCCAGGGAGATGTGATAAAGGAGGCTGGACAGGACAACCTCTCCTATAAAGTGACATTGGAACTGAGACCTCAGTACAGAAGGAGGCAGTTAGGCAAAGATTTCGAGGAGTCGTCTGGGTGAGGGGTACAGTAAGGGCAAAGGCCTGGAGGTGAGGTGGACTTGCTTTTTATATTTTACATCATCAAGGCGGCTGGTGTAGCCGGAATACCATGAGCAAGGAGCAGATAGGAGGGCAGCGATGTTAGAGAGATCAGGAGGAGAGACCGGGCAGAAACTGGTGGACTTTGAATTTTAATCTCTACTGCCCAAGGGTTTTAAGTAAAGGAGGAGCCCGATCTGATTCGCCGTTTAAAAGGATCACTCAGGCAAAAATGGAAACAATGGCTTTCTGTGCTGCACAGGAAATACACTTAGGGGATCACGCCCAGGTGAGCCCGGGCACACCGACACGCGTAATGCACAGCGACCCACTCATTCGCGAGGCGACCTCTTCTACCCCAGATCCTCCCTGCGAGCCGATGGCCCCACCTGGAAAGAGAGGACGCCCCATCCCAATAATCTTGGTTCTGGATCTGCCCTGGGGCTCCACTCACCTAGGCAGGACCAGCGGGGCTCCCACGAGGCTGGGACCAGGCGGAAGCTGAGGCTCTGCGGGCTCGGGGCTGCTGTCACCCCCGCCCTCCACTTTGCCACCGCCCCAGCCTTCCGAGACCACACCTAGTGGGAACCCAGCCCAGTTACCTGACCACGGCTCCTGCAGGCCCCGCCCCCTGCAGGCCCCGCCTCAAACTAACTTCCCAGGCTCTTGCTCCGCCCCCTTGAAACAATTTTTTTTGCTTCTAGCCACGCCCCCTGTGCGTGGCACTGCTTTCTCCATAGAACCGGCCCACTAGGGGAGCACTGCGCATCTTTTCCTGTCAATGGCCCCGCCCCTTGTACATAGCCACGCCCACCCCGAGTGACTACGCCCACTCGCAACCACCTCCTTCTTAGCCCCGCCCCTTAAGGAAATAGAACAAATTTCATCCCAACGTTCCCGCCCCTTAGAACCCGGCCTCTCCCTTCCACCCAGGCGGCCTCAAGCACCCATGGTCCTTTGGTACCAGGGTGGGGTGGGGTGGGGTATCTCTCTCCCTTCCCCGCCAAGGCTCTGGGTCAGGGCAGGGCAACTCCCTCGGGCTCTTACGCCAGGCTGGGGTAGCTGCGGCGGCTGTGACGTAAGGAGGGGTGCGCTTCCTCCAGACCGCCCTCCTGGATTTTCCGGAAAGAAGCCCCATTTGGGTGGCGGGTTTTGTGGAGAGATATCCGGGAAAACGCGACAGCTTCCTTCAGTGACAGCACGCTGGAGGGGGGCGGGACTTTGGGGGAGGTGGAAGGCAAATCATTCAGGTGGTTTCCTAGGTGGGAGGAAGGGTAGGGGGGACTTCCATCATGATGCCTGGAGATGAACAAGAGAAAAGGTGACAGGGACCTAGTGCAAGAGAGAGGACGCTTTGGCCACGTTTATTGATAAGTTCCTCATATTAACATCAGTCTTGTCTTGTAGAGACGGTGTCTTGCTATATTGCCCAGACTAGAGCGCAGTGGCCTGATCATAGCTCACCGTAGCCTCAACTTCCTGGGCTGAAGCGATTCTCCCGCTTTAGCCTTCCAAGCAACTGAGGCTAAAGGTGCACACCACCACGCTCAGCTAATTTTATTTTATTTTTTTGTAGAGATGGGGTCTTAGTATGCTGCCCAGGCTCTGGAACTCCTGGGCTCATGCGATCTTCCTGCCTTGGCCTCCCAGAGCGCTGGGATTACAGACATGAGCCACTGTGCTTGAGCCAGTAACCACAGTCTGAAAAGCAGTAGCAGCAGCTAACATTTATTGAGCACTTACTGTATACCAGGGCTGTTCTGTCAACTCGCTTTTTTTTTTTTTTTTTTTCTTTTTGAGATGGAGTTTCACCCTCGTTGCCCAGACTGGAGTGCAGTGGTAGCAATCTCAGCTCACTGCAACCTCCACCTCCCAGGTTCAAGCGATTCTCCTGCTGCAGCCTCCCGAGTAGCTGGGATTACAGGCTAATTTTTGTATTTTTAGTAGAGACGGGGTTTCACCATGTTGGCCAGAGTGGTCTCAAACTCTTGACCTCATGTGATTCACTTGCCTCGGCCTCCCAAAGTGCTGGGGTTACAGGTGTGAGGCCTCTATTTTACTTTTCAAACAGACCACCCTGTAAGGGTGATAGGTAGTATTTTCATCACTTCCATTTTCCAGATGGAGACACTGAGGCACAAGGCAGCTAAACCATTTGCCCAAGTTAACCTGGCTTGTAAGTGGTAGAGGCGAGAATCAAACCCGGAGCTCCGGAGTTTCATCCTGTCTGCCTCCCTTTCAATCTTCGCATGCCTACTTTCTCCAGGATGCTGATTTGCAGTGAAAGTTACTCACCCACCATTTTGCAGATGAGGAAATTGAGACCTAGAGGGCCAAGGATGCTTGGGGATGAAAAGTTTTGATGCTGTAGGGTTGCAAAGCAGGGAATTTCCAGACTGGGCTCCCCCCACCGGCCCTGGCCAATGTGGAACAGACTCCAAGCTCAAGAGCGGAAGAACGTTTCTTCCTTATCCCCCATCGGTCTAGTATTGGTACAGTCAGAGGCTATGGGCCTGTCCAGGGAAGGGGTCTAGCGCCTCCTCGTGGTTATAATAATTTTAAAAGAGGGCCCAGTACTTTGGGAGGCGGAGGTGGGCAGATCACCTGAGGTTAGGAGTTTGAGACCAGCCTGACCAACATGGTAAAACCCTGTCTCTACTAAAAATACAAAATTAGCTGGGTGTGGTGGCGTGCGCCTGTAATCCCAGCTACTGGGGAGGCTGAGGCAGGAGAATCACTTGAACCCGGGAGGCGGAGGTTGCCGTGAGCTGAGATGCACCACTGCACTCCAGCCTGGTCAATAGAGCAAGACAAAAAAAAAAAAAAAAAAGACACTATTGCAGTCTATAAGGAGAGGGATGTTGGTAGCTTGGATTTGGGTGGTGGCCATGGACATGATGATAAAGGGATGGATTTGGGATAAATGTCAGGTGCAGTCAATAGAGCTTTCAGTTATTCATTCAACACGTATTTACGAGGCATGCATATGTGCCAGGTGCTGCATAAGAGAGGGGTCAGTAGTGTACCAAAGAGACACAAATTCCTGAATAGACAATAAAGAAACAAGGATGACCGGGCGTCATGGCCCACATCTGTAATCCCAGTGCTTTGGGAAGCCGAGATGGGAGGATTGCTTGAGGCCAGGAGTTCAAGACCAGCTTGGGCAACATAGTAAGAGCCCCTCTCTGCAAAAAAGTTTAAAATTAGCCAGGCACAGTGGCACAAGCCTGTAGTTCCAGCTACTTGGGGGTCTGAGGCGGGAGGATCACTTGAGCCCAGGAGCTTGAGGCTGCAGTAAGCTATGATCATGCCACTGCACTCCAGCCTGGGTGACAGAAGAAAGAGGCTGGGCACAGTGACTCAAGCCCATAATCCCAGCACTTTGGAAGGCCAAGGCGGGCAGATTACTTGAGGTCAGGAGTTGGAGACCAGCCTGGCCAACATGCTGAAACCCTGTCTGTGAAAATACAAAAATTACCTGGGCATGGTGGTAGGTGCCAGTAATCCCAGCTGCCTGGGAGGCTGAGGTGGGGGAGAACCTGGGAGGCGGAGCTTGCAGTGAGCTGAGATCATGCCACTGCACTCCAACTTGGGTAACAGAATGAAACCCTGTCAAAAAAGAGAAAGAGAAAGAGAAAGAGAGAGAGAGAAAGGAAGAAAGAAAGAGAGAAAGAAAGAAAGAAAGAAAGAGAGAAAGAAAGAGAAAGAAAGAAAGGAAGGAAGGAAGGAAGGGAGGGAGGGAGAAAGAAGGAGAGAAAGAGAGAGAAAGAGAGGGAGAGAGAAACAGAGAGAGAGAGAAAGAAAGAAAGAAAGAAAGAAAGAAAGAAAGAAAGAAAGAAAGAAAGAAAGAAAGAAAGACAGGGCACGGTGGCTCATGCCTGTAATCCCAGCACTTTGGGAGACTGAGGCGGGTGGATCACCTGAGGTCAGGAGTTTGAGACCAGCCTGACCAACATGGAGAAACCCCGTCTCTACTAAAAATACAAAATTAGCTGGGTGTGGTGACGCATGCCTGTAATCTCAGCTACTTGGGAAGCTGAGACAGGAGAATCACTTGAGCCCAGGAGACGGAGGTTGTGGTGAGCTGAGATTGTGCCACTGCACTCCAGCCTGGGCAATGAGAGTGAAACTCAGTCTCAAAAGGAAAAAAAGAAAAAGAAAGAAAAGAAAAGAAAGAAAGAAAAAGAAAGAAAGAAAAGAAAGGAAGAAAGAGGAAGGAAGAAAGGAAGAGAGAGAGAGAAAGGAAGGAGGGAAGGGACCGAAAGGAAGGAAGGGAGAGAAAGGAAGGAAGGAAGGAAAAAAAGAAGAAATAACTATAAAAAAATCAGATTTGTTGGATGAAGATCAGGCTTAACCTAGGGAAGTGGGTAGGGCTGATGGAATGTGGAAAAGGCTATGATTTGAAATCAAGGGGTTTAGGAAGACCTCATGAGAAGGTAGCATTTGAGCAAAGACCTGTAGGGGTGAGGGAGCTAGCCGTGAAGTTGCTTAAGGTGGAGGACACAGCCCATGCAAAGGCCCTGGGGCAGGGCCATATGTTCCTGGCACGTTGGAGGAAGAGTGAAGAGGCCCATGTGGCTGAAGCACAGTGAAGAGGGGGAAAGAGGGAGTGGGGAGGGCAGGGACGGAACTGGGCAATTCAAGCAGGGTTTTGTGGGCCTTGGGGAGGACTTGGGCTTGTCCCTGGAGGAAAGTGGGAGCCATAGAGAGTTGTGGGCAGAAGAGGGGTGTACCCTGACTCAGATGCTCACAGGCAACCTCTTGTGGTGGCTGCAGGGAGGACAGACTGTGGGGGACAGGGGCTGGAGTCAGGAGACCAGCTGAGTGATGATGGGGCTGGACCAGACCGAGGAGGGGGTGAGAAGTGGGTGAATTCTGGGTATATTTCAGAGTGTCACTGCCGCTGTCTGCATATGGAGGAAGCACGCCCGTCTCATAGTCTAGCTGGCCTGACTCCCCCAGTCCCCCAACTCCCCGTGCCCAGGCCTGTGTCGAGTGGGCGGAAGAAAGAGATGTCAGATTCTACATGGAAGGGGTGGGGTGGGGCTGGGCCGCAGGTGCTCCCCCAGCTCCCCCCCCGCCCCCCGCCCCATGGCTCCTCCTCCTCCACCCCCTCTCAGGGCAACAGTTACAGGCAAAGAAGAGGAAGTGGTAGCACTAGCTGTCGCTCCACAGGCGAGCAGGGCGGGCGTGCGGGCGGGTGGGTGGTGGAGGCCGCGAGGGTGCACGACCGGCCCTGAGCAGGCAGCAGCCATGGAGCTGTGGCGCCAGTGCACCCACTGGCTCATCCAGTGCCGAGTGCTGCCGCCCAGCCACCGCGTGACCTGGGATGGGGCTCAGGTGTGTGAACTGGCCCAGGCCCTCCGGGATGGTGTCCTTCTATGTCAGCTGCTTAACAACCTGCTACCCCATGCCATCAACCTGCGTGAGGTCAACCTGCGCCCCCAGATGTCCCAGGTGAGCCCTCCGCCGGCAGGTGTGCTGAGGGTTGGAGACGGGGGTCCTCCCCGGGGCTGACAGTGGAGGGGTTGACGTGCTCCACCTCTGGGCCTGCAAAGGAGGGGGGATATGCTTACAGGTCCAAGGCTGGGCCAGGGGGTGGTCACAATCTGAGATTCTGGGGTAGCCTCCCCAAGCTTAACAGGACCCCTGTGTGGGTCCACGGGCCCTGAGTTGGCCCGCATCTAGGCTGAGAACTGGCAAACTAGGGGTTAACTCTCTCAAGCCCCAGGCTGCCTCTACTGCGGTTCATGCTCCCAAATAGGACCAACCAGAGGTCCCCGGGGAGCGCCTCAGAACCCCCAGGGTGGCTATTGGGTTACCTGGGGCTTTGGACTCCTTTGACCCCCAGAGTCTGGATGTGGGGGAGGAGCCTCCGCCAACATCTTCCCCGACATGTGTCTCCTCCTCCCGGGCCCTGGGCCCCTTCCTTCCCCTTACATCTTCCTTCCCCTTGGCTTCCTGCCTGGGCCTGGGGCAGCGTGGGGCAGGTGGGGGGCTGTGGCCCCAAGGATCTGAGCTTCCTCGCTGTATCCATCTCAGGGGAGACAGTGAGGCAGGGTCCAGTCCTGGGCTTAGAGAGTGGGTCCTGAGGTTTTGGTGCCTGGAATAGCCGCATTTTCTCGGCAGCGATTTCTGCAGGGGCCCAGGCTGGAGGGGTAGTGGCAGATTTGACTGTGACTGCATGAGCCTGGCTCAGGAAATATATTCAAATCCCTATTTGAATGTGGTTGGGTGGGCGTGTGATGTGGCTGTGTGATGTTTCTGTAGCATCTCATCTGGTTCCCCAGGGCTGCTGGGTGGGAACAGGGAACGGGGCAGGGCTGGTGGAGTCCCATCTGCTCTGGGATGAAAGGAGATACAGCCCTATCCTGGGGCCTGGGGGACACAGTCTTGCCCTGAGGTCTGAGGGGAGAGCTCCCATCTGGTCTGGAAGGATAAGTTAATGGAGATGGGCCCATGGGGGTTCCTGGGGGGTGGTTTTCAGGGGTAGGGCCATTGGTGGAAGAGATCCATGGGTCTTTACTCCTGTGGTTATTTTTTAATTAATTAATTAATTAATTAATTTTTTAAAGACAGGGTCTCACTCTGTCACCCAGGCTGGAGTGCAGTGGCGCGATCTCAGCTCACTGCAACCTTAACCTCTCAGGATCAAGCAATTCTCCTGCCTCAGCCTCCCGAGTAGCTGGGATTACAGGTGCACGCCACCACACCTGGCTAATTTTTGTATTTTTAGTAGAGACGGGGTTTCACCATGTTGGCCAGGCTAGTCTTGAACTCCTGACCTCAAATGATCCGCCTGCCTCGGCCTTCCAAAGTGCTGGGATTACAGGTGTGAGCCACCATGCCTGGCCGCTCCTTCTGGTTTTTTGTTGTTGTTGTTGTTGTTGTTGTTGTTGTTTTATTTTTTGAGACGGGGTCTTGCTCTGTCACCCAGGCTGGAATGCGGTGGTGCGATCTCAGCTCACTGCAACCTCCACCTCCTGGGTTCAAGTGATTCTCCTGCCTCAGCCTCTTGAGTAACTGGGATTATGGAGGTGTGCCAACATGCCCAGCAGATTTTTGTATTTTTTTTTTTTTTTAGTAGAGATGGGTTTTCACCATGTTGGCCAGGCTGGTCTTGAACTCCTGACCTCAGGTGATCCACCCGCCTCAGCCTCCCAAAGTGCTGGGATTATAGGCATAAGCCACCGCACCCAGCCGATATAATATAGACTCTCTAAGTTACTCATGGAGGATCCAAGGAGGAATACAAATGTAATTAGGAAAATATATAGACTCTTAATTTATTCTTATATTTTGAGACAGAATCTTGCTGCGTTGCCCTGGCTCGAGTGCAGTGATGAGATCTGGGCTCACTGCAACCTCCGCCTCCTGGGTTCAAGCACTTCTCCTGCCCCAGCCTCCCGAGTAGCTGGGACTACAGGCACCCACCACCATGCCTGCCTAATTTTTTTTTTTTTTTTTGTATTTTTAGTAGAGATGGGATTTTGCCATGTTGACCAAGCTGGCCTCGAACTCCTGACCTCAGGTGATCTGTCCACCTCGGCCTCTCAAAATGCTGGGATTACAGGCACGAGCCACCGCATCCGGCCCTTCTGTTTCTTTAGTGCCAGGGGATTACACCATCCTCAGCTGTGACAGGGCTTCCCGAAAGGAGAAGGCACTCCCCCCACCAACCTAAGCATCCATCCTCTCTGGCCACAGCCCATCCCTGCTTTGCCTACATTTGCTCAATCTCCTTCTGGTTTCTAGGGCATGAGGAAGTAGTCATGGGATCTGTTAGGACCCATCTGTTAGACCAGGCAGGGAGTCAAGGTCTCCGTGATGCTTCAATAGCAGCTAATGGGAAAGTGGATAGACTTAAGGATGAACTTCCACTCCTGTGTGTGTCTTAACTAAAGCCAGTTTTTGGATGAAGGGCAAGGGTGCATGATGCTAATCCCTGGGAGAGCAGTTGCACTCCAAAGACAGTTCTAATCCTCTGTAACAGGGAACATCGGGAACCCAGGTGGGTTCAGGCTTTATGCAAGAGGGGACATTTGCGCTGGGATTTTGAAGAGTAAATAGGAGTTTTTCTCATTGTTCTGGCTTCCTGTGCCCAGCTGTATCAGGCTCCAGGCTGGGCAGGGGTGTACCTGGACCCTTTCCCTCTGGGAGGGGGCACATTCCTGTCCCTACTCATTTTGTCGCCCTTTGAAGCTCGGCCCTGTGTCTGGTATATAGTGGGGATGTATGTGGGAAGGTAAAATGTATTGACAAGAAGCCCAGAGGAAGCTGCCACAGGAACAACCTCTCTGGGTTTCTGGGTGCCTAACTGTCCACAGATTGAAGCTGGAGCTGTGAATGCCCCATGGGATGTGAAAGGGCGGAGGGAAAAAGGAAAGGTGCTTCTGCGGAGGAAATGGCATAAATAAAGGTGTGCAGGCTGGAATGAGAATTCTTCCCAGTTTCTGTCATTTCTCTTCAGAGTCCCTCTCTTTTTTCTCAGTTGTTTCTTGGGAAGAGGTTGGGAAGAACATATCCATCCATCCATCCATCCATCCATCCATCCATCCATCCACCCACCTACCCACCCACCCACTCATTCATTCACTCATCTATCCCTCCAATTATCCATCCATCTACCCATCCATCCATCCATTTATCCATCCATCCATCCATCCATCCATCCATCCATCCATCCACCCACCCACCTACCCACCCACCCACTCATTCATTCACTCATCTATCCCTCCAATTATCCATCCATCTACCCATCCATCCATCCATTTATCCATCCATCCATCCATCCATCCATCCATCCATCCATCCATCCATTCATCCATCTACCTATCCATCCATCCATTCATTCACTTATCCATCCATCTGCTCATCCATTCATCCATCCACTCATCTATCCATCCATCCATCCATCCATCCATCCATCCATCCACCCACCCACCCACCCACCCACTCATTCATTCACTCATCTATCCCTCCAATTATCCATCCATCCATTTATCCATCCATCCATCCATCCATCCATCCACCCACTCACCCATTCATTCACTCATCTATCCCTCCAATTATCCATCCATCTACCCATCCATCCATCCATCCATCCATTTATCCATCCATCCATCCATCCATCCATCCACTCATCCATCTATCTATCCATCCATCCATTCATTCACTTATCCATCCATCTGCTCATCCATTCATCCATCCACTCATCTATCCATCCATCCATCCATCCATCCATCCATCCACCCACCCACCCACCCATTCATTCACTCATCTATCCCTCCAATTATCCATCCATCTACCCATCCATCCATCCATCCATCCATCCATTTATCCATCCATCCACTCATCCATCTATCTGTCCATCCATCCATTCATTCACTTATCCATCCATCTGCTCATCCATTCATCCATCCACTCATCTATCCATCCATCCATTCATCCATCCATTCATCCACCCACCCACCCACCCACCCACCCATCCATCCACCCATTCATCCATCCACTCATCTATCCATCCAGCCATCCATCCATCCGTCCACTCATCCATTCATCCATTGACTCATCCATCCATCTATCCATCCATTCAACCACCCACCCATTCACCCACTCATCCATCCATCCACTCATCCATCCACCCATCATCCATCTACTCATTTATCCTTCTATCAATCTACCCATCCATCCATCCATCTATTTTTCCCTCCATCTATCCATCCATCCACCCATCCACCCACCCACCCATTCACCCATCCACCCACCCATCTATCCATGGAGCCATCCATCCACTAATCTATCTTTTGTTTTTTTTTTTATTTTTACGGAGTCTCGTTCTGTTGCCCAGGCTGGAGTGCAGTGGCATGATCTCGGCTCACTACAACCTCTGCCTGCCAAGTTCAAGCAATTTTCCTGCTTCAGCCTCCCGAGTAGCTGGGACTAGAGGCACCCGCCACCATGCTTGGCTAATTTTGTATTTTTAGTAGAGATGAGGTTTCACCATATTGGCCAGGCTGGTCTTGAACTCCTGATCTTGTGATCCGTTCCTCTCAGCCTTCCAAAGTGCTGGGATTACAGGTGTGAGCCACCGCACCCAGCCCATCCATTCATCTATCTGTCATCCACCCGCCCACCTACCCATCCTTCCATGTACTCATCCATCCATCCACTCATCCATCCATCCATCCATCCATCCATCCATCCATCCATCCACCCACCCACCCACCCACCCCATCCATCCATCCACTCATCCACCCATCTACTCATCTATCCATCCATCTACCCATCCATCCATCCATTCATCCAACCATTTATCTGTCCGTCCATCCATCCATCCATCCATCCAACAGTGTGACAAGTCTGTCAGGCCCTGTTCTTGGTGCTGGGGACAGTGTGAATAGCACACACACCCACACACCCACACACACACACACCCCTGTTGTTGAGGAGCCTGCATTCTAGTGGCGGAGGCTGACAGTGAGGAAATAAGACAATGTATAAGACGTCAGGAGGTGCAGGAGGTGGTATGTACTGCTCTGGAGAAAACAAAGTGGAACAGGGTATGCAGGGGGCACTTTGATGAATGAGGAGGGCTAGTGGTAAGGTGACATTGGAGCAGAAACCTGGGGAAAATTAAGGAATGAACCATGTGGATCTGGGGAAATGGTGTCCCAGACAGTGGTTACTGCCAGTGCAAAGGCCCTGAGGTAGGAGCTAGTCAGTGCCTGTATGTTCAGGGCAGTGACTGGCCCAGCTGGTGTGAACGGTAAAGGAGGTCAGATTGGAGTGAATCTCCAAGCGGCTGGTCCCCTTGAGATCTGAGGCCCAGGGAGAGGATGATACCATCATGAGAAGCCACAGCTATACCGAGACACCCAACTCTCCATTATGATTTTTTTTTTTTAAATGAGACAGAGCCTTGCTGTCTCCCAGGCTGGAAGGCAGTGGCACAGTCCCAACTCACTGCAGCCTTCACCTCCCAGGTTCAGGCAATTCTCCTGCCTCAGCCTCCTGAGTAGCTGGGATTACAGGCAACTGCCACCACGCTGGGCTAATTTCTGTTGCCCAGGCTGGAGTGCAGCAGCATGATCTTGGCTCACTGCAGCCTTCACCTCCCAGGTTCAAGCGATTCTCCTGTCTCAGCCTCCTGAGTAGCTGGGGCTACAGATGTGTGCCACCATGCCTAGCTAATTTCTGTATTTTTAGTAGAGACAGGGTTTCAGCATGTTGGCCAGGCTGGTCTCAAACTCCTGACCTCAAGTGATCCACAGGCCTTGGCCTCCCAAAGTGGTGATATTACAGGGGTGAGCCACCACGCCCAGCCACCACTGTGCTCTTGAAGTCCAAAATCTGGGCTGCAGAGATGGAACTTGAAGGCCAAGAGACTGGAGAGGAAAGAACAGATTGTTGAAAAGATTCACCAGGACCTGGGAGCTGGTTAGACCTAGGATGTGGGCAGGTGCCGGGGACAAGATGACGTTAAGGTCCCCAGCATCAGTGAATAGTGGGGAGAGGGTGGGACAGTTAAGAGTAGGGGGTGGACTGGGGAGTGGGGTGGGTGGTGGCTTAGGAGAGCCACACCTCGGTTCAAATTCTGGTACCACTGCTTCCTGGTTTCACCTCTCTGAGCTTCAGTTTCTCCATCTGTGAAACACAGATAAAAATGGCACCTTTTAAGGCTGGGCGGTGGCTCACGCTTGTGGTCCCAGCTACCCAAGAGGCTAAGTGGGGAGGATCACTTAAGCCTGGGCTGCAGTGAGCTGCGATGGCACCACTGCATTCCAGCCTGGGCAACAGAGAGAGACTTTGTCTCAAAACAAAAGAAAACCCGATTTTGCCTGGGTGTGGTGGCTCATATCTGTAATCCCAGCACTTTGGGAGACTGAGGTGGGTGAACTGCTTGAGTTCAGGAGTTCAAAGCCTGGTAACACGGTGAGACACCATATCTACTTTTTTTTTTTTTGAGATGGAGTCTCGCTCTGTCGCCCAGGCTGGAGTGCAGTGGCGCGATCTCAGCTCACTGCAAGCTCCGCCTCCCGGGTTCACAACATTCTCATGCCTCAGCCTCCCGAGTAGCTGGGACTACAGGCGCCCACCACCTCGCCTGGCTAATTTTTTTGTATTTTTAGTAGAGATGGGGTTTCACCGTGTTAGCCAGGATGGTCTCGATCTCCTGACCTTGTGATCCTCCCGCCTCGGCCTCCCAAAGTGCTGGGATTACAGGCATGAGCCACCGCGCCCGGCTTTTTTTTTTTTTTTTTCCTTAAGAGACAGAGTTTTGCTTTGTCGGCCAGGCTGGAGTGCAGCGGTATGATCACAGCTCACTGCAGCCTCCAACTCCTGGGCTCCAGCAACCCTCCTGCCTTAGCCCCTCGAGTAGCTGGGACTACAGGTGTGCATCAGCATAGTTGGGTGATTTTTTTGTTTGTTTTCTGAGACAGGGTGTCGATCTGTCACTCAGGCTGAAGTGCAGTGGTACGATCACAGCTTACTGCAGCCTCAGACTCCTGGGCTCAAGCAGTCCTCCTGCCTCAGCCTCCCGAGTAGCTGTGACTACCAGTGTGTGCCAGCAATACCTGGCTAAATTTTTTTATTTTTTGTAGGGATGGGGTTTTGCTATGATGCCCAGGCTGGTCTTGAACTCCTGGCCTCAAGCAATCCTCCCACCTCGGCCTTCCAAAGTGCTGGGATTACAGGCATGAGCCACTGCACCCGGCCAGAATAGGGGTTCTTATCTCCATCCTCCCGTAACAGGAAAGATGACACACGCCACCCACTGCTCTGTGCCTGCTTTCCTCACTCATCACCTTGGCAGTCTTTCCAAGTCAGTCTGTAGAGATTATAATTATTCTTTATAACATGACTGTGTATTCCATTTATTTTAAGAAAGACTTGTATTTTGCTTGCTCTGTGCTAGACATTAGTCTAAACGAGGGAGGGGCCTGGCTGGGTGCAGTGGTTCAGGCCTGTAATCCCAGCACTTTGGGAGGCCGAGGCAGGAGGATTGCTTGAGTCCAGGAGTTAGAGGCCAGCCTGGGCAACAGAGTGTGACCTCGTCTCTGTAAAAATGAAAAATAAAAATAAAATAAAGCTGGGGGCTGGGTGTGGTGGCTCATGCCTGTAATCCCAGCTCTTTGGGAGGCTGAAGTGGGCAGATCACCTGAGGTCAGGAGTTCGAGACCAGCCTGGCTAACATGGTGAAACCCTGTGTCTACTAAAAATACAAAACAGCTCAGTGTGGTGGTGTGCGCCTGTAATCCCAGCAACTATGGAGGCTGAGGCAGGAGAATCACTCGAACCCGGAAGGCGGAGGTTGCAGTGAGCCGAGATCACATCACTGTACTCCAGCCTGGGCAACAGAATGAGACTCCATGTCAAAAATGAAATTAAATGAAACAATTACAGCTTCCTTTTTTTTTTTTTTTTTTTTTTTTGAGACGAGGTTTTGTTTGCTTTGTCCTCCAGGATGTAGCACAGTGGTGCAATGGTTCGATCAGGGCTCACTACATTCTCAATCTCCTAGGCCTGAGTGATCCTCCTACGTCAGCCTCCCAAGTAACTGGGACAACAAGAGCGTGCTACCATGCCTGATTAAGATTTAAACATTTTTAAAAACATTTTTAATTTTTGTGGGTACATTGTAGATACATATTTATGGGGTATACGAGCTATTTTGATACAGGCATGCAATGTGACATAAGCACATCATGAAGAATGTTTTCTTTTAATTAATTAATTATTTTTGAGATGGAGTTTTGCTCTTGTTGCCCAGGCTGGAGTGCAATGGCGTGATCTCAGCTCACTGCAACCTCTGTCTCCCGGGTTCAAGCGATTCTCTTGCCTCAGCCTCCCGAGTAGCTGGA
Organism: Macaca nemestrina; assembly: GCF_043159975.1. Taxonomy (NCBI): domain Eukaryota; kingdom Metazoa; phylum Chordata; class Mammalia; order Primates; family Cercopithecidae; genus Macaca; species Macaca nemestrina. The sequence goes on from NC_092144.1 coordinate 6,378,814, forward strand.
ATTACAGGCACCCACCATCATGCCCGGCTAATTTTTGTATTTTTAATAGAGACGGGGTTTCACCATGTTGGCCAGGCTGGTCTCAAACTCCTGACCTCAGGTGATCCGCTCGCCTCGACCTCCCAGAGTGCTGGGGTTACAGGTGTGAGCCACTGTGCCTGGCCCAATTATAGCTCCTAAAAAACAATAATAACCTCATCCATGAATCATTTTCCAGCTCCTCTGCTGTGTGATCTTGGGCACGTTAGTAAACCTCTCCGTTTCCTGGTTTCTCATCTGTACAATGAGGATGCTAAATCCCTATTTATGGCATCGTTATGGGGGATGAGCGAATTATTATAAAGAACTTAGAAAAGTATTTAGCTGCATATACAGTCGTGTGTTGCTTAATAAAAGGAATCGGTTCTGAGAAATGCATAGTTAGGTGGTTTCATAGTTGTGTGAACATCGTAGAGTACATTTAAACAAACCTAGATGGTACAGTGTACTGCACACCTGGACGATATGGTATAACCTATTGTTCCTAGGCTACAAACCTGTACAGCATGGGACTGCACTGAATACTTACCATTGTGTTACAAGATTTCTTTTCTTTTCTTTTCTTTTTTTTTTTGAGACAGAGTCTTACTCTATTCCCTAGGCTGGAGTGCAATGGCGTGATCTCGGCTCACAACAACCCCCACTTCCTGGGTTCAAGAGATTCTCCTGCCTCAGCTTCCCAAGTACCTGGGATTACAGGCATGTGCCACCACATTCAGCTAATTTTTTTGTAGAGACGGGATTTCACCATGTTGACCAGGTTGGTCTTGAACTCCTGACCTCAGGTGATCCGCCCGCCTCAGCCTCCTAAAATGCTGGGATTATGGGCATGAGTCACCATGCCCAGGCAATTTCTTATCATTTATACTACATTTTATACAGAGATTTCTTATCTTTCTTTTGAGACAGAGTCTCGCTCTGTCACCTAGGCTGGGGTGCATTGGCATGATATCTGCTCACTGCAACCTCCGCTTCCGGGGTTCAAGTGATCCTCCTGCCTCAGCCTCCTGAGCAGCTGGGACTACAGGTGCACACCACCAAGCCCACCATTTTTTAAAGTAGAGATGGGGGGTCTCACCATGTTGCCCAGGCTGGTCTCAAACTCCTGGCCTCAAGAGATCCTCCCACCTCGGCCTCCCAAAGTGCTGGGATGATAAGCATGAATCATCATGCTCCGCCCAGCCCTTGTGTTTTCAGTTTTCAAATTTTAAGACGTTTTATTTTGTCAACGGAAGTGCTAGCCAATCTTAGTGTTTTTGATAGATATTGCCAAATCGTTATCCGTCTGGGATTGTTTCCATATGAATTGTTTCAATTATACCACCACATGCCAGACAGAGGACCGGCTTCTCTGCCCGCCTCCCCAACAGACGGTTCTGTTGTAAGATTCTGGAGTTTTTCCAGCTGGATGGGTAATCAGTGGAGCTCATTAAGGCTCAATTTACATTTTCTCTTATTCCGAGTGAAGCTGAACCTCTTTCCTTATGTTTAAGAGCTATTTATATTTTCTTCCCGTGATACAATCTCTGTTCATATTACTTGCTTACTATTGTTGTCCTTTCTAGAACTACTGACCTTTTCTCTTATTGATTTTTTTTTTTTTTGAGGCTGTTTCTCTGTTGTACAGGCTGCAGTATAGTGGCGCGATCTCAGCTCACTGCAACCTCCGCCTCCCAGGTTCAAGTGATTCTTGTGCCTCAGCCTCACAAGTAGCTGTAATTACAGGCATGCACCAAGATGCCCAGCTAATTTTTGTATTTTTAGTAGAGACAGCGTTTCGCCATGTTGGCCTGGCTGGTCCCAAACTCCTGACCTCGAGTGATCCTCCTGCCTTGGCCTCCCAAAGTGCTGGGATTACAGGCATCTCTTAGTGATTTTTAGGAGCTCTTTATATATTAGGTTGACTTAAACTGCAAATCAGGTATTTGCTAGCTTTGTGGTCTTGGAGAAAAAAATAATTACTTAACCTATCGGACCCCTGATTGTCTTATCTATAAAATAGGAAATCTATAAAATAGGAATGTTGGCCGTGCACATGGCTCACGCCTGTAATCCCAGCACTTTGGGAGGCTGAGGTGGGTGGATCACCTGAGGTCAGGAGTTCAAGACCAGCCTGTCTAACATGGTGAAACCCCGACTCTACCACAAATATAATAATTAGCCAGGTGTGGTGGTTGGCACCTGTAATCCCAGCTACTTGGGAGGCTGAGGCAGGAGAATCCCTTGAACCCAGGAGGCAGAGGCTGTAGTGAGCCAAGATTGCACCACTGCACTCCAGCCTAGGTGACAGAGTGAGACTCCAACTAAAATAAATAAATAAATAAAAATAAAAATAAAATAAAATAAAATGGAAATGTTGATAGTACCTTTATTTCAGAGTTGTGCAAGGATTAAACGTGATAAGGTAAATTAATTTCCCAGCACGGCAATTAACATATAGCGAGTGCTAAATGAATGAGAGTCATTATTTTTGTTAATTGAATTCCATTGAGTCCGAGCTGACTGTAGGCAATGGTGTGTAAGTCAGGGTATGTATGTTAACTGCCGTAACAAATTGCATCATTTTGCCAGGCACAATGGCCATGCCTATAATCCCAACACTTTGGGAAGCCAAGGCAGGCTAATCGCTTGAGGCCAGGAGTTCGAGACTAGCCTGGGCAACACACAAGACCCCCTATCTCTACAAAATACCAACCAACCAACCAACCAAACAAAAATATTAGCAGGGCATGGTGGCATGTGCCTGTCGTCCCAGCTATCTAGGAGGCTGAGGCAGGAGGATTGCTTGAGCCTAGGAGTTGGAGGCTGCAGTGGGCTATGATTGTGCCACTGCAGTCCGGCCTGGATGACAGAGGGAGACCCTCTCTCGGAAGAAAAAAAAGGCCAGGTGTGGTGGCTCATGCCTGTAATCCCAGCACTTTGGGAGGTTGAGGCAGGCAGATCATGAGGTCAGGAGTTTGAGACAAGCCTGGCCAACATGGGGAAATCCCATCTCTACTGAAAATACGTAAATTAGCCAGGTGTGGTGGCGGGCACTTGTAGTCCCAGCTACTCGGGAGGCTGAGGCAGGAAAATCGCTTGAACCTGGGAGGCGGAGGTTGCAGTGAGCTGCGGTCATGCCACTGCACTCCAGCCTGGCGACAGAGCGAGACTCCGTCTCAAAAACAAAAACAAAACAAAACAAAACAACAACAACAAAAAACCAAACCCGCAAAACATAAAACCAAATTACATGCCTTCAGTGATAGTGAGAGTTTACTTCTTGTTCTTGTCACAATTCAGTTTGGGTCAACCTGGGGGGTTGGAGGAGGAGGGCTCTATGTTATAAAGTTACCCTGGGGCCCAGGCTCCATCATCGCATGGTCTTCGCTTCCCCAAGGCCCTTGCAGTCTTGAAGTCTTTTCTACTGGGGAAAGAGCGCGATGAAAGAATTTCAGAGGCCAGGCCGGGAAGTGGCGCCACCACCTCCATTCTTCTTCTTCTTTTTTTCCTTTTGAGACGGAGTTTCGCTCTTGTTGTCCAGGCTGGAGTGCAATGGCGCGATCTCTGCTCACTGCATCACTGCAACCTCCGCCTCCCGGGTTCAACTGATTCTCCTGCCTCAGCCTCCCAAGTAGCTGGGATTACAGGCATGCACCATCACACCTGGCTAATTTTGTGTATTTTTAGTAGAGATGGGGTTTCTCCCATGTTGGTCAGGGTGGTCTTGAACTCCCGACCTCAGGTGATTCGCCTGCCTCAGCCTCCCAAAGTGCTGGGATTACAGGCGTGAGCCACCATGCCCGGCCTCCATTCTTGTTATTGGCCAGAACTTGGTCATATGGCTCCATTTAACTACCAGGGACACTAGGAATGTGGTTAAACTGGAGCTGGGTGGGGATCAAAAGGAGATAGGTTGGTTGGATGCAAAGAAGTCAGTGCCCTAGAACCTCAGGGTAATGCCTAGCTGGTTCCAGAAATGCAGGTATGGAGGGGGTTTCATGAATGCAGGTCTAGGGCCGGGCATGGTGGCTCATGCCTGTAATCTTCGCACTTTGGGAGGCCGTGACAGGAGGATTGCTTGAGGCCAGGAGTTCGAGACCAGCCTGGGCAACATACCAAGGTCCCGTCTCTACAAAATATAAAAAAATTAGCCCAGCATGGTGGTGCACTCCTATAGTCTCAGCTACTCAGGAAGTTGAGGCAGGAGGATCGCTTGAGCCCAGGAGTTCGATGCTGCAGTCAGCTATGATTGTGCTACTGTACTCCAGCCTGGACAAGGGAGTAAGACCCTGTTTCTAAATATATCTGTGCAGGTCTGTGGAAATCTCAATGGAATGTAGAATGAGAAGGACCTGAGCCAAGGCCATGGGGGAGGAATTCAGTTGGGGATGAGGGGGCTGGGTGACAGCAAACCTCAGCAAAATGGGTTGGGTTGATTGGAAAACCTCCTCTTATCTTGCCTGCTAGGGCGAACAGGAGGGGCGCTTAGGAGGGTCAGCACTTGGCACTGCCCTTCCTTTCCATTCTGTTCTGTTCTTTCTTTTTCTTTCTCTTTTTTTTTTTTTTTTTTGAGACAGAGTCTCACTCTTTCTCCCAGGCTGGAGTGCAGTGGCACGATCTTGGCTCCTGGCAGCCTCTGTCTCCCAGGTTCAAGTGATTTTCCTGCCTCAGCCTCCTGAGTAGCTGGGATTATAGGCAAGTGCCACCACACCTAGCTGATTTTTGTATTTTTAGTAGAGATGGGGTTTCACCATGTTGGCCAAGCTGGTCTCGAACTCCTGGCCTCAAGCAATCCACCCACCTCAGCCTCCCAAAGTGCTGGAATTACAGATGTGAATCACCACGCCCAGCGCCCAGCCTCCATTCCGTTCTAATCACTGACCTCCTCTCTCGGTCCAGTGCTGGGAAATATCACCTTTCAGGACTTTCACAGAGGATGCTGGAAATCTCTGTCCCTTCCCTACTCACAGCCCTCCCCTGGTTCTCCACTGCCCTTGGTGAAAAAGACAAACTCCTCACTGTAGCCCACAAAGGCTTATGCATTTGGCCTCTGTCCACCTCTCAGCCCTCCCCTGCTCCCTCTCCGCCCATTGCTCTCTGTACTGCAGCCACATCGGCCACCCAGCACAATCCAGCCTCAGGGCCTTTGCACTGCCTCTTCCTTCTTCAGGGATTCCTCTTCCCTCAGGTATACACTGTGAGTGTTCTCTTATCTCCTCCTTCAGGTTTCTCTTTCTCTCTCTCCGTCTCTTTGTTTTCGGAGAAGGGGTCTTGCTCTATTGCCCAGGCTGGAGTGCAGTGGCGTTATCATAGCTCACTGCAGCCTCCAACTTCTGGGCTCAAGTGATCCTCTTGCCTCTGCCTCCCAAAGTGCTCGGATATAGACATGAGCCACTTCGCCTCTCTCTTTCTTTCCTTTCCTTCCTTTCTTTCCCTTCTTTCCCTTCCCTCCCTTCCCTCCCTCTCTTTCTTTCTTTCTCTCTCTCTTTCCCTCCCCTCCCCTCCCCCACTCCTCCCCTCCCCCCCTCCCCTCCCCTTCCCCCCTCCTCCCCTCCCTTCCCCTCCCCGTCCTTTCCTTCCTTCTTTTTTAATGGAGTCTCTGTCTATTGCCCAGGCTGGAGTGCACTGATGTGATCTCAGCTCACTGCAACCTCCGCCTCTTAGATTCAAGTGATTCTCTTGCCTCAGCCTCCCAAGTAGGTGGGATTACAGGCATGAGCCACCATGCCTGGCTAATTTCTGTATTTTTACTAGAGATGGGGTTTCACCTTGTTGGCCAGGCTGGTCTCAAACTCCTGACTTCAGGTGATCTGCCCACCTCGGCCTTTCAAAGTGCTGGGATTACTGATGTGAGCCACCGCACTTGGGTCAGCGGTCGGGTCCCCTTTCTTCCTTTCTTTCTTTCTTTCTTTGCTGAGACGGAGTCTTGCTGTGTCACCCAGGCTGGAGTGCAGTGGCATGATCTCAGCTCACTGCAACCTCCGCCTCCTGGGCCCAAATGATTCTCCTGCCTCAGCCTCCTGAGTAGCCGGGATTACAGGCACGCACCACCACACCCAGCTAATTTTTATATTTTTAGTAGAGATGGGGTTTCATCATGTTGGCCAGGCTGGTCTTGAACTCCTGACTTCAAGTGATCCGCCTGTCTCAGCCTCCCAAAGTGCTGGGATTACAGGTATGAGCCACCATGCCCAGCCCAGATTTCTTATCTGAGAGATCTTCCACTGTTTCTAGATAATAAAATCATAGATTTCCCCCTCCCAACTTCCCATTCTCTTTCATGTTTTATTTTTTTTCCACAGCACTTACTGCTCTCTGACCTGTCATAGTTTTTACTTATTTGCTTGTTAGCTGTTTTCTCCACTCGAATGTCAAGGCAAGGATTTTTGTCTATTTTACATCCCCCAGTGCTTTAGAACAGCACCTGGCACATAGTAGGGGATCAATTAATTATTTTTCATTTATCAAATGAATATATGATTCTAATTGCTTCATTCATTCACTTAACACAGGGGCTGGCAAACGATAACTCATCGGCCCAAGCTGACTCGTGTTTTAAAAATTATTTTAGCATGTGTCTGTAGTCCCAGCTACCTGGGAGGCTGAGATGGGAGGATCGCTTGAGCCCAGGAGTTTGAGACTGCAGTGAACCGTGATCCTGCCACTGTACGCCAGCCTGGGCAACACAGCAAGCCCGTCTCTAAATAAATAAATTATTTTTAAAAATTAAAAATACAAATTATGGCTGGTTGCAGTGGCTCACGCCTATAATCTTAAGATGTTGGGAGGCTGAGGCAGGAGGATCACTTGAGCCCAAAAGTTTGAGACCGGCCTGGGCAACATGGCAAAACCCCATCTCTGCAAAAACTACAAAAATTACCTGGGTGTGATGGTGCATGCCTATAGTCCCAGCTACTCAAGAGGCTGAGGTGGAAGGATCACTTGAGCCCGGGAGGTGGAGGCTGCAGTGAACCATGACTGCACCACTGCACTCCAGCCTGAGCAACAGAGTGACACAGGGTCTCAAAACAAAATGAAACAAAACAAAATAAAAATTTATTTATTTACTTTTCTTGTTATTGATTTGAAGTTTACTATTTTTATATTGTATTATTGTTATTATTTTTCGTATTCCACATATTCAGAGAAACTTCTCTAGTAACAATCTATAAAAATGATCCCTGAAAGTAGAGTCTTACTGCTTTATTTTGAAAATAAAATTTAACCAATACACGGTCAGGCCCATTTGTCGACACACTATTTTTTTTTTTTTTTTTTAAATGGAGTCTTGCTCTGTCATCCAGGCCAGAGTGCAGTGGCCTTCAGGTCTGGCTGGCTCCAGGGGCTCAGGCAATATCTCAGGACATGTCCTCCCCACCCTTGATCTTTCCATCTCTCTCTCTATCTATTTTTTGTTTGTTTGGTTTTTTTGTTTTTTGAGACAGGGTCTCACTTTGTCATCAAGGCTGGAGTGCAGTGGTGCGATCTTGGCTAACTGCAACCTCCACCTCCTGGCCTCAAGTGATCCTCCCAACTCAGCCTCCTGAGTAGCTGGGACTACAGGTTACACCATGCCAGGCTAATTTTTGTATTTTTAGTAGAGATGGGGTTTCACCAAGTTGGCAAGGCTGGTCTTGAACTCCTGACCTCAAGCAATCTTCCCCGCCTTGGCCTCCAAAAATGCTGGGATTGCAGGCGTGAGTCACCGCACCCAGCCCTCCATCTCTTACCTCTGCTTTCTTTTGGGTGTTTTCATTCATCCTCAGTCATTCTTTTCCCTCATGGAGGCAGATGAGGGTGACCAACTACTCCAAAGTTATTTATTTATTTGAGTCTAAGTTTTGCTCTGTCACACAGGCTGGAGCACAGTGGCACAGTCATAGCTCCCTGCAGCCTCAAACTTCTGGGCTCAGGAGATCCTCCTGCCTCAGCTTCCCAAGTAGTTGGGACTGCAAGTGTGCGCCAACATGTCCAACTATTTTTTTAATGTTTCATTCAATAGAGATGGACCTCACTATGTTGCTCAGGTTGATCTGGAACTTCTGGCCTCAAATGATCCTTCTGCCTCAGCCTCCCAAAGCTTTGGGATTACAGGAATGAGCCACCGTGTCCAGCCTGCTCTAAATTTATATTCTCATCACTCTGAGTTTGATGGAAAATAGGGGTGTTAACTTTCTGGTCACTGAAGCCAAGGTCTAGCATTATCCTTCATTGAACATGATTTTTTTTTTTTTTTTTTTGAGACGGAGTCCCACTCTATTGCCAAGGCTGGAGTGCAGCGGCACGATCTCAGCTCACTGTAGCCTCCGCTTCCTGGGTTCAAGCAATTCTCCAGCCTCAGCCTCCTGAGTAACTGGGACTACAGACACGTGCCACCATGCCTGGCTAATTTTTTTGTATTTTTAGTAGAGACGGGGTTTCACCATGTTGGCCAAGCTGGTCTTGATCTCCTGACCTTGTGATCCACCCGCCTCGGCCTCCCAAAGTTCTGGGATTACAGGCCTGAGTCACTGCTCCTGGTCTTTTTTTTTTTTTTTTCCAGACTGAGTCTTGCTCTGTCACCCAGGCTGGCGTGCAGGGGCGCAGTCTCGGCTCAGTGCAACCTCCACCTCCTGGGTTCAAGCAATTCTTGTGCCTCCGCCTCCCTAGTAGCTGGGATTACAGACAGGTGCCACCACACCCGGCTAATTTTTGTATTTTTAGTAGAGACAGAGTTTCACCAGATTGGCCAGGGTGGTCTTGAACTCTTGACCTCACGTGATCTGCCCGCCTCAGCCTCCCCAAGTGCTGGGATTACAGGTGTGAGCCACTGCACCTGGCTGTTTGAACATGATTCTTTTTTTGTGTCGAGGGGTGGCTGGTCACATGTCTATTTCTGAACCAGCTGCTGTGGCCAGGAGAATACCATGCTCTGAAGGGCCAGGCCAGGGTCACGTGCCTATTCCTTGAGTTGAGGTTGAGGTGGCTTCCACAGGGGAACGTGAGGAACTGTTACCTCAGAAGGGGAAATAAGATGTCAGGAGGCAATCAGTGCTTATATGAGCACCGAGTTCTAAATTTAAGCCAGAATTTCCGATTCTCAGTCCTGTAGACATTTGGGGCCGGATCATTTTCTGTCCTGAGAGCTGCCTCGTGTATTCTAAAATGCTCAGCAGTATCCTTGGATTCTATCCATTTCACACAAGTAGCACCGCTCCCCAATATCTCCAGACATTGCCAAATGTCCCCTGGGAGGCAGAATCGCCCTGGGGGTGGGCAAACCACTGTTTTGGAGGGAGTGAGCTTGCTGTCTTGGGGAAGATCCAAAGAGACCTGATGATTACTGGCTGAGAACAGCAAAGAAGAAATTGAGGGCTTCTTTGAATTAGAATATTCATTTTAATTTCTTTCTGTCTGTCTTTCCCTCCCTTCCCCCCCCTCCCTCCCTCCCTCCCTCCCTCCCTCCCTCCCTCCCTCCCTCCCTCCCTCCCTCCCTCCTTCCTTCCTTCCTTCCTTCCTTCCTTCCTTCCTTCCTTCCTTCCTTCCTTCCTTCCCTTTCTTTCTTTCTTTTTGTGTGTTTTTTTTTTTCACCCAGGCTGGAGTACAGTGCGATCTTGGCTCACTGCAAGCTCCGCCTCCCGGGTTCACACCATTCTCCTGCCTCAGCTTCCCGAGTAGCTGGGACTACAAGTGCCCGCCACCACATCCGGCTAATTTTTTGTATTTTCAGTAGAGATGGGGTTTCACCGTGTTAGCCAGGATGGTCTTGATCTCCTGACCTCGTGATCTGCCTGCCTCGGCCTCTCAAAGTGCTGGGATTACAGGCGTGAGCCACTGCGCCCGCCTGCCTGCCTGCCTGCCTGCCTGCCTGCCTGCCTGCCTTCCTTCCTTCCTTCCTTCCCTCCCTCCCTCCCTCCCTCCCTCCTTCCTTCCTTCCTTCCTTCCTCTCTCTCTTTCTCTCTCTCTCTCTCCCCTCCCTCCCTCCCTCCCTCCCTTCCTCCCTCCCTTCCTTTCTGATGGAAGTTTCCTCTGTCACCCAGACTGGAGTGCAGTGGTGTGATCTCGGCTCACTGCAACCTCCGCATCAGGGGTTCGAGTGATTCTCCTGCCTCAGCCTCCAGAGTAGCTGGGTTTACAGGCACGTGCCAGCATGCCCAGCTAATTTTTGTATTTTTAGTAGAGATGGGTTTTGCCATCTTGGCCAGGCTGGTCTGGAACTCCTTACCTCAAGTGACCTGCCTGCCTTGGCCTCCCAAAGTTCTGGATTACAGGCATGAGCCACCGTGCCCAGCCTTATTTTTTATTTAATGGTGGGGAGAGGCCAGGCGTGGTGGCTTATGCCTGTAACCCCAGTTCTTTGGGAGGTTGAGGCAGGTGGATCTCCAACATGGTGAAACCCCGTCTCTACTAAAAATACAAAAAAATTAGCCGGCCATGGTGGCAGGCACCTGTAATCCCAGCTTCTTAGAGGCTGAGGCAGGAGAATCACTTGAGCCCAGGAGGTGGAGGTTGCAGCGAGCCGAGATCATGCAACTGCACTCCAGTCTGGGCGAGAAAGTGAGACTCTGTCTCAAAAATAAAATAATAAAACAAAATAAATGCTGGGGAAAGGAAGAGGGGAGGAAGACTCATTTGATATTATTTTATCATCAGCAACAGGGGCTACACTGATTGATGGGGTTACAGCAAAGGACATAATGGACACAGTTAATGCTTTTCCAAGTTCATGTCCTCATGAGGGAGGGGGCAGTGCTTTTGTTCCTTGTGGCTTTTGTAACAAAGGACCAGGGATTGATGACTTAGAACAATGGACATTTATTCTCTCATAATCCTAGAGGCCAGAGGTCTGAACTCAGGATGTCTGCAGAGCTGCACTCCCTCTGGAGGCTTCAAAGGAGAATTTTTCTCTGCCTGTTCCTGCTTCTGGGAGCTCCAGGCAATCCAGGATAGGCAAGTCCCTAGATTGGGGCTTAGCCCGGGAGGGTTCTTGGCTTCACCCAGGAAAGAATTCAAGGGCGAGCTGGTGGTGTCAGCAACTTTTATTGAAGCAGCCATGCAGAGCAGCAGCAGAGGTACTGTTCCTTGCAGAGCAGGGCTACCCCACAGGCAGTGAGCCCAGAGTAGCAGTCCACAAGCAGTGCTGTAGGCATATTTATATGCATTTTAATTATATGCAAATCAAGGGGTGAATTATGCAGATATTTCTAGAAATAAAGTGATAACTTGTGAGTTATCAGGTCTTTGCCATGGAAAGGAGTGTCAGCTTCTGGGTGTTGCCATGGCAATGGTAAACTGACATAGCACTGGTGGCCGTGTTTTATGGAGAGGCGCTTTTCCCTCTTCCCTGTTTTAGCTAGTCCTCAATCTGGTCCAGGGTCTGAGCCCCACCTCCAGAGTCGAGTCCTGCCTCCTACATCACATGCATCCTTGGATTGTGACTCCATCTTTACATGGTTTTCTCCTGTGTCCGTGTGTCTCTTACAAGGACACTTGTCATTGGATTTAGGGCCCATCCGGATGATCCTGGATGACCTGGGTGGGTCTTAAATATCTCCTCATCTTGAAGTCCTTGTTATCCCCTCATCTTGAGGTCCTTGAGATACCTCCTCATCTTGAGGTCCTGAAGCTATCTCCTCATCTCGAGGTCCTTGAGATACCGCCTCATCTTGAGGTCCTGAAGCTCTCTCTTCATCTTGAGGTCCTTGAGATACCGCCTCATCTCAAGGTCCTTGAGATAGCTCCTCATTTTGAGGTCCTTGAGCTATATCCTCATCTCAAGGTCCCTGAGACATCTCCCCATCTTGAGATCCTTACCGTACATCTTACAAAGTCGTTCTCTCCAAAATACGTTCACAGGTCACCTTCACAGGTTCCAGGGATTTGACCTGGATGCATTGTTTCAGGGGGCCAGACCCATTCCAGACAGTAAGCAAATAGACAGACAAAATGCTGGCACGTTGTAATAAATATCACAGATGAAACAAACCCAGGGATCAAGGGGAAGAAGAAGAGGAGGGCATGCTTTCTGGAGGGTGGTCAAGGAAACCTGAGAGCTGAAGGAGGAGGAGCCAGCTCTGGGAAGCATGAGGCAGAGAGGGCAAAGACTGTGCAAATGTCCTAAGGTGAGAAGAATCAGAATGAAGGAGCTTCTGGAAGGAAGGGAGTGAGTGGAAGGAGAATAGTAAAGAATGAGGTTTAGGAGGAAGGCACTTAGTTAAAGTGGCTATGGGGATGTGTGTGGAACTTAAGGGGGATGGGAAATCCTTGGAGCATTTAAGCAGATCAATGGTTTAGAGGCCCCTGACTAGGTGTGGTGGCTCATGCCTGCAATCCCAGTGTTTTGGGAGGTTGAGGCAGGAGGATCACTTGAGGCCAAGGGTTTGAAACCGTCCTGGGCAACATAGTGAGATCCCACCTCTACAAAAAGAAACAAAAAAAGCAGAGGGATCTGGAAAAAGAAGTTTGATGAAGGCATCCCCATAAGAAGTGATGGTGGCCTCGACTGGGAGTCAGGAGTCATGGATCCAGCTCACATTTTCGTTGAGGAGGAAGGGTGGGGGTGGATGAAAAGAGGAGGCAGGTCTCATATTCCAGGAAGCCAAGAATTTAAAAAAAAAGAGAGAGAGAAATGAAATGAAATGAAATGAGAAGAGGAGGCAGGGTGGTGTCTAGGTTTGCAGCTTATGGACTTGCGTGAATTAGGGCATCTTCTACTGTGGTGGGAAGACCAGGGGAGGAACAGGTCTTGGAGAGTTCGATCAAGCTAGGGAAGGAAGGCAGTACAGCATAATGGCTAGCACATGGTTCTTTTTTCTGTTTGTTTTGTTTTGTTTGTTTGTTTTTGTAGAGACAGGGTCTCACCATGTTGCCCAGGCTGCTCTTGACATCTTGGGCTCAGGCGATCCTCCCATCCCAGGCTCAATGCTGGGATTACAAGGCATGAGCCACCATGCCTGTCCAGTGCATGGTTCTTTTTTTTTTTTTTTTTTTTTTTTTTTTTTTTTTTTTGAGACGGAGTCTTGCTCTGTCACCCAGGCTGGAGTGCAGTGGCCGGATCTCAGCTCACTGCAAGCTCCGCCTTCCGGGTTTACGCCACTCTCCTGCCTCAGCCTCCCGAGTAGCTGGGACTACAGGCGCCCGCCACCTCGCCCGGCTATTTTTTTGTATTTTTTAGTAGAGACGGGGTTTCACCGTGTTAGCCGGGATCGTCTCTCGATCTCCTGACCTCGTGATCCGCCCGTCTCGGCCTCCCAAAGTGCTGGGATTACAGGCTTGAGCCACCGCGCCCGGCCCAGTGCATGGTTCTTAACTATGGGGTGAGGGGAGTAACTCTGTCCTTCCAGAGGACATTGGGCAATGCCTGGAGACAGTTTCAGTTGTCACTACTGGAGGGCCTGGTGTGCACTGGTATCTATTAAGTAGAGGCCAGAGATGCTTCTGAGTGTCTTCCAATGCCCAGGACAGGCCCCTCTCCCACCAAATGTCAACAGCGCTGAGACTGAGGGACTCAGTGCTACGCACATGGATTCCAGTTGCTTGGGATGTCCAGGTTCCAGTCACAGCTGTGGGATCTTGGACAAGTTATCAAATGCTTCAAGAAAGGACCATATATCAAAAGTGACCCCAAATGCAGAAGAAGCTAAGACACCAAAGAATGCAGCAGACAAATCCTGTTTGTTGGTAAAGGGTGATTTGTGGGGGAGCTTATGGACAGAAACATGGTCTTGGGTGGTGGCAAGACAAGTACCTCTCTGCACCATTACCTCGCAGACCCAGGGCTTATATAGTATAGGAAAATGTGCAGGACAATTAAAGGCAGCCCTCCAGAACAGGCAAGAACACCATGTGCATCGCAGCATATAATTTGTACGATAACATCAAGTTTGCTTTGATATGTTCTTACACTAGGGACAGCAAATAACGTAGAACTCAGGAGATGTTCCAGGGACTGGGGTTAATCAGAAGTCAACATGGTGATTAGCATCCAAGATGGGGCCACTTTTGTCTGCGCACAGAATCTCTCCGTGACTCAGTTTCCCCATCTTTCCAATGGTGATAAAAATAGTCCCTACCTTATAGGGTTGTTACAAGAATTAAAAATGTGACCGGGCGCGGTGGCTCACGCTTGTAATCCCAGCACTTTGAGAGGCTGAGGCGGGCGGATCACGAGGTCAGGAGATCGAGACCATCCCATCCCAGCTCACACAGTGAAACCCCGTCTCTACTAAAAATACAAAAAACTAGCCGGGCGTGCTGGCGGGCGCCTGTAGTCCCAGCTACTCGGGAGGCTGAGGCAGGAGAATGGCGTGAACCCGGGAGGTGGAGGTTGCAGTGAGCCGAGATCACACCACTGCACTCCAGCCTGGGTGACAGAGCGAGACTCTGTCTCAAAAAAAAAAAAAGAAAAATAATTAAAAATGAGGTAATAATTGTAAAGTTGTAAAGTGCTTCAAGCAGTATCTGTTAAGTGATTGGTAAATAAATCATTGGTAAATGATTTACCAGTGATATTGATAAATGATTTATTTACCAATAAATCAATGGTAAATTATTTATTTACCAAGGGTAAATTTCACTCATTGATAAATGATGTATTGGTAATAAATCAATGATCAGTTTTTTGGTTTATTGGTAATGAATCATTTATCAATGAGTGAAATCATTTGGGACAAAGAAGAGAGAGGGGAAAGAGGTGGTCTGAGGGTTGGGCCTTAAGTTGTAACAGCATAGAAACATTGGGGAGAGGAGAATACAGTGACTGAAGAGGAAAACCAGGCCAGGCGTGATGGCCTATGCCTGTAATTTCAGCATTTTGGGAGGCCAAGGCAGGAGGATCACTTGAGCCCAGGAGTTTGAGGCTGCAGTGAGCCATGATTGCATCACTGCACTCAAGCCTGGGCAACACAATGAGATTCTGTCTCAAAACAAAACAAAACAAAACAAAACAAAGAGGATAACCAGATGGGTGTGGTGTCAAGAGACCAATGCCGTTGAGAGGAGTAGATTCAGAAAGTGTCATGAATAGCAACAAAAACAATAGGTCACTTTAATGAACACCCACTATGTTCAGGCGTTGTTCTAGGTACTTAATACTTAGTAACACTTTTGAATTTTCACAACAAATCCATGGTGTTGGCACAATCATATATTTAGGTTATTAGTTATTGCTGTGAAACAAAGCACTCCAAACTGAGTGATGTAAGAAAAACATGATTTTTGATTCTCACAGATTCTATGACTCAGGAATTCAGACAGGGCATAGTGATGATGGTGTCTCAGCTCTATGGTGAGAAACCTTGACTTTCTGGGAACTAGAATCCTCTGGAGGATTCTTTGTCACATGACGGGTGTCTGGGCTAGGAGGACCTGAGGCTATGCTCATTTGGGGCTATTGACTGGAGCACTTACCTGTGGTCTCTCCAAGCGGCTTGGGCTTCCCCACAGCATGGCGACTAGGTTTCAAGAAACCCGGAAATAGAGCAAGTATTCCTCAAAAGATCAAGCCAGAAGCCGCAAGGCGTTCTTCTAACCTACTTGGAAATCACGCAGTGTCACTTCACTGCAGTTTTCGCGACAAGAAGCCATACACTGGATTCTCTCTACCTACCCTAGGCACCAGCAAGGACCTCCAATTGGCTGAACCTATCTAGGAAGCAGGGTGCAAAGGAGCCTGGGAAATGTAGTTCTCTTCCTGGCAGCGCAAAACAAAGGAAGGGGATGGGTCATTAACCAATCAAGTTAATGACCTACATGAACCTTGAGCAAATGGCTTTCCTTCTCTGAGCTCTGTGTATCGCTCGCGAAATAGGAGCCCTACTTTATTGCAGGATCGTTTTCAAGACCAGAGGAGACAGTTGTAATGCACACGAACTGCTTCACCCAAGGCGTAGTACTTTTATTTATTCGTTGAATTAATTTTATTTATAACTCTAATGGGTAAGAAGCCTGGTTCTCAATTGATGGGAGCTGTCCATATTGCTATTGGTCTGAGAACTCATGATATGTAACGGTTTACTATGTCCTGGCACAGGGTGGTACATCTTAGCTCCACTGGTCCTGCTGGTTTTGGGGTTTAGTCCACTTTTTTTTTTTTTTTTTTTTTTTTTGAGATGGAGTCTCACTCTGTCGCCCAGGCTGGAGTGCAGTGGCGTGATCTCAGCTCACTGCAACCTTCCCCTCCAGAGTTCAAGTGATTCTCCTGTCTCAGCCTCCCTAATGGTTGGGACTACAGGCGCGTGCCAACGCGCCCAGTGAATTTTTGTATTTTTAGTAGAGACGGGGTTTCACCATATTGGCCAGGCTGGTCTCAAACTCCTGACCTCGTGATCCTCCTGTCTCAGCCTCCCATAGTGCTGGGATTACAGGCGTGAGCCACTGTGCCCGGCTAGTCCACTCTTAGATCAAGCCCGGATCTCCTTTCTTGTGACTGTCTCTGCCATGAGCTACCAAGACACGTTGCCTTCCTTCTCGCTGCCTGTTAAAAAGAGATATGCCCCCATGATCTAATCACCTCTTAAAGGTTCCGCTTCTCAACACCGTTGCATTGGGGATTATACGTTCCCAGCACGTGCACATCCAAACCACAGCAGCGTTCAAGCCCTCCAAGGATGTGGGTCTATTGCCTTCAACCTGACTTGCTATTGAGTATGTACTCGAGGGAGAGGTGGGAGAAATACTTCAAAGGCTTCACAATCATCTATTTGCCCTTCTTTATAGGGACTCTGGGAGATATGGCAGGATGTGGGGTGCCTGGGGTGACAACCACTTGCCCCATTTTGATTACACGGCCACAGTTTAGGCAGATCAGCACCTGAGACCACCCTTGGTTGACTCCCTTCCTCCCTCCCTCCCTCCCTCTTGCTCAGTCTGCTCCAGGCACACAGATCTCCTTGTTCCAACATGCCAGGGCCTGAGGACCTTTGCACTGACTGTTCCCTCTGCCTGAAATGCTTTTTTCTCAGAGCCTTTGCACTAACCTCAGGGCCTTTGCACTGGCTATTCCCTCTGCCTGAAATGCTTGTCCTCCAGACACCCACCTGGATTGTCCCCTCACCTCCTTCAAACCTTTACTCAAATGCTACTCTCTCAATGAGGCTTCCTGGACCTCCTTATTTAAAATTGCACCCCCTCCTGACATTCTCCATTCCTTTTCCTACTTATTTTTTTCTCCCTTAACACTTAACCACCTTCTGACAAGCTATGTAATATATTCCTACAATACATTCATTGTCTTCCTTTGCCAGAATATCAGCTCCATGAGGGCAGAGATGCTTATCTCTTTGGTTCATAGCTGTATCTCCAGCACCTAGAGCAGTACTGGGTGTATAGTAGGTGCTCAATAAATATTTGCATATTTGGCCAGGCACTGTGGCTCATGTCTGTAATTCCAGCACTTTGGGAGGCCGAGACAGGTGGATCACTTGAGGTCAGGAGACCAGTCTGGCCAACATGATAAAACCCCGTCTCCACTAAAAGTACAAAAATTAGCCAGGCGTGGTGGCGGGCGCCTATAATCCCAGCTACTCGGGAGGCTGAGGCAGGAGAATCACTTGAACTCAGGAGGCGGAGATTGCAGTAAGCCGAGATTGCACCACTGCACTCCAGACTGGATAACAGAGTGAGACTCAGTCTCAACAACAACAACAAAAATTGCATAGTGAATGAAGGAGTGTCTGAATGACCAAGGCCCTCTTGCCTGCTCTTCCCTCTGCCTGGAACCCTTTTTCCCCTCTTCACACTCTAAAGTAAGAATAGTTTGAATTATAAAGAATACAAATTTATCTCTCATTCAATATGTTTTACCAAGAGTAGGAGCAAAATGACTGGGCACAGTGACTCACGCCTGTAATCCCAGCACTTTGGGAGGCCGAGGTGGGTGGATCACCTGAAGTGGGGAGTTCGAGACTCAGCCTGACCAACATGGTGAAACCCCCTACTAAAACTGCAAAATTAGCTGGGCATGGTGGCGCATGCCTGTAATCCCAGCTACTCAGGAGGCTGAGGCGGGAGAATTGTTTGAACCCCGCAGGCAGAGGTTGTTGTGAGCTGAGATCGTACCATTGCACTCCAGCCTGGGCAACAAGAGTGGAACTTCGTCCAGGAAAAAAAAAAAAAAAAAAAAAAAAAAAAAGAGTAGGAGCAAAAATATGACTAAGGCTATATTTTGCATTATTGACCAGTGATGTTTTACATTATTTCCTTATTTTCCACCCCATACTCTCCCGCCCACTCTCTAGGCTGATAATCATCCTATCTATGCAGGACCACCTGAGCCTGGGAGGCAAGGCTGCAGTGAGCCAAGATTGTGCCACTGCACTCCAGCCTGGGCAACAGAGTGAGACTCTATCTCAAAATATATATATATATGATTTGATAAACAATTTTTTCTTTAATTTCTAGATTTGTTTTCAGAAACGGTGTTGGCAGGGCATGGTGCCTGAAGCCTGTAATCTCGCCCCTTTGGGAAGCTGATGTAGGAGGATTTTTTGAGTTCAGGAGTTCGAGACCAGCCTGGGCAACATAGTGAGACCAGCCTCATTGCTAATAAACAAACAAACAAACAAATAAATAAATAAATAAATAAATAAATAAAATAATTAGCTGGGCATGGTGGCATGTGCCTGTGGTCCCAACTACTCGGGAGGCTGAGATAGGAGGATCATTTGAACCCAGGAGGTCGAGGCTGCAGTGAGCCATGACTGCACCACTGCACTCCAGTCTGGGTGACAGAGTGAGACCCTGTCTCTCCCCTTCCCTGCCACCCAAAGAAAAGGGAAAAAAGAGAAAGAATCAGTGTCTCCCTATGTTGCCCAGACTGACCTTGAACTCCTGGGCTCAAGCGATCCTCCTACCCTAGCCTCCTGAGTAGCTGGGATTACAGGTGTGTGCCACTGAACCTGGCCTGATTTGATACATTTTGACATATGTATGCAACTATGAACCCCAGTCTCGAAATCAACGGATCATATCCATTGCCTCTCAAAGTTTTCTCTTATCCCACCCCTCCCTGCCTCCCTCTCCTCCCACCTCTTATTCCCAGGTACCTCCTGAGTTGCTGTTAGTCACTGTCGATTAGTTTGTATTTCCTGGAGTTTTATGTAAGTGGAATGGTACCATCTGTGGTCTTCTGTGACAGGCTGCTTTCCCTGAGCATGATGTTGTCCTGGTTCATCCATGTTGTTGTATGTTATCAGTCTACCATTCTGTTGTACGGACGCCTCACAGTTTGCTTATCCATTTGTCACTTGATGGAGATTTTTTACTTGTTTGTTTCGCTTTGTTTTCTTGAGATGGAGTCTTGCTCTGTCTCCCAGGCTGGAGTGCAATGGCGTGATCTCGGCTTGCTGCAACCTCTGCCTCCCGGGTTCAAGCCATTCTTCTGCCTCAGCCTCTCGAATAGCTGGGACTGCAGGTGTGCGCCACCACGCCTGGCTAATTTTTTGTATTTTTAGGAGAGACAGGGTTTCACCACGTTGGCCATGCTCGTCTTGAACTCCTGACCTCGTGATCTGCCCACCTCAGCCTCCCAAAGTGCTGGGATTACAAGTGTGAGCCACCACGCCCGGCTATACTTTAAGGTCTGGGATACATGTGCAGAACGTGCAGGTTTGTTACATAGGTATACACGTGCCATGGTGGTTTGCTGCATCCATCAACCCATCATCTACATTAGGTATTTCTCCTAATGCTATTCCTCCCCTAGCCCCCCAACCCCCGACAGGCCCCGGTGTGTGATGTTCCCCTTGGTTGAGGTTTGAATTGCTGATGGTGCTTTTGGCTATGATGAATCAAGTTGCTAGCTGGGTATGGTCGCACATGCCTGTAGTCCTAACTCTTTGGAAGGCTGAGGCAGGAGGATTGCTTGAGCCCAGGAGTTTGAGACTGCAGTGAGCTATGATTGCGCCAGGCTGCACTCCAGCCCGGGTGACAGAGTGAGACTCTGTCTCAAAAAAAAAAAAAAAAAAAAAAAAAAAAAAAAAAAAAAAGGAAAGAAAAGAAAACAGAATCAAGCTGCTATGAACATTCTGTACAAGTCTTTGTATGGACATTTGCTTTCATTTCTTTGAGTAAATGCCTGGGAATGTAATATATCGTATGATAAGCGCATGCTTAACATTTTAAGAAAACTTACCAGGCCAGTCACGGTGGCTCACGCCTGTCATCCCAGCACTTTGGGGAAATGAGGTGGGAGGATCACTGGAGTCTAGGAGTTTGAGACCAACCTGGCCAACATAGTAAGACTCTTGTCTCTTAAATTTTTTTTTTTTTTAATAAGAAGAAAATGTACCAACTTTTCTTCCTTTGTGCTGGAATTGCAAGGCAAAAAAATAATAATAATAACAAGGAAAATGTACCAACTTTTCCAAAGTGGATCCACCAGGTGATATTCCTGCCAGCTGCTCAGCACGCTTCTCTTCTTTGCTTCACTATCTGTCTCAATTTTTTTTTTTTTTTTTTTGAGACGAAGTCTCACTCTGTTGCCCAGGCTGGAGTACAGTGGCACGATCTTGGCTCACTGCAACCTCTGCCTCCTGGGTTCAAGCGATTCTCCTGCCTCCGCTTTCCAAGTAGCTGGGACTACAGGCGTGTAACACCACACCCAGCTAATTTTGTATTTTTAGTAGAGACAGGTTTCACTATATGTTGGCCAGGCTCGTCTCAAACTCCTGACCTCAAGTGATCCACCCACCTCGACGTCCCAAAGTGCTGGGATTACAGGCATGAGCCACCACGCCCAGCTTCTTTTTTTGCTTTGCTTTGTTTTTTTGAGACATTCTCCGTCTGTTGCCCAGGCTGTGCAGTGGCGTGATCTTGGCTCACTGCCACCTCCGCCTCCTGGGTTCAAGCGATTCTCCTGCTTCAGCCTCCAGATTGGCTGGGACTACAGGCGCCTGTCACCACACCTGGCTAATTTTTTTTTTTTTTTTTTTTGTATTTTTTGTAGAGTCAGGGTTTCACCGTGTTGCGCAGGCTGGTCTTGAACCCCTGACCTCAAGTGATCATCCACCCGCCTCAGCCTTCCAAAGTGCTGGGATTACAGGCGTGAGCCACCGCACCCAGCCACTCACCATCTCTTTGTCACCTGCATGGCACCATTCTCTCCTGCACCACCCCAAAGCCTTACCAGGTGCTTCCTAATTTAACCAGGTCCCGTAGCTCTCTGTGCTTCCCGGCACACCCTCTCACCACCCTCATCATCAATTATTCATGTTGCTGTCTGCCTAGTGTCTGTCTCCTGGCTGGATTACCTAAGCCCTGTAAGGACAGAGCTCTGTTTGCCTTGACCACCACCAGGTTCTGGTGCTTGGTGTACGGTAGGCATTCCATACATGCTTGCTGAATTAATGCATGACCAGGTCTGGGGTGCTGGGTTTCACACCAGGCTCTACCACAAACATTTGGTCAAGTATTTTCATTCCCGATGTACAGATGTGTCAACTGAATCAACGGAAAGCAAAATGACCCATCCAAGCTCCCTCAGCTTGCTGAGCTGGTTTGGGAGCCCAGATCTGCCTGACCCTCCCACCGGTGCTGAAAAGTGGCGTGTGTGCTGGGGTGGTAGGGGATGGGGCAGAAGGGTTTGAGGGCTAGGATGAGGCATGCACACTGTGCACCTCTGCTTTGGAGCTTTGAAAGGGTGCACAGCACACTCGCTCTCTCTGGGAACCCTCGGGAGCTTGAGGTTGCCTGATTAAGGGGCCCTCCACCCACCCTTTTTTCTGTCTCCCCAACCAAGCCCTGGTAACAGGCATTTCCGGTTTCCGGCCGGCTCCCTGGGGCTGGGGTGGGGGTGGGGAGTCGATGGCAGCCATCATGCTTGTCTCTGGGTCCCCTTCTCCCAGACCCCAGAGGCCTCTGTGCCTGCACACTGCTTCCCCGAAGGAGCGTGGAAAGCCAGCCGACCTCTCTGGCTCTTTCTTCTTCTTGGGCAGGGGTTTTGTTAATGGGAGACTGGTTGGTAAATGGGGAAGAATGAACCTCAGGGTTCGCCGCAGGGCGCCTGGGTGCTGATTTGCATATGGGCTAGATGCCAGCACAATGGGGGTGCCCGCCTCTTCCTGGAGGAAGGAAGAGGGGCACTGAGGGGGGTTGCCCCCAGCAGGGAGGAACTGTCCTCACATGCCCCTCCTACGTTGGTTTAAAGGATCTCCTGTCCTTTGCCACTTTCTCACACTCTTCGGGCGACCAGGAAGTCCTTTCTGGTGGTCTAACTGCAGTCACTGCTGCTGTCTGACGGAGCCCCTTTCTGTAGCTGGCCCCACCGCAGCCCAGAGAGGGGATGAATCATGCCCCCTTTCCCCTCTTTGAGGCATCACATGACTGGAAGGAAGCCGTCTCAGGGCTCAGCTGATCTCCCTGAGGTCAGGGGGGAACTTCCTCCCTTGAGCCACAGGCACAACCATCTGCTCTATTGTCTCTGGTGACCTGCCTGCCCGTGACTGCCCTCATTATGCCACTCGCTAGGAGGCATCAGGAGCAGCTTAGTGTGGTTCAAAGAGGCAGTGCTGTACAGAGGTTAGAGGCACACACTTTGGGCTCACAGTGCTGGTGGCCCTGGACAGGCGGTATCCCCTCTCTGAGCCTCAGTTGTTTCCACTGTCAAAGGGAGATTTATTCATTTGACAGATCTTATTGAGCATCTACTATATGCCAGACATAGTACTAGGTATTGAGGTCCTCTATTTACCCAAAGGAGTTGAACATTTACGTCCACACAAAAACTTGCACACAAGTCTTTGTAAAGGTTTTATTCATGATTGCTGAAACTGGGAAGCAACGAAGATGTCCTTCGGTAGGTGAATGCGATGTAGGGCAAGGCAAGCCCTAAACTGGGGCTTAGCCTGGGAGGGTTCTTGGTTTTGCCCAGGAAAGAATTCAAGGGTGAGCTGGAGGTGTTAGCAGCTTTTACTGGAGTGAAAGTGCATAGCGGCAGCCTCAGAAGTCCTGCTCCTTGCAGAGCAGGCTACCCCACAGGCTGTGAGCCCAGAGTGGTCAGTGTTGCAGTCGTATTTATACCCACTTTAAGCATATGCAAATTAAAGGGCAGATTATGCAAATTTTTAGGAAAAGGATGGCAACCTCTGGGTTGTCAGGTCATTGCCATGGAAAAGGAGTAGTAGCTGCTGGCGTTACCATCACAATGGCAAACTGCCATGGCACACTGGTGGGCATGTCTTATGGAAAGGTGCTTCTGCTCCAGCCCTGTTTTAGCTAGTCCTCAATTTGGTCCGTTGTCTGAGCCCAACCTCTGGAGTCAAGTTCCACCTCCTTCCTCATATGGATAAAAAAGCTGTGGTGCATCCAGACGATGGTATCTTATTATTATTATTATTACTACTACTATTATTATTAGAGATGGACTTTCACCCATGTTGCTCAGGCTAGAGTGCAATGGTGTGGTCTCGGCTTACTGCAACCTCTTCTTCCCAGGTTCAAGCGATTCTCCTACATCAGCCTCCTGAGTAACTAGGATTACAGGCACCTAGTACCACACCTGGCTGATTTTTGTATTTTTAGTAGAGATGAGATTTCACCATGTTGGCCAGGCTGGTCTCAAACTCCTGACCTCAGGTGATCCACCTACTTTGGCCTCCCAAAGTGCTGAGATTACAGGTGTGAGCCACCACACCCAGCCCAGACAATGGAATATTATTCAGGACTAAAGAGAGATGAGACGAGCTCGCAAGCCATGAAGAGACACACAGGAAGCCCGAATGCATATTACTAAGTGAAAGAAACCAGTCGCAAAAGCTACATACTGTGTGATACCAGCTATGTGATGTTTCAGAAAAGGCAAAACTGTAGGAGCAGGGGAAAGATCAGTAGTTGTCAGAGGTTAGTGGGAAAGGGGGGATGGATAGGCAGAGCATGGACGCTTTCGACGGCAGTGAAAATACCCTGCACGACACTGTAATAGCGGATACCTGTCATCATACATTTGTCCAAATCCAGAGAATGTGACACACGGCAGGCAAGCGGCTTAACCTGCGAGGGTTCTTGGTTTCACCCAAGAAGGCTCACAGGCTACTGAAATAATTCAAGGGTGAGTCCAGTGGTAGGGTAGAAGAAAACAGCTTTATTGCAGTGGCAGTGTTGCAGCTCCATGACTGCTCTTGCAGGGCCACCCACAGGCTGAGAGTAGCAGCTCAGGGCAGTTTTGCAGTCCTATTGATAGTTAATCAATCTATCTATCTATCTATCTATCTATCTATCTATCTATCTATCTATCTACAGAGTCTCGCTCTGTCGCCCAGGCTGCAGTGCAGTGGTGCAATCTCAGCTCACTGCAACCTCCGCCTCCCAAGTTCAAGCAATTCTCGTGCCTCAGCCTCCTGAGTAGCTGGGATTACATGCACTTGCCACCACGCCTGACTAATTTTTGTATTTTTAGTAGAGATGGGGTTTTGCCACGTTGGCCAGGCTGGTCTCAAATTCGCGACCTCAGGTGATCTGCCTGCCTCGGCCTCCCAAAGTGCTGAGATTACAGGCGTGAACCACCATGCCCATCCCATACCTCCTTTTAATTACATGTTGAGTAAGGGACAGTTTATGCAGAAATTTCTAGGGAAGGGGTAGTAACTTTTGGGTGATCAGGTAATTGCCATGGAAAGGGGTGGTAAGGCCGGGCGCAGTGGCTCACGCCTATAATCCCAGCACTTTGGGAGGCTGAGGCAGGCAGATCACCTAAGGTCAGGAGTTTGAGACCAGCCTGGCCAACATGGTGAAACTCCATCTCTCCTAAAAATACAAAAATTAGTTGGGCATGGTGGCACACACCTGTGATCCCAGCTACTCAGGAGGCTGAGGCAGGAGAATAACTTGAACCCGGGAGGTGGAGGTTGCAGCAAGCCAAGATCACAATACTGCACTCTAGCCTGGACCATAGAGTGAGACTCCATCTCAAACAAAACAAAACAAAACAAAATCAAAGAAAAGAGACCAGGCTTGGTGGCTCACATCTGTAATTCCAGCGCCTTAGGAGGCTGAGGCAGAAGGATCACTTGAGCCCAGGAGTTCGAGACCAGCCTGGGCAACATAGTGAGACCCCACCTCTACAGATATATATATATATATATATACACACACACACACACATATACACACACACACACACAAACATATATATACATGCACACACACACATGAGTCAGGGGGCATGGTTTCATATAGATATATATGAGTTGGGAGGAAGGTTTCAGGATGAATCAAGCACATTACATTTATTGTTCACTTTATTTCTATTATTATTACATTGTAATATATAATGAAATAATTATACAGCTCACATATATGTATGTGTGTATATATACATGCACACACATACGAATATTATACATATTAATATTTATTCATATATATGAATAAAAAAGAAAATAAGAGAGAGGAGGAAAGGAAGGCAGGAAGAAGGAAGGAAGGAAGGAAGAAAGGAAGGAAGGAAGGAAGGAAGGAAGGAAGGAAAGGCCAGCCTGGAGCCTCTGGACTGCCCTGATGGAAGTGTCTTGGATGCTAAAGGGGTTTATGTGCTGATTCCCTCAGCCTCCTCCCGTCTAACAAGGTCTGGTGTTCCATCAAGGCAGTGGGTATGTCCACAAGAAGTTTGCAAATGACAGAAAACCTAATTACAGGTCAACAAACCATGACCTGTGGGCCAAATGCAGCCTGCCACCTGTTTTTGTAAATGAAGCTTTTTTTTTTTTTTGAGACGGAGTCTCACTCTGTCACCCAGGTTGGAGTACAGTGGCACGATCTCGGCTCACTGCAACCTCCGCCTCCAGGGTTCAAGCAATTCTCCTGCCTTAGCCTCCCGAGTAGCTGGGATTACAGGTGCATTCCACCACACCCGGCTAATTTTTGTATTTTCAGTAGAGACGGGGTTTCACCATGTTGGTCAGGGTGGTCTCGAACTCCTGACCTCGTGATTCACCTGCCACAGCCTCCCAAAGTGCTGGGATTCCAGGCATGAGCCACCATGCAATTTTTCTTCATGGCTTGTAGACGATCTGCTATGAAATTACTCTAACTTGGCTGGGCGCAGTGGCTCATGCCTTTAATCCCAGCACTTTGGGAGGCAGAGGTGGGTGGATCCCCTGAGGTCAGGAGTTCTAGACCAGCCTGGCCAACATGGTGAAACCCTGCCTGTACTAAAAATACACAAAATTATCCAGGCGTGGTGGCGAGCGCCTGTAACTCCAGCTACTCAGGAGGCTGAGGCTGGGGAACCGCTTGAACCCAGGAGGCGGAGGTTGCAGTGAGCCGAGATCACATCACTGCACTCCAGCCTGGTGACAAGAGAGAAATGCTGTCTCAAAAAATTACTCTAACTTGATTCTGAAGGATTGGGGAGTGTTGAAAATCATCTTGGGTTTCTAAGCCAAATTGCTGGGTGGTGATGGAGCCATTATGAGGTGAAGAGGCTGGAGGGAGAGCAAGTTTGAAAGGGGAATGATATCAGTCTTGGACCTCTTAAGCTTGAGGTGCCCATTGTTGAAAGAATGAACCTGTTTCCCCAGCTGTAAGCAAATAAATGGATTGCAATGAAAAGGCATGCTTTCAACTGTTGTTCCAAAACCTTGGTCCTGGTCTGGAACGGAGGTACAGACTATCTTCTAGTTACTCTATTATTCATTTTTCAAAATGTAATTTAATTTAATTTACTTTTTTTTTTTTTTTTTTTTGAGACGGAGTCTCGCTTTGCCGCCCAGGCTGGAGTGCAGTGGCCGGATCTCAGCTCACTGCAAGCTCCGCCTCCCGGGTTCACGCCATTCTCCTGCCTCAGCCTCCCGAGTAGCTGGGACTACAGGCGCCCGCCACCTCGCCCGGCTAGTTTTTTGTATTTTTTAGTAGAGACGGGGTTTCACCGTGTTCGCCAGGATGGTCTTGATCTCCTGACCTCGTGATCCGCCCGTCTCGGCCTCCCAAAGTGCTGGGATTACAGGCTTGAGCCACCGCACCCGGCCTAATTTACTTTACTTTTATTTTATTTTTTAAGATAGCGTCTTGCTCTGTTGCCCAGGCTGGAGTGCAGTGGCACAATCTCAGCTCACTGCAACCTCCACCTTCCAGGTTCGAGTGATCCTCCTGCCTCAGCCTCTCAATTAGGTGGGATTATAGGCACGCACCATCATGCCCAGCTAATTTTTGTATTTTTAGCAGAGACGGCATTTCACCATGTTGGCCAGGCTGGTCTCGAACTCCTGACTTCGAGTGACCCACCCTCTTTGGCCTCGCATAGTACTGGGATTATAGGTGTCAGCCTCCATGCCTAGCCTCATTTATTTATTCAATAAATTGTATTGGCTGCTATTGCATGCCACCATGTGATGTTCAGGATTCAGAGGTGACTCAACCCTGGGTTCTGACTTCATCTGGAGAGAGCCCAGCACAGGCATCTTCGTTGTCAGGCCTGGGATGGGGAGGGACATCATATTAAGGGAGGCTGCAGTGGGGGGAGAATGAGGACTCTGCTTGGCTGAAGACATTGGGGAAGGCTTCCTGGAAGAAGAGATATTGGAGATGGGCCTTGAAGGATGAGTAGGAGTTCACCACGCAAATAGGAGAGGAACTTTTAGCCCAGACGTCAGTCCTTTATTCATCTCCCCGTATATAATTACTGTAAGAATTGGCAAGAGAAGCTGGAAGGGAGAGTTACGAGGTCTCTGAGGATCAGACAGATACATCACAGCTAACTCTGGCCCAAAGGGTATTCCTTAGGATAACACCAGCTACTGTAACAAACAAGACATTTCAGTGACTTAACATGGTAAAAATTTATTTCTTGTACACAAAACAGTACAATGCATGTGCTTCTAGTTCCAGATTGGGGGGCTTTTCCCCACGGAGTAATTCAGGGACCCAGGCTACTTTCATTTGCAGTTTTGCCATCCCTTAGAGTCTCAGCCTGCAGAAAATAGGAAGAGAGAAGGTATGGAGAAGTAATTTCTCCTCAAATACAGTGCCCTGAAAGTGATGCTTATGACAAATGCTCTTATTCTATTGGCCAGAAGCAGTCACATGACTGCATCCACATGCGAGGAGAGATGGGAAATGCAGTCCTTAGCTGGGCAGCCATTTTCCAGCAGCAATTCCATATTATGGAAGAGAAAGCACGAATTTTGGTGGGTCTTTAGTGGCCTCTGCCCGAGGTAGGCAGAGGAATAGAACTAAGGGCTTGGAGGCAGTAACACTCAGTTTGATTTATGCTCTTGAGTAAACCGTTCTTCTCCCTCCTTGGGTTTCTCTCTCTGAGTGATGAAGATTGAAAACTAGTTAATTTGTGAGGTCTTTTCCAGTTTCAAAAATTGACCGGATGCAGTGGCTCATGCCTGTAATCCCAGCACTTTGGGAGGCCAAGGCAGGCAGATTGCTTGAGGTCAGGAGTTCAAGACCAACTGGTCAACAATGTGAAACCCTGTCTCTACTAAACAGAAAATACAAAAATTAGCTGGGCATGGCGGCGGGCGCCTGTAATGCCAGCTACTGGGGAGGTTGAGGCATGAGAATCACTTGAACCTGGGAGGCAGAGGTTGCAGTGAGCCAAGATCACGCCACTGCACTCCAGCCTGGGTGACAGAGGGAGACTCTGTCTCAAAACAAAAACAGAAACAAAAACAACCAAAAATACAAAAATTGATGGGTCGGTGAATGCTCTTGGGTTTCCGAGCTGGAGCTAAGATGATGATGGTGATGATGATGATGGTGGTGATGGTCATGGTCATGAATACGATTGTGGTAATGATGGTGGTGATGGTTATAATAGTAACGATGATGGTAATGGTGGTGATAATAATGACGATGAGGATGATGATAAGAATGGTAATGACGAGAATGGTGATGGTGATGATTGTGGTGATGATGATATCACTATCATGATGATAATGATAATTTCCAGAACTTGAAATGTCCAGCCCTTTTTTTTTTTTTTTTTTTTTTTCTTTTTTTTTTTGAGACGGAGTCTCGCTCTGTCGCCCAGGCTGGAGTGCAGTGGCCAGATCTCCGCTCACTGCAAGCTCCGCCTCCCGGGTTCGCGCAATTCTCCTGCCTCAGCCTCCCGAGTAGCTGGGACTACAGGCGCCCGCCACCTCGCCCGGCTAGTTTTTTTTTCTATTTTTTAGTAGAGACGGGGTTTCACCGTGTTAGCCAGGATGGTCTTGATCTCCTGACCTCGTGATCCGCCCGTCTCGGCCTCCCAAAGTGCTGGGATTACAGGCTTGAGCCACCGCGCCCGGCTAGCCCTTTTTTTTTTTTTTTTTTGAGACGGAGTCTCGCTCTGTCGCCCAGGCTGGAGTGCAGTGGTGTGATCTCGGCTCACTGCAAGCTCTGCCTCCCGGGTTCACACCATTCTCCTGCCTCAGCCTCCCAAGTAGCTGGGACTACAGGTGCCTGCCGCCACGCCTGGCTAATTTTTTTGCATTTTTAGTAGAGACAGGGTTTCACCGTGTTAGCCAGGATGGTCTCGATCTGCTGACCTCGTGATCTGCCTGCCTCGGCCTCCTAAAGTGCTGGGATTACAGGTGTGAGCCACCTCGCCCGGCCACGTCCAGCTTTTTTTATGCATTATATAATTGAATTACAACAACATGAGACAGTAGGCATAAACCCTTCATGTTGGTTCATTGGTCTTTCTCCTTATGTTACCTATTTATTGCCGGGTAACAAATTATCCCCAAATTTAATTGTATAAAACAACCATTTATTATGCTTATGGATTATCTGGGTCAGGAATTCTGAAATAGCTCATCTAGGCAGTTCCCGTTTGGGGTTTCTTTTTTTTGTTTGTTTTTTTGAGACGGAGTCTCGCTCTGTCACCCAGGCTGGAGTGCAGTGGCGCGATCTCGGCTCACTGCAAGCTCCGCCTCCCGGGTTCACGCCATTCTCCTGCCTCAGCCTCCCGAGTAGCTGGGACTACAGGCGCCCGCCACCTCGCCCGGCTAGTTTTTTGTATTTTTTAGTAGAGACGGGGTTTCACCGTGTTAGCCAGGATGGTCTCGATCTCCCGACCTCGTGATCCGCCCGTCTCGGCCTCCCAAAGTGCTGGGATTACAGGCTTGAGCCACCGCGCCCAGCCCCGTTTGGGGTTTCTAATGAGGTTGCACACAGATGTCGGCTGGGGCTGCAGTCATCTGAAGGCTTTAGCTGGAGGATCTACTTCCTGAATGGCTGGGTCACATAGAGCTTCAGCTCCTCTCCACCTGGGGCTCCCCACAGGACTGATTGAGTGGCCTCACAACATGGTCGCTGGTGAGTGGTCCAAGAGACCAAAGTGGAGCTTCAATATGTTTCATTATTTAGTCTTGAGAACTCACATCTTGTTACTTCCACCCTATTCTTTTTGTGACACATGGCCAGTCTTGGTTCAATGTGAGAGGGGATTACAAAAGGGCATTTTTAACTTATGTATGAATACTAGGAGCTATGGACCATTAGGGGCTGTCTTGGAGGCTGGCAACTACAAACACATTGTCTTAATTACTGTGGATTTATGGTGTCTTGATATTTGGTGGGACTTGTACCCTTTATTTTCCCTCTGTAGGAGTATATTGGCTACTCATGACTGAGGTGTTTTATACAAATCTTAGGATTTGTATGTCAAGTTCAAGGAGAAAACATTCTGGGGTTTTTAATTGTAATTGCATTAAATCTATAGCTCAATTCTTGAGAGAACTGAAGATTTTAAAACTTTAAGTCTTGGGGCTGTGTGCAGTGGCTCATACCTGTAATCTCAGCACTTTGAGAGCCTGTGGTGGGAGAGTCGCTTGAGGCCAGGAGTTGAAGACCAGCCTGGGTGACAGTAGTGACACCCTGTCTCTATAAAAAATCTTTAAAAAAAATTAGCCAGGTATGGTGGTATAGGTCTGTAGTCCCAGCTACTTGGGAGACTGACGCAGGAGGATCTTTTGAGCCCAGGAGGTCAAGGTTACAGTGAACTATGATCGTGCCACTGCACTCTAGCCTTTGTGACAGAGTGATATCCTGTCTCTAAAAATAAATCAATGAATGAATAAATAAAATAAAACAAAACAGCCGGGCGCGGTGGCTCACGCCTGTAATGCCAGCACTTTGGGAGGCTGAGGCGGACGGATCACAAGGTCAGGAGATCGAGACCATGGTGAAACCCCGTCTCTACTAAAAATACAAAAAAATTAGCCGGGCGCGGTGGCGGGCGCCTGTAGTCCCAGCTACTCAGGAGGCTGAAGCAGGAGAATGGCGTGAACTCAGGAGGCGGAGCTTGCAGTGAGCCGAGATCCGGCCACTGCACTCCAGCCTGGGCGACAGAGCGAGACTCTGTCTCAAAACAAAACAAAACAAAACAAATAAATAAATAAATAAAACAAAACATTGAGTCTTGCTAGAAAGGAACTCGTATACATTTCTATTTTGTTTAGGTCACTAGCTTTATATCGGTTTGTTTCACATCTTCTAGACTATGGTCAATAGTATCCTTTTAAAATCAAAGTCTGATTTCTCTATGTGAAATGCTAAATTCTTCATTTTACCATTCAATCAGTTCTAGCAACTGTGGACAGTTGTGCAATCCACACCCTTATCAAAACAGAGCATTTCCACCACTTGCGGCCTCTGTGAGTCAATCTCTACCTTCTCTCTTGCCCCAGAAGCAACCACTGGTTTGATTTCTCTCATCATAGGTTAGTTTTGCTTACTCTAGGATTTCACACGTTATCTTTTTTTAAAAAAAAAAAACAATTTGTGAGTTATTTTTGCTTATGTACTGACACTTAGTACACTTTGTATATTGATTTTGGATTCAGCCACACTGCTAAATAATTTTATTAATTTCAGCAATTTATCTGTATATTCTTTGGGAATTTCTATGTTGATGATTGCTTCTTCTGTAAAAATGACCCCTGTCGGCCGGGCGTGGTGGCTCAAGCCTGTAATCCCAGCACTTTGGGAGGCCGAGACGGGCGGATCACGAGGTCAGCAGATCGAGACCATCCTGGCTAACCCAGTGAAACCCCGTCTCTACTAAAAAATACAAAAAACTAGCTGGGCGAGGTGGCGGGCGCCTGTACTCCCAGCTACTCGGGAGGCTGAGG
Organism: Macaca nemestrina; assembly: GCF_043159975.1. Lineage (NCBI taxonomy): Eukaryota > Metazoa > Chordata > Mammalia > Primates > Cercopithecidae > Macaca > Macaca nemestrina. The sequence goes on from NC_092144.1 coordinate 6,410,868, forward strand.
CAGGAGAATGGCGTAAACCCGGGAGGCGGAGCTTGCAGTGAGCTGAGATCCGGCCACTGCACTCCAGCCTGGGCGACAGAGTGAGACTCCGTCTCAAAAAAAAAAAAAAAAAAAAGACCCCTGTCTTTCTTCCTTTCTTTCTTTCCTTCTTTCTTTCTCTCTCTTCCTTTTTCTTTCTTTCTTTCTTCCTTTTTCTTTCTTGCTCTTCTTTTTTCTTTCTCTCTTTCTCTTTCTTTCTTTCTTCTTTTCTCCTTCCTTCCTTTCTCCTTCCTTCCTTCCTTCCTTCCTTCCTTCCTTCCTTCCTTCCTTCCTTCCTTCCTTCCTTCCTTCTTCTTCTTCTTCTTTCTTTCTTTCTTTCTTTCTTTCTTTCTTTCTTTCTTTCTTTCTTTCTTTCTTTCTTTCTTTCTTTCTTTCTTTCTTTCCCTTTTCCTTCTGTCTTGTCTTGCAGTACACGCTGAGATCTTCAATACAATGTTGAATAGAAATGGTGATGGCAGATTCCCTTGCGTCGTTCTGATTTCAAAGGGAATCTTTTCAACATCTCATTATTAAGTATAGTCTTTCAGTCTAGGTTTTTGGAAGACCTTCTTTATCAGGTTACAGAAGTTCCCTTCCATTTTTACTTTGCCAAGAGATTTTTCCCCCTCTTTCTTTTGATCAGGAATGAATAGTGAGTTGCTACCGCATCTTTCATGTGTCTCTGTTGCAAATGTCTCTTTTTGACAAAGAGAGAACACATCTTGGGTCAGAGCCTTGGGCAAGCAACAGAATCTGCCTAGAATGTAATAACATTGTTTGAACCATTTTTATTCTACAGTTGCTTATTTATTTATTTATTTATTTATTTATTTATTTATTTATTTATTTTGAGACGGGGTCTCATTGTGTTGCCCATGCTGGAGTGCAGTGGCGTGATCATAGCTCACTGCAGCCTCTACCTCCTGGGCTCCAGTGATGCTCCTGCCTCAGCCTCCCAAGTAGCTGGGACTACTGGCCATCACACCAGGCTAATTTTTGAAATTTTTGTAAAGACAGGGTCACTCCACGTTGCTCAGGCTGGTCTCAAACCTCTGACCTCAAAGTGATCCTCTCATCTCGACTTCCCAGAGTGCTGGGATTACAGGTATGAGCCATTACACCCGTCAGACAGTTGCTTCTGTTTGTAGCACATGAGCTTAGTTTTGTAGGAGGATGGAAAGTTCTCTTCTTAAGCATAAAAGAGTTAAAGTTAAAGTTCATGTTCCATATGTAACGGGTTACACAGACTGTGGCAGCAATTGAGAAGATGATACATTCTACACATGGAAGTATGAGAAACAGGGTTACAACAGACACTAAGTATCAAATTAGTTCGCACCCGCGCACACACAGCTATGGCATAATGGTTAGGCACAGGCTTGGAAGTCATGCTGCCTGAGTTTGCATCCCAGCTGTGTGTCTCACCTCAGTTTCCTACTCTGTAAAATGAGGATAATAATATTACTTACCTTGAAGAGTTGCTGGGAGGAGTCCCTGTTATCCCTGTAGCATGCTGAAAATTGAGGGCACGGTGGGTGGAAGCCCATGCTAGCTTCCACTACACACAAGGTAAAGAGAAAAGGCTGTGGTTAAGAAAGCGGGCTTAGCTGGGAGTTGTGGCTCCTACGCGTAATAACCAACGTTTAGTGAGGCTGAGGCAGGAGGACTGCTTGAGGACCAGCCTGGGCAACATAATGAAACTCTTTGTCTCTATAAAAACATTTTTAAAATTAGCTGGGTGTGGTGGCACACACACATCTGTTGTCCTGCCTACTCGGGAGGCTGAGTTGGGAGCATTGATGGGCGTGGTAGCTCATGCCTGTAATCCCTGCACTTTGGGAGGCTGAGGCAGGTGCATTACTTGAGGTCAGGCGTTCAAGACCAGCCTGGACAACATGGTGAAACCCCTGTCTCTACCAAAAAATACAAAAATCAGCTGGACGTGGTGGCACACACCTGTAGTTCCAGCTACTCAGGAGGCTGAGGTGGGAGAATCGCTTGAACCTGGAAGGCGGAAGTTGCTGAGATGGTGCCACCACCCTCCAGCCTGGGTGACAGAGCAAGACTCCATCTCAAAAAGGCATAAACACTCACAGTGTGGTTATGAGAATGGAGTTAATCTGACTGCCTAACCATGCGTAGTAGGCATCCAAGAAATGCAATTTTTTTTTTTCTTTTGAGACAGAGTCTCACTCTTGTTGCTCAGGCTGGAGTGCAGTGGTGCTGTCTCAGCTCACTGCAACCTCCGCCTCCTGGGTTCAAGCGATTCTCCTGCCTCAGCCTCCTGAGTAGCTGGGATTACAGGTGCCTGCCACCATGCCTGGCTTCTTTTTTCTTTTCTTTTTTTTTTTTTGGTATTTTTGTACAGATGGGGTTTCACCATGTTGCCCAGGCTGGTTTTGAACTCCTGACCTCAAGTGATCTGCCTGCCTCAGCCTTCCAAAGTGCTGGGATTACAGGCATGAGTCGCTGCACCCAGCCAAAAAAAAATTGCAAATATTGTTACATTAGAGGCACAGAGTAGGGGTTTGCAGGTATGTCAGAATCACCTAACGGGAGTGTTAATATGCATATTCCCAGGACCCACCTCCATCCATCCAGTTAACAAACATATACCAGGGGCCTCCTCCACACAAGGCACTGTCATAGTTGCTGGGCATTCCAGAAACAGAATGATGGTCCTCCCCTCTTCAAACTGACATTTTATTTGGGTGAGATGAACAATAAACACAAGTGAAGCAAAGCTAAAGGGATAGAAAACGCCAGAGTAGGGGAGTGGGATTTTATTACACTTTAATTAATTTATGTATATATTTATTTTTTGAGATGGGATCTTGCTCTGTTGCCCAGGCTGGAGTGCAGTGGCACGGTCATGGCTCACTGCAGCCTCCACCTCCCAGGCTCAAACAATCCTCCTCTCTCAGCCCCCCAAGTAGCTGGGACTACAGGTATGCACCACCATGCCTGGCTAATTTTTAAATTATTTTTGTAGAGATGGGATCTCATTATGTGGCCCCAGGTTGATTTTGAACACCTGGGCTCAAGTGATTGTCTCACTTCTGCCTCCCAACGTGCTGGGATTACAGGTGTGCACCACCACACCCAGCTGACTTTTTATTTTTTGTGGAGACAGGGTCTCTGCGTGTTGACCAGGCTGGTCTTGAACTCCTGGGCTCATGTCAACCTGGGAGTGTGATTTTAAATAGGGTGGTTAGAGGAGGTCTCATAGAAAATGTGTACTTTGAGGAAAGACGAAGTTAGCAAGGAACTTTCTTTCTTTCTTTTTTTTTTTTTTGAGACGGAGTCTCGCTCTGTCGCCCAGGCTGGAGTGCAGTGGCGTGATCTCGGCTCACTGCAAGCTCCGCCTCCCGGGTTCACGCCATTCTCCTGCCTCAGCCTCCCGAGTAGCTGGGACTACAGGCGCCCACCACCGCGCCTGGCTAATTTTTGTATTTTTAGTAGAGACAGCGTTTCACTGTGTTAGTCAGGATGGTCTCGATCTCCTGACCTCGTGATCTGCCCGTCTCGGCCTCCCAAAGTGCTGGCATTACAGGCGTGAGCCACCGCGCCTGGCCAGCAAGGAACTTTCTTCTGGATGTCAGGGTGTATTTGTTTGCGTGGGTGCCATAACAAAGTACCACAAGCTTGGAGGCTTAAACAGCAGAAATTTATTTTCTCATAATAAATGTCTTGGTCATCTCCCTGTCCTCCTCTCTTCTTCCTTCTCACCCACTCTACCTCCAGCCACATGGGCCTCCTTGCTGTTCCTCCAACATGTTAAGCAAGGTCTTGCCTCAGGACTATTGCATGCACTGTTCTCTTTTCTTGGAATACAGTTTCTTTTGTGTTATGGGTCAAACCGTGTCCCTCAAAATGTATACATTGAAGTCTTAACTCCTAGTACCTCAGAATGTGGCTGTATTTGGATATAGAGTATTTACAGAGGTAGTTAAGTTAGAACGAGGTCATCTGTGTGGGCTAATGCACTATGACTGATGTCCTTATAACAAGAGTAAACCAGGGCACAGGCAGGGCAAGACCACGTCACAGCGCAGAGAGAAGGTGACTGTCTACTGAAACGAGCCCTTAGAGGAATCTACAAATATCCAGTCCTAAAAAGTAGAATCAAGCTGGCCAGGTGCGGTGGCTCACACCTGTAATCCCAGCACTTTGGGAGGCCAAGGCAGGTGGATCACCTGAGATCAGGAGTTCAAGACCAGCCTGACCAACATGGTGAAACCTCATCTCTACTAAAAACACAAAAATAAGCTGGGTGTGATAGTGGGCGCCTATAATCCCAGCTACTCAGGAGTCTGAGGCAGGAGAATTGCTGGAACCTGGGAGGCAGAGGTTGCAGTGAGCTGAGATCGCGCCATTGCACTCCAGCCTGGGGGACAAAGTGAGACTCCGTCTCAAAAACAAAAACAAAAAACTATCCATGAGAACACTTTGTGATGTGCTGTTTTATATCACAGAACTGAACCTGTGTTTTGGTTCAACAAGTTTGAAACACTCTTTTTGTAAAATCTAAGCAGTTACGTTTACAAACCTATTGAGCGTTTATAGGAACATAGAAATATCCAGTCCTAAAAACCAGAAACAAACGGTCTGTGAGAACATCTTGTGATGTGCTGTTTTATATCACAGAATGGGACCTGTGTTTGGATTCGACAAGTTTGAAACACTCTTCTTGTAAAATCTAAGCAGTTATGTTTCTGAACCTATCCAGCCCATAGGAACGTATGAATATCCAGTCCTAAAAACTAGAAACAAGCGATCTGTGCAAACACTTTGTGATGTGTTGTTCCTTTTTTTTTTTTTTTTTGAGACATAGTCTCCCTCAGTGGCCCAGGCTGGAGTGCAGTGGTCGGATCTCTGCTCACTGCAAGCTCCGCCTCCTGGGTTTAAGCCATTCTCCCGCCTCAGCCTCCCGAGTAGCTGGGACTACAGGTGCCCGCCACCTCGCCTGGCTAGTTTTTTGTATTTTTTTTTTTTTTTTTTTTTGAGACGGAGTCTCGCTCTGTCGCCCAGGCTGGAGTGCAGTGGCGCGATCTCAGCTCACTGCAAGCTCCGCCTCCCGGGTTCCCGCCATTCTCCTGCCTCAGCCTCCCGAGTAGCTGGGACTACAGGCGCCCGCCACCTCGCCCGGCTAGTTTTTTGTATTTTTTAGTAGAGACAGGGTTTCACCGTGTTAGCCAGGATGGTCTCGATCTCCTGACCTCGTGATCCGCCCGTCTCGGCCTCCCAAAGTGCTGGGATTACAGGCTTGAGCTACCATGCCTGGCTGTGCTGTTTCATTTCACAGAATGGGACCTGTGCTTTGAAGAAACCAACCCTACCGACACCTTGATCTTGGACTTCTAGTCTCAGAACTATTCCGGACATTTCCTATGAATAGAATTGTACAATACATGGCATTTTGTGATTCGCTTCTTTCACTGAGCATATTTTTAAGGTTCATCCATGTCGTAGTGTGGAACAGTATTTTCTCCTTTTTATGGCTGAGTAATATTCCATTGTGTGGATTTACCTGTACTGGACATTTCATATAAATAGATGCATACAATATGTGGCTTTGGACGATGAATTTTAACCAACTCTCCTGATGAGTCTGCTTTAGGACTCTTGGTCCACACTGACTTCATGGAGAGTGTTGGGGGCCATGGGAGAGCCAAGTCTACAAGCTGCGGGAGGCTGGTGGATGGAAGGCTGGTTAGAATTCTTCAGGATCTGGGGAACTTCAGAGAGTGCTGAACCTGTTGGATGAGCCAATACTTGGCAAATGCAAGAATATGAAGGTTTCTTTCTTTCTTTTTCTTTTTCCAGATACTCAAAAGCCGGGGCCATGTTACATGTGCCCGACCATTTCATTAGTTAATATCTTTTGGTTGCAGGCCATGGCAACCCAATCTAAACTGACTTAAACAAGAAAAGGAATGTTTTGGCTCATGAAATAAAAAAGTTCAGGGATGGCCAGGCATGGTGGCTTCCACCTATAATGTCAGCACTTTAGGAGGCTGAGGCGGGCGGATTCCTCAAGTCCAGGAGTTCAAGACCAGCCTGAGCAATATAGCGAGACCTCATCTATACAAAAAATACAGAAATTAGCTCAGTGTTGCGGCACATGCCTGTAGTCCCAGGTACTTGGGAGGTGGAGGCAGGAGGCCTGATTTTTTGTTTGTTTGTTTGAGACAGGGTCTTGCTTTGTTGCCCGGACTGAAGTGCTGTGGTGCCATTATAGCCCACTGCAGGCTGAAACTCCTGGGCTCAGCGATCCACTCATCACAGCCTCCTGTGTAGTTCAGAATGTTTTTGAGGTCATCCACATTGTTGTATGAATCAGTGCTTCATTCCTTTTTATGGCTGAATACTATTCCATTGTATGGATATACCACATTTGTTTAACCATTAGTGATTCATTTTACGTTTTGTCAATTTTAACTCCATAAAAAAGTGCAGAGCATAGATCTGGATCAGGCACAGCTTAATCTTTATCAGAAGAGAATGCAGTTTCATGGAAGGGGGTCTATGCTTTCATTTCCCCTCCACACCAGTCCCCAAGCCAGGTGGCCTGGGGGGTCAGTTTCTCCCCTGCCCTTTCATCCTCCCCTACCCTCATTTCCCTGTCTCCTCACAGTTCCTGTGCCTTAAGAACATTAGAACCTTCCTGTCCACCTGCTGTGAGAAGTTTGGCCTCAAGCGGAGTGAGCTCTTCGAAGCCTTTGACCTCTTCGACGTGCAGGATTTTGGCAAGGTGAGCTGCCCACTTGAAGCGCAAAGACTGAGTTTCAGTTCATTTCCATTGACGTCTACACTGGGCAAGCTAAGGGCTGTCAGAGGACAGGCAGACAAACCAGACCAGGCCATATACATGGTGCAGATAGCACTGGTTTAGGATATGTGGAACTGAGTTTGAGTCCTCACTCTGACACTTGCTGAATGACCTTAGATACGTGGCTGTGCCTCTCTGAGCCCCCGTTTCTCACCTTAAATATGGGAATATTATCATCCTGCCCTCTGTGAGTGGCTGTGAGGATTAAATAGAAAGATAGAGGGCAGGGCGCGGTGGCTCATGCCTGTAATCCCAGCACTTTGGGAGGCTGAGGTGGGCAGATCACAAGGTCAGGAGATCAAGACCACCCTGGCTAATACAGTTAAACCTTGTCTCTACTAAAAATACAAAAAATTAGCCGGGCATGGTGGTAGGTGCCTGTAGTCCCAGCTACTGGGGAGGCTGAGGCAGGAAAATTGCTTGAACCCAGGAGGCGGAGGTTGAAGGCAGCCGAGATCATGCCACTTCACTCCAGCCTAGGCAACAGAGTGAGACTCCACTTAAAACAAAAAAATAAATAAGGAAGATAGGAGCAAAGGGTGGGGCTCACTTAAGGGAACAATGGTATGGGGAATGGGGAGGTAGAGAATATCCCGAATTAGGTTCCCAAGAGGCGTGGGGTCTAACCTCAGACAGAGCCTTGCAGTTGGAGGCTGTTTTCTGCTCTGGGGGTGTACAAGGGGCTCACTGGGTGGCCACTGCCTCGTCACAGGTCATCTACACCCTGTCTGCTCTGTCCTGGACCCCGATCGCCCAGAACAGGGGGATCATGTGAGTAACCACCTGGGCCTTGGGCCATTTAGCCTCAGTCCTCTCCCTCCCTGAAGCCCCACTTCTACCCAGACCCCGGGCCCCTGGCTCACACCCTCCTGACCCCCCCCAGGCCCTTCCCCACCGAGGAGGAGAGTGTAGGTGATGAAGATATCTACAGTGGCCTGTCCGACCAGATCGAGTGAGTGCTCAGGCCTGTGGCCGCACAGCTCATTTCAGCACCGTCCTGGTGGTGGAGGGTCTGGGGGGACATGGTCTTGGCCTCCGGGAAATAACGTCATACCCAGGTGTCTGGGGCACACAACCTTGCCTGGGAGTCTGGGGAGACACAACCCTGCCCTGGGGTCTGAGGGGACATGGCCCTGCCCTGGGGCTTGGAGGGACATGGCCTGCCCTTGGAGTCTGAGGTCCCATCCTGGGAGTCTTGGGGGGACAAAGCCCTGTCCTGCGGTCTGAGGGGACCCTGCTGTGATCTGGGAGAGGTCCGAGGGATCCCTGACCTCACAACCCACAGCGACACGGTGGAAGAGGATGAGGACCTGTATGACTGCGTGGAGAATGAGGAGGCGGAAGGCGACGAGATCTATGAGGACCTCATGCGCTCGGAGCCCGTGTCCATGCCGGTGTGCGAGGCGGAGGGTCGGGTCTGGGGAGGGCGCGGGCGGCGGGGGCAGCCCCAGGCCCCCCAACACCGTTCTCTCCCCTCGCTCTCAGCCCAAGATGACAGAGTATGACAAGCGCTGCTGCTGCCTGCGGGAGATTCAGCAGACGGAGGAGAAGTACACGGACACACTGGGCTCCATCCAGCAGGTGGGCGTCTCCCACCCAGCGCCTGCCGGGCGGATGCGCGGGTCCACCTGTCCGGCCCCCTCTGGGCAGCTGAGGCTTTTCCTGCCCCCATCGCTTTTCCTTTCTGTAACTGTCTCCGTCTCTGGATTTCTCTGACTTACATATGTATATATAAATATGAGTCTGACATATATATATATATATAAAAAATATATAAATACGATACTCCACCTGCAGAAGCAGTCAAAAAAACAAAAACAAACAAAATAAATACAAAATTAAAAATATATAAATATATACATAAATAGAAAATATATAAATATATACAAAGCATATATAAAAATATAAACATATAATATGTATAAAATATAAATATATGATATATATTTATAAGATATAAATATATAGTTTTTATATAGAGCCATATATGAACAATATATACAATATATAAAATATAAATAATATGTAGATATATTAATATAGGCATATATATTTTTATATAGATATATATTTTTTAATATACAAGATAAATAATCCATATGTAGACATATATATCTTTATCTTATATACCTATAAGATATATATCTTTATCTATCTATCTTTTTTTTGGGGGGGACAGGGTTTCTCTCTTATTGCCCAGGCTAGAGGGCAATGGCACACTCTCGCTTTACTACAGTCTCTGTCTACCGGGCTCAAGCGATCCTTCTGCTTCAGCCTCCCGAGTAGCTGGGATTACAGGCATGCACCACCATGCTCGACTAATTTTTGTATTTTTACTAGAGACAAGGTTTTGTCATGTTGGCTGGGCTGGTCTCGAACTCTGACCTCAAGTGATCTGCCCACCTCGGCCTCCAAAAGTGCTGGGATTACAGGCATGAGCCACTGTGCCCAGCTTATATGTCTATCTTTTAAAGACATATATCTTTATTTAGAGAGATATATATAAAGTATATATAAGATATATAATATATATAAAAATATTATATTATATATAAACATATAAAAATATATAATATATAAAAATATATAATATATAATATATATGTATATATATAATATATGTATATATATATTTTTTGCTATGTTACCCAGGCTGGTCTTAAACTCCTGGGCTCAAGCAATCCTCCTGTAATCCAAGCCTTTTGGGAGGCCACACTGGGCCTCTTCCTCTTGTCTCTCTGTCTCTCTCTTTATCTCTCACTCTGTCTCCTTTTCCCTCCGGGTCTTCTCTTGCTACTTTCTTCCTCAGTGTGTCATTCTCTCCCTTTGTAGCTCTTTATCCCTGGCTCAGTCTTTTTCTGTATCCTCATCTCTCCATTTCTTTTAAGAATAACTTTATTGAGATTTCATTAATATACATATAATCCATCTTTTTTTTTTTTTTTTTTTTTTTTTTTTTGAGACGGAGTCTCGCTGTGTCTCCCAGGCTGGAGTGCAGTGGCGTGATCTCGGCTCACTGCAAGCTCCGCCTCCCGGGTTCACGCCATTCTCCCGCCTCAGCCTCCCAAGTAGCTGAGACTACAGGCGCCCGCCACCACGCCCGGCTAGTTTTTTGTATTTTTAGTAGAGACGGGGTTTCACCATGTTAGCCAGGATAGTCTCGATCTCCTGACCTCGTGATCCACCCGCCTCGGCCTCCCAAAGTGCTGGGATTATAGGCTTGAGCCACCGCGCCCGGCCAATCCATCTATTTAGAGTATACAGTTCAATGGTTTTTGGCATACACACAAGATTATGCAGTCATCACTACTATCTAATTTTGGAACATTTTCATTTTTTTTGTTTGTTTGTTTCTTTTGTTTTGATTTGTTTTGTTTTGAAATGGGATCTCACTCTCCCATCCAGGCTGGAGGGCAGTGGCACGATCATAGTTCACTGCAGCCTCGAACTCCTGGGCTCAAATGATCCTCCTGCCTTAACCTCCTGAGGAGCTGGGGCTGCAGATACATGCCACCACACCCTGCGTAATTCTTTAAAATTTTTTTGTAGATATGGGATCTTACTATGTTGCCCAGGCTGGTCTCATATGCCTGGCTTCAAGTGATCCTCCTGCCTTGGCCTCCCAGAGTGTTGGGATTACAGGTGTGAGCCACCACTCCTGGCCTTTATTTTAGAACATTTTCATCATCCCCCAAAGAAACCCCAAACTCTTTAGCTGTCCCCCCTCAATCTCTTATCTTCCCCCAGTCCATGGCAACCACGAGCTTACTCCCTGTTTCTGTGGATTGGCCTCTTCTGGACATTTCATATAAAGGGCTTCACATACTATGTGGTTTATATGCATCTGGCTTCTTTCGCTGAGCATGGTGTTTTCAAGGTTCATCCACACTGTAACCTGTGTCAGAGCTTCATTCCTTTTCATGACTGAATAATATTCCATTGTACAGATGGACCACATTTTTTTTTTTCTTTTTTGAGACCAGTCTCACTCTGTTGCCCAGGTTGGAGTGTAGTGGCATGATCTCGGCTCACTGCAACCTCTGCCATCCAGGTTCAAGCGATTCTTCTGCCTCAGCCTCCTGAGTAGCTGGGATCACAGGCACCTGCTACCATGCCTGGCTAATTTTTGTAGTTTTAGTAGAGATGGGGTTTCATCATCTTCATTAGGCTGGTCTTGAACTCCTGACCTCGTGATCCACCTGCCTCGGCCTCCCAAAGTGCTGGGATTACAGGCATGAGCCACCGCGCCTGGCCAGACCACATTTTATACATCCATTCACCCATTGATAAGCATTTTGGTTATTTCTGCTTTTGGGTTCTTATGAATAATTTCGCTGTGAACATTCTTGTACAAGTTTTTGTGTGGACACTCTCCCTCTCTTTATCTCCCTCTCTGTCTCCTTCCCCTGTCTCTCTGAGACTGGTCTGGAGGAGGGAATCTTGTCTTCCATCATCTTTCTCTCCCTTCCCTGCAGCATTTCATGAAGCCCCTGCAACGGTTCCTGAAACCTCAAGACATTGAGATCATCTTTATCAACATTGAGGTGAGCCAGCCGATCCCCAGCCCTCTTGGGTCTGTCTAGTGCAGACAGCTTGCTGCCCCTACCTGTCCCTGGAGTACAGGGGTTGGGAGTTGAACAGCATGGGGCCCCTTTCCTGCCTGGCCCCTTGAGCCCTGGGCTCTGGTCCCAGCCCTCACCCTTCCCTCCGAGTAGGACCTGCTTCGTGTTCATACTCACTTCCTAAAGGAGATGAAGGAAGCCCTGGGCACCCCTGGCGCAGCCAATCTCTACCAGGTCTTCATCAAATACAAGGAGAGGTGAGACTCAGCTGGCCAGACTGAAGCTCTGGGGTCACTCTGCCTTGCCTAGGCTGGGCATTCGAGAGACCTTACTCTCAGACACCACTGGACAGGGAGGACTTTGTGCTGTGTGCTCATGGGCAAGGGGCTGCCCATCTCTGGTTCAATCCCCAGCTCTACTGTGTGGCACTGCGTAGTCACTTAACCTCTCTGTGCTTCTGCTTCCTCATCTGTACATCAGTGGGTCACAGGAATGTGCCTCCTAGGCTGGTGGTGAGGGTGGAATATACGGATGCACACAGGGCCTGGCACATAGTAGGTGCTCAATAAGTATTTGTTAAATAAAGGAACATTGGCCAGGTACGGTGGCTCACGCCTGTAATCCCAGCACTTTGGGAGGCTGAGGTGGGTGGATCATTTGAGGTCAGGGGTTCGAGACCAGGCTGGCCAATATGGTGAAACCCCGTCTGCATCGCCTGAAAATACAACTAAAACACAACTAAAAATACAAAAAAACAATTAGCCAGGCGTGGTGGCGTGCGCCTGTAATCCTAGTTACTCAGGAGAATTGCTTGAACCCGGGAGGCGGAGGTTGCAGTGAGTCAAGATCACGCCACTGGACTGCAGCCTGGGCGGCAGAGCAAGACTCTGTCTCAAAAATAAAAAATAGGCCAGGTGTGGTGGCTCACACCTGTAAATCCAGCACTTTGGGAGGCCAAGGAGGGCAGATCACTTGAGATCAGGAGTTGGAGACCAGCCCGGCCAACATGGTGAAACCCCAACTCTACTAAAAATACAAAAATTAGCCAGGCGTGGTGGCGGGCCCCTGTAATGCCAGCTACTCAGGAGGCTGAGGCAGGAGAATCGCTTGAACCTGGGAGGTGGAGGTTGCAGTGAGCTGAGATCGTACCACTGTACTCCAGCCTGGGCGACAAGAGTGAAACTCCATCTCAAAAATAAACAAATAAAATAAAATAAAAATAAACAAACATTGGGCAGAGACAATACCAGGTACTGTGGTGAGATTACCGTAGCGTTAAATGAGATAATGCTACAATAGCCTCGCGTGGGAGATGCTATTGTTATTCCCATTTCACAGATGGGGAAACTGAGAGTCAGGTTTCTTCTCCAGCTGGGAAGAGCGAGGCCAAGGCTGACTCCAGCCTCTGCCCGACCTTGATGCCAGCCACCCTCACCTGGTGGCCTGTCCTCTCACTGTAGGTTCCTCGTCTACGGCCGCTACTGCAGCCAGGTGGAGTCAGCCAGCAAACACCTGGATCGTGTGGCCACAGCCCGGGAGGATGTGCAGATGAAGCTGGAGGTGGGGGCCTCTCCCGCTCCTCCCCAGGCCCTGGGGGCAGCAGGGAGGACGCTGAATTGCAGATGGTCCACTTCCTGCCGCAGCCCAGCCAGGGATCCGTCAAAGGACTGGGGAGGGAGGTACTGGCCAGTCAAGTGGAGGAAATGCAGAAGAACAGAAATGGGCCGGCCCCAGGTCTGGGCTGACCCCTGATATCAGGCTGAACTGAGCTCTGATCCCACACCGAACCCCAGCCCTCGGCTTAGCCCTAGCACTGATGGTACCCCAAGTCTGGGCTGAGCTCCCACTTCTCACTGAACCCCAATTCCAACCAACCCCTGATCCCAGGCTGAACCTGATCTAGAATTGAACTTCAACCTGGATCTGTTTGTCTGGTGGAAACACAGACAGGGCAGGGGTGGTGAGGATGGGTGCTCTCCAGACCTGTCCCTCTACCCCTCTGCGGTCCCCCTCAGCAGGCAGAATGCTGGACCGCTATCCCAGGCAGCATTTGCCACATTCCAGTGGTTTTTTGTTTGTTTGTTTTGTTTTGTTTTGTTTTGAGACAGGGTCTCATTCTGTCCCCCAAGCTGGAGTGCAGTGGCATGATCATAGCTCACCGCAGCCTCGAACTCCTGTACCCAAGCAATCCTCCCAGCTCCTACCTCGGCCTCCTGAGTAGCTGGGACTACAGATGCATACCACCATTCCTGGCTAATTTTTGTGTGTTTTATAGAGATGGGGTTTCACCATGTTGTCCAGGGTGGTCTCAAACTCCAGGACTCAAGCGATTCACCCACCTCAGCTTCTCAAAGAGCTAAGATTACAGGCGTGAGCAGTTGTACCCAGCCTCTTCCCATTGTTTTTTTGTTTGTTTGTTTGTTTGTTTTTTGAGATGGAGTCGCCGTCTGTTACCCAGGTTTGAGTGCAGTGGTGCGATCTCAGCTCACTGCAATCTCTGCCTCCTGGGTTCAAGCAGTTCTCCTGCCTCAGTCTCTTGAGTAGCTGGGATTGCAGGAGTCCACCACCACACCAGTTTTTTTTTTGTTTTTTTTCAGCGGAGACGGGGTTTCCCCATGTTGGCCAGGCTGGTCTTGAACTACTGACCTCAAGTGATCCTCCCGCCTCGGCCTCCCAAAGTTCCTTCCAGTGGTTCTTAAGCTCCCCCCACCTCATGGAGCTCTTTCCCTGTTTCCTTGGGGGCAGATATGATGCTTTGGCCTCTAGAAAAATCCCCACAGCTCTGGGGTGGAGAGCTGCCCACGTCTTTATTCAGATCTATCTGCACCCACCCTGCAACTGGCTCTTTCTGGGACCTGCCTCAGTTTCCCCATTGTTCTCTGATTCACCAGGAATGTTCTCAGCGAGCCAACAACGGGAGGTTCACCTTGCGGGACCTACTGATGGTGCCTATGCAGCGAGTTCTCAAATATCACCTTCTTCTCCAGGTGCCGGGCCCATCCCTGAGGCGTGGGATCCACGCATCTACTCTCCTGTGTCTATAAAAGTGGGGATGGGGTTGGCTTCTGGGGGTTGGGTCTCTAGGACACTCGGGGATGGGTCACTGGGGTCATGTCTCAGCCTCCAGGGCCACCAGTACGAGGGAGGAGCTGGTGAGCTAGCATTGTTTGGAAGGCCCTCCCCCCAGGGAAAAGGGGAGGGGCCAGGTGACGTCTGACGTCTTGGTTCTCGCAGGAGCTGGTGAAACACACGCAGGAGGCTATGGAGAAGGAGAACCTGCGGCTGGCCCTGGATGCCATGAGGGTGAGTGGGTGTGGGGTGATGGTCACTCACCTGCTGCAGACACTCTCCTGGTGGAGGCTGATCCTCTAGCTGGGGTTAGGTAGGAGCCTGGGTCGGCTGTTGGGGGGCCAGGTTCACCCCTGTCCCTTCCCCAGGACCTGGCTCAATGCGTGAACGAGGTCAAGCGAGACAACGAGACACTGCGGCAGATCACCAATTTCCAGCTTTCCATTGAGAACCTGGTGAGGTGGTGGAGCCGGGTGGGCCAGGGGTGTGGCCACGTGGGGAGGGTGTCTGGCTCCTTTCTTGGGAGACCCTTGCTAGAACCCCTGCCTGCTGCATAGGACCAGTCTCTGGCTCACTATGGCCGGCCCAAGATCGACGGGGAGCTCAAGATCACCTCGGTGGAACGGCGCTCCAAGATGGACAGGTGAGTGGAGTCAGCATGGATCGGGGATGGAGCCTGGGCAAAGGGGTGGGGCCAGGCTCCTAGATGGGCAGGTGGATGGAGTCAACACAGATCTGGGTGGAGCCTGGGCAGGGGCGGGGCCAGGCTTCTAGATGGGTAGGTGGGTGGAATCAACATAGATCTGAAGCAGAGCCTGGGCAGGGGCGGAGCCAGGCTTCTAGATGGGCAGATGGGTGGAGTCAACACAGATCTGGGTGGAGCCTGGGCAGGGGTGGGGCCAGGCTCCTAGATGGGCAGGTGCGTGGAGTCAACACAGATCTGGGTGGATCCTGGGCAGGAGTGGGGCCAGGCTCCTAGATGCGCAGGTGCGTGGAGTCAACACAGATCTGGATGGAGCCTGGGTAGGGATAGGGCCAGGTTTCTAGATGGGTGGTTGGGTGGAGTCAACACAGATCTGGGAAAGAGCCTGGATAGGGGCGTGGCCAGACTCCTAGATGGACAGGTGGGTGGAGCCAACACAGATCTTGAGGGGAGCCTGGGTAAGGGTGGGGCCAGTTCCTATGTAGACTTGTAGGTGGAATTAAGATGAATTTGGGTAGGGACCTGAGTGTGGGTGAGACAAGATTTCTAGACAGACAGGTGGTAGATCCATCCAGACATGGCAGTGGAGCCTTGATGGACAGGCAGGACGGAGCCAGCGAGGAATATGGGTGGAGCCAAGACTGACAGGCAGTAGAGCCAACGTGGATCACGTGGGTGAGACCAGGATGGACAGGTAGGCATGACCAAGTTGGCCAAGGAGGAGGAGAAGGTCAGGGTGGGACCAGGATGTGGAGGAACTGGTCAGAGAGCTGGTGGGGACAGTTGGGAAGAGCCAGACAGGAATGCCTTATCCATCCTTCCAGGTATGCCTTCCTGCTCGACAAAGCTCTGCTCATCTGTAAGCGCCGGGGAGACTCCTATGACCTCAAGGACTTTGTGAACCTGCACAGCTTCCAGATTCGGGATGACTCTTCAGGAGACCGAGACAACAAGAAGGTGGGGCTTTGACGTCACACAGTCGGCAGCTTAGCCCTCTCCACGTGGGCATACGCCGGTGTTTACCAGACTACATCTACATGGAAGTGTGTGTTAATCCACTCACAGTCTTTTTTTGTTTTTTTTTTTTTTTTTTTTTTTTTTTAAGACGGAGTCTTGCTCTGTCGCCAGGCCAGAGTGCAGTGACACAATCTCGGCTCACTGCAACCTCTGCCTCCCAGGTTGGTTCCATTCTCCTGGCTCAGCCTCCCGAGTAGCTGGGACTACAGGCATGTGCCACCACGCCTGGCTAATCTTTTGTATTTTTAGTAGAGACGGGGTTTCTCCATGTTAGCCCCATGGTCTCCTTCTCCTGACCTCGTGATCCACCTGCCTTGGCCTCCCGAAGTGCTGGGATTACAGGCATGAGCCACTCAGCAGTTTTTAAATTGAGCACCTACTCTATCCAGGGCACTCTTCTAGGCACTAGGACTAAAATGGAAAGCAATATCGAGTTTTTATTTTGTTTCATTTCTTTTCTTTCTTTCTTTCTTTTTTTTTTTTGAGACAGTCTTACTCTGTCCTTCAGGCTGGAGTGCAGTGGCATGATATCGGATCGCTGCAACCTCTGGCTCCCAGGTTCAAGCGATTCTCCTGCCTCAGCCTCCCGAGTAGCTGAAATTACAGGTGCCCACCACCACGCCCAGCTAATTTTTGTATTTTTAGTAGAGACCAGGTTTCACCACATGGGCCAGGCTGGTCTCAAACTCCTGACCTCAAGTGATCCACCCGCCTC
This sequence comes from Macaca nemestrina, assembly GCF_043159975.1. Classification (NCBI taxonomy): domain Eukaryota; kingdom Metazoa; phylum Chordata; class Mammalia; order Primates; family Cercopithecidae; genus Macaca; species Macaca nemestrina. The sequence continues at coordinate 6,427,784 of NC_092144.1, forward strand.
AGCCTCCCAAAGTGCTGAGATTACAGGCATGGGCCACCGTGTCTGGTCTATTTTATTTCTTGTATGGTACTTGCCTTCTTATGGAATGCTTTCTACAAAGAAAATAAAGTAGGTGGCTGGGTACAGTGGCTCACACCTGTAATCCCAGTACCTTGGAAGGCCGAGGTGGGAGAATCTCTTGAGCCCAGGAGTTTGAGACCAGCCTGGGCAACATAGGGAGATCCTCATTTCTACAAAACATTAAAAAAAAATGTAGCTGGGCTTGGTGGCACATGCCTGTAGCCCTAACTACATGGGAGGCTGAGGTTGGAGGATCACTTGTGGCCAAGAGTTGGAGGCTGCAGTGAGCTATGATTGCACTCCAGCCGGGGCCACAGAGTGAGACCCAGTCTCTATTAAAAAATAAATGAATAAAACAGGGGATGTGACTGTGGTAGGTGAGGATGGGCCCCCCTCATCTACCACAGTCACATCTTACCTCCATTGTTCAGGGGCACTCTCTGTGGAAGGGACACTCTCTGTGGCAGTGACATTTGAGCTGAGACCCCTCTCCCTCTCGGCTCTTCCTTGCTTCCTTTTGCTTTTTCTCCTGTGAAATCTTCCCTTCGCTTTAGTCTTTCCCCTGGAGATCCCCCTGAGCTCTGGTCTGCGGCTTCTCTTTTTTTTTTTTTTTTTTTTTTTTTTTGAGAAGGAGTCTCGCTTTGTCACCCGGGCTGGAGTGCAGTGGTGTGATCTCAGCTCACTGCAACCTCCCGCCTCCTGGGTTCAAGCAATTCTCCTGCCTCAGCCTCCCAAGTAGCTGGGATTACAGGCGCACACCACCACGCCCGGCTAATTTTTGGTATTTTTAGTAGAGACGGGGTTTCACTGCATTGGTCAGGCTGTTCTTGAACTGCTGACTTTGTGATTCACCTGTCTTGGCCTCCCAAAGTGCTGGGATTACAGGTGTGCGCCACCACACCTGGCCAGCTTCTCTGTTTCTCAGCCTGTGCCTCCCGAGGAGCCAGTTGCTGTCTTGTGACTGCCTGCTTCCGGCATCCGTCTCTCCTACCCAACTGGAGCTCTGGGGACCACGTCCTATTCGCTGCTCTGTCCCTAGCTCCTAGCAGTGTCTGTTTCTCAGCAGGCGCTGCACCATGCTTTGTTGAACAGACAAATCAATGATGAGTGACATGCTGTGTCTGGTGTGTGCTTCTGCAAAGGGGTGTGTGTGTGTGTGCATGTGCATGCATGTGTGTGTGGTTTTGGGTTTATGGTTGTGTATTTGGATATCCTAGAAAGCCCTTTTACAAGGATATCCGTGCATGGTGCTTGGGGCACAGAGACTGCCACGGGCTTGACTGTTCCCTACAGAGGGAGGGTCAGTGGGCGTGTGCTCCCGCCCCCCACAGGGGCAGTGCCTTCAGTCTGAGCTCTGCTTCCCTGCAGTGGAGCCACATGTTCCTGCTGATTGAGGACCAAGGTGCCCAGGGCTATGAACTGTTCTTCAAGACAAGAGAATTGAAGAAGAAGTGGATGGAGCAGTTTGAGATGGCCATGTGAGTCCTCGTCTTCCTTCCTCTTTGTCCTCAGAGGGGCAGGGGCTGGGAAAGAGGAATGTGCTCTAGTCCCTACTCTGTCCTGACATGCCATGGGACCACTCTGAACCTCAGTCTCTTCATTTGGGAAATAAGAGGGACAGGCCGGAGGCTGTCTTCATCCTTGGAATGCCGGAGTTGTGTGCAAGCTCCTTTCCTCCTCCTCTTTCCTCTTCCTGCTCTTCCTCTTGTTCTTCCTCCTCCTCTCCTTCTTCCTCCTCTCCTTCCTCCCCTTCCTCCTCCTTTCCTTCCTTCTCTTCCTCTTCCTCCTATTCCTCCTCCACCCCTTCTTCCTTCTCCTCCCTTTCCTCCCTTTTTTCCTCTTCCTTCTCCTCCTCTTCCTCCTCCTCCCTTTCCTCCTCTTCCTCCTCCTCCTCCTTCTTCCCCTCTTCCTCATCTTCCACTTCTGTCTCCTCCGCCTCCTTTTTACATGAGGCAAAATGCCCACAACAAAAATCTAACAATTTCAAAGTGCACGATTGCATGGCACTTTGTACACTAACAGTGTTGTGCAACCATCACCTCTATCCAGTTTCAAAACCTTTTCGTCAGCCCAAAGGAGACCTCATACCCATGAAACATTCACTCCCAATTCCCCGCTCTCGCAGCCCCTGGAAACTCCTAACCTGCTTTCTCTTTCTCCCGATGTGCGTAGCAGCACGATTCAGTGTGGCCAAAGGGTGGAAACGACCCAGACATCAATCAGGGAATGAGTGGACGCACCAAATATGGTCTGTTCATACCATGGAATGGTATTCAGCCATAAAAAGGAATAAAATGCTGATCCTCTTTTTTTTTTTTTTTTTAATTTTCCTCTGCCAGCTCCAACATCTACCCGGAGAATGCCACCGCCAATGGGCATGACTTCCAGATGTTCTCCTTTGAGGAGACCACGTCCTGCAAGGCTTGTCAGATGCTGCTTAGGTGGGAATCTAGGAGGAAGGTCCTGCATCCTGGTCTTGGTCATCAGTTCCTTGCTAGAGAAGCTGCCCCAGTAATTGGTTCCCTAAACTGGGAGATGGGGGGGTTCCTACTTTGATCTTCTGCTTCTCCGTCACTCTCCTGATCTAAAGAGAACCCAAGGGGGCCCTTTATGTTCTTGGCAGAATATTTGGCCATGTCTGTAAAGGTCACTCACTCTTCTTTATGTGTCCCCTGCATCTCAGAGGCACCTTCTATCAGGGCTATCGCTGCCATCGGTGCCGGGCACCTGCACACAAGGAGTGTCTGGGGAGGGTCCCTCCGTGTGGCCGACATGGGCAAGGTACGAGTGGGAGGGAGGCTGGGAGGTGAGCTTGGTTCTCTGTGGAGGATTTCCCGTTCTCACCGTTACCTTTACTCTCCCATAGATTTCCCGGGAACTATGAGGAAGGTAAGACTTTCCCACGCTCCTTCCTGTGCACTGCAAATAATGGGCAACAGTGCGGGGAGGACCCAGGGCATCCCAGAACTGGGCGTGATCCTTTGTGGGGTGAGGATGGTGATGGGGGCCTACAAGCCCCAAGGCTGGGCATCGGTAAACGGGCTTTCTTTGTCTCTCCTTCCAGGACAAACTGCATCGCAGGGCTCAGGACAAAAAGAGGAATGAGCTGGGTGAGTTGGCAGGGGATGCTGTGTGGGGGCAGGAGGAAAATGTATCTCCATTCATGTTGACCCACGGACAGATCTCCATAATCATATTAACAGCCACATTGGGCTGGGTGCAATGGCTCCCACCTGTAATCCCAGCAATTTGGGAGGCCAAGGCGGGAGGATCGCTTGAAGTCAGGTGCATGCCACCATGCCTAATTTTTAAATTTTTAAAATAGAGATGAGGTCTTGCTATGTTGCCCAGTCATACTGTATAAAATAACTCATACAGTATGTGCTTATTTTAACTAATTAATTAATTTATTTTTGGAGATGGAATCTTTCCCCGTTGCCCAGGCTGGAGTGCAGTGGTGTGATCTTGGCTCACTACAACCTCCACCTCCCAAGTTCAAATGATTCTCCTGCCTCAGCCTCCTGAGCAGCTGGGACTACAGGCGCCACGCTTGGCTAATTTTTGTATTTTTAGTAGAGACGGTGTTTCACCATGTTGGGCAGGCTGGTCTCGAACTCTTAACCTCAGTGGATCGGCCTGCTTGGCCTCCCAGAGTGTTGGGATTACAGGCATGAGCCACTGTGCCCAACCTTAATTTAAAAAAAACTTAAGGCCAGGCGCGGTGGCTCAAGCCTGTAATCTCAGCACTTTGGGAGGCCGAGACGGGCGGATCACGAGGTCAGGAGATCGAGACCATCCTGGCGAACACGGTGAAACCCCGTCTCTACTAAAAAAATACAAAAAACTAGCCGGGCGAGGTGGCAGGTGCCTGTAGTCCCAGCTACTCGGGAGGCTGAGGCAGGAGATCCCAGCTACTCAGAAGGCTGAGGCAGGAGAATGGCATAAACCCGGGAGGTGGAGCTTGCAGTGAGCCGAGATCCGGCCACTGCACTCCAGCCTGGGCGACAGAGCGAGACTCCGTCTCAAAAAAAACAAAAACAAAAACAAAAAAACTTAAAAAAATATACATGTCTCCTGTTGTACTGAGGACATTTGAGTTGTTTCTAGTTTTTTACTATTGCAAATAAAGCTGATACATATATGTCATATATCGTATATGTGTATATATAATACATCTTTTTTTTTTTTTTTTGAGACAGAGTCTCGCTCTGTCGCCCAGGCTGGAGTGCAGTGGCTGGATCTCAGCTCACTGCAAGCTCCGCCTCCCGGGTTCACGCCATTCTCCTGCCTCAGCCTCCCGAGTAGCTGGGACTATAGGCGCCGCCACCTCGCCCGGCTAAGTTTTTGTATTTTTAGTAGAGACGGGGTTTCACCGTGTTAGCCAGGATGGTCTCGATCTCCTGACCTCGTGATCCGCCCGTCTCGGCCTCCCAAAGTGCTGGGATTACAGGCTTGAGCCACCGCGCCTGGCCTATAATACATCTTTTTAAAAAAAAATTTTAGAAGCAGGGTCTTGCTCTGTATCCCAGGCTGGAGTGCAGTGGCAGGAGTGTTCCACTTATATGCCATTTATATGACATATAAATATATAACGTAAGTCAGGTGTGGTGGCTCATGTCTGTAATCCCAGCACTCAAACTCCAAGGCCAGGAGTTTGAGACTAGCCTGGGCAACATAACGAGACCCTGTGTCTACAAAAAATTTTTTTAAATTAGTGGGGTTCCTGTTTAAACCCAGGAATTCAAGGTTGCAGTAAGCCATGATCACGCCACTGCACTCCAGCCTGGGCAACAGACCAAGATCCTGTTTCAAGGAAATAAAAAAATAAATATGTGAAATCTATGAATGGGCATGTTTTCTTCTTCTTATTACTTATTATGTAATTAGCAATAGTCAGTCAGCTTTCTTAGCAGCAGTCAAAATTAGAAACAGCCCAAGTGTCCTTTATACAATAGAATATATATATACATATATATATGCACACACATACATGTATTTTATTGAGAGAGGAAATACATACTTTAAGGTATGTAAAAATCAATAAATCTTAAGTATATGACTTAATACGTTTTTATCCATGCAACCAACAATCAAATAAAAGCATAGAACATTTTCATCCCTCCAGAACGGCACTGTCCGATATAAATGAATTGAAATGAAATCATCTTAAATTTTTTTTTACTTAGCCTCGAGGCTCTCAATAACTGCCTGTGGCTAGTTGCTACCATATTGGACATATCCATCACCACAGAAAGTTTTATCAGAAAGCACTGCTACTCACCTATCTCCCATAGGGAACCACTGTCTGATGTCTATCACCATAGATTAATTTTGCCTGCTCTTGAGTTTTCTATAAATAAAATCATATAGTGCATGCTTATTTCATCTGGTTTCTTTTATCTGACATAATGATGGTGAGATGCATCGATGTGGTTGCCTGTAGCAACAGCTTTTTCTTTTTCATTGCTGTATAGTATTCCATTATGTGATGGTATCACAATTTGTTTATTGATTGATCAACCTATTGAGGACATTTGGTTGGTTGCCAGTTTTTGGATATTCTGAATAAAGCTGCAACTTTTGAAGGACATTTTTTGTTTTTTGTTTTTTGTTTGTTTGTTTGTTTGGAGATGGAGTCTCACTCCATTGCCCAGGCTGGAGTGCAGTGGCATAATCTCAGCTCACTGCAACCTCTGCCTCCTGAGTTCAAGGGATTCTCCTGCCCCCTGCCTCCCAAGTAGCTGGGATTACAGGCACCTGCCACCATGCCTGGCTAATTTCTGTAGTTTTAGTGGAGATGGGGTTTCACCACATTGGCCAGTCTGGTCTTGAACTCCTGACCTCAGGTGATCCGTCCACCTCGGCCTCTCAAAATGATGGGATTACAGGCGTGAGCCACCTCACCTGGCCAGAACACATGTTTTTATTTCTCTTGGATTGCTGGGTTACAGAGTAGATACAATGTTTAGCTTCAGTAGATATTGTCGAATAGTTTTCCAAAGAGTATCCCCACCAGCAACGAGTGAGAATTCCAGTTGCTCCACGTTCTTGTCAACACTTGGTATTGCCAGTCTAAAAAGAAAAATTTTAGCCATTCTGGTGGGTGGCAAGATTCAGCATTGAAAGTTGCCTGCCAATCACCCTGTACTCCTGTACCCTGTCCTCCAGGTCTGCCCAAGATGGAGGTGTTCCAGGAATACTATGGGCTTCCTCCACCCCCTGGAGCCATTGGACCCTTTCTACGACTCAACCCTGGAGACATTGTGGAGCTCACAAAGGCTGAGGCTGAACAGAACTGGTGGGAGGTACAGGCTGGGACAACAGGAGTGATGGGGTGGGACCCAAGTGTAGGGTTATGGAGTCATGTGGTCTCAGGGAGTTGGGTCATAGTCTTACTGTGCTCTGGAGGTGATGCCTGGGGAGTCGGGGAGGTACCCTGAGATTTCTCGGCATGGCTTTTCTGAGATGGCCATCTTCCCAGAAAGTTAATACTGATTGTCACCTCTCTGGGCTCTCCAGGCCATCCTGAGATAGATAGACAAGCAGAGTGACCAATGAGCAGAGAGACGGACACACACACACACACACACACACACACACGAGTGATGGGGCAGGATCCATGTGGAGGGTTATGGGTTTAGGTGGTGGGTGGGGTTATGGATCCTATAACCTCTCTGTTCCTGTTTTTGTCTCCTGGGTGTTTAGGGCAGGAATACATCTACTAATGAAATTGGCTGGTTTCCTTGTAACAGGGTGAAGCCCTACATCCGTGTGAGTGCCTCAAGTCTGAATGGAACAAGGGCAAGGGGTTCAGGGTGGGTCCTGGGAGGATGGGCAGAATTGAAAAGACACCCCTGGAGTTGGGAAGGGGGCTGCCCATCATGGCAGGTCTATCTCCAACTCAAGGCTTTGCCCGCCCCACCAACTGAGCCCAGAGAGGGGCCACCCTGGAAACAATGATTGATCTTTTTCTCCTTGATAATTTTTTTTTTTTTTTTGAGACGGAGTCTCGCTGTGTCTCCCAGGCTGGAGTGCAGTGGCGTGATCTCGGCTCACTGCAAGCTCCGCCTCCCGGGTTCACGCCATTCTCCCGCCTCAGCCTCCCAAGTAGCTGAGACTACAGGCGCCCGCCCCCACGCCCGGCTAGTTTTTTGTATTTTTAGTAGAGACGGGGTTTCACCATGTTAGCCAGGATAGTCTCGATCTCCTGACCTCGTGATCCACCCGCCTCGGCCTCCCAAAGTGCTGGGATTACAGGCTTGAGCCACCGTGCCCGGCCATCTCCTTGATAATTTTTGTATCAAGGTCCTTTCCTTCCTACACAGGTATGGTAGGGAGGAAGGAGCAGAGACCTAGAAAGTGGGCCTGCCCGTGGCTTCCTTCTGAGACACTGAATTGAGTTCTGTGAGAGCGCTGTGGCCTCCATTGCCTGCGTCCTTGCCCTGCTCCTGGTGGACGCACCTGTCCACCCCAGCCTCTGCTGTTCTTCTAGTGTTCTCTTCTCGATGGACCCCTCACTCTTCACGATGACTTCAAAGCTCTCCCTCTCACCCCAACCTCAGATGTCCCCTAGTTCATTCATAGCAAATGACCCCACTGTCCACTTCACAGCCTACAGAGGGAAATTCTCTCCAGTGTTGCTTTAACTTTAATTTTATATTATTTCAGACTTCTAGCAAAACTATGAGAATAATGCAAAGAGCCCCCATTAGCCTTTACCCAGTTGCATTGGTTCTGCTAATGTTTTGTTCCATTTGCTCTGTCATTTCCTCTCTCTACCCACACATAGTATTTATTTTTCCTGGAAGAGTTAAAAGTGAATTTGCAGATGACGTTCCCCTTTACCCCTAAATACTTCTTAAGAACAAGAACCTCCTTGTACATAACCAGAGCAAGATTTTAAAAGACACAAAATTCAACGTTGACATTATACTATTATTGAATTCATAGTCTGTATTTAAATGTTGCCAATTTCCCCAAAAATTTTATCAAAAATTTTTGTGTTCCTGTGGTTTCTCCACTGTCAAGTTACAATATGAGTTTCCAACTCCATCATTCTTTCCACATTTATTAGCTGGTGTTCTGCTGCAAGGAAGCGCTGTCCCTTCTGTCCCCATCTGTCTGTCTATCTGTCTATCTATCTATCTATCTATCTATCTATCTATCTATCTATCTATCCATCCATGTACCTACCTACCCATCAATCCATCCATTCATCAATCAATTCTTCCATCCTTCCATCCATCCATCCATCCATCCATCCATCCATCCATCCATCCATCCATCATCTGTCTACTTATCAATACATTCATGATCTGTTCATCCACCTATCATTTATCTATGTATTATCTGTCTATGTATTAGCTGTCTATTATCTATCTATTCACTGATCATCTCTCTACCTATTTTTCACCTACCTATCTAACCATCTATTATCTATTATCATTTCTCTCTCATCTATTCATTTATCATTTATCTATCAACTGTCTGTTTATCATCTATCATCTATCCATGTACCTATTACCTACCTATCCATCATCCATCTATTCTATCTATCTCTTAATTTTTTTGTTTTAGAGAGAGGGTCTCATTCTGTCACCCAGGCTGGAGTGCAATGGTGTGATTTTAACTCACTGCAGCCTTGACCTCCTGGGCTCGAGCAATCCTCCCACCTCACCCTCCTGAGTGGCTGGGACCCCAGATGCATGCCATTATGCTCAGCTTTATTTATTTATTTATTTATTTATTTATTTATTTATTTATGATGGAGTTGCACTCTTGTTGCCCAGGCTGGAGTGCAGTGGGGTGATCTCGGCTCATTGCAACCTCTGCCTTCTGGTTTCAAGCGATTCTCCTGCCTCAGCCTCCCAACTAGCTGGGATTACAGATGCCTGCTACCACGCCTGGCTAATTTTTGTATTTTTAGTAGAGATGGAGTTTCACCATGTTGGCCAGGCTGGTCTCGAACTCGTGACCTTGTGAACTGCCAGCCTCAGCCTCCCAAAGTGTTGGGATTACAGGCATGAGCCACCGCGCCCAGCCACAGCCATTTTTTTGTGTGTGATTCTTTTGCAGAGATGGGGTCTCACAATGTTGCACAGGCTGGTCTTGAACTCCTGGGCTCAAGCAGTCATCTCATAGAACATCCTTCCCTTTTTTCTTTTAAAAAATTGAGGTGAAATTTGCAAAACATAAAACTGACCATTACAATGTAGCTGAGATTACAGGCGTGCACGACCATGCCTGGCTAATTTTTTGTATTTTCAGTACAGACTGGGTTTCACCGTGTTAGCCAGGATGGTCTCGGTCTCCTGACCTCATGATCCGCCCGCCTCGGCCTCCCAAAGTGCTGGGATTACAGGCGTGAGGCACCGCGCCCGGCTTTTTTTTTTTTTTTTGAGATAGGGTGTGGTTCTGTTACTCAGGCTGGAGTGCAGTGGTGGTGCAATTATAACTCACAGCAGCCTGGATCCCCTAAGCTTAAGTGATCCTCCCACTTCAGCCTCCTGAGTAGCTGGGACTACAGGCATGTGCCACCATGCCTGGCTAATTTTTGTACTTTTTTTTTTGAGACAGAGTTTCTCTCTTGTTGCCCAGGCTGGAATGGAATGGTGCGATCTCGGCTCACTGCAACCTCCGCCTCCTGGGTTCAAGCGATTCTCCCGCCTCAGCCTCCACAGTAGCTGGGATGACAGGCACCTGCCACCACACCCAGCTAATTTTTGTATTTTTAGTAGAGACAGGGTTTCACCATGTTGGCCAGGCTGGTCTCTAACTCCTGACCTCAGGGAATCTGCCCGCCTTGGCCTCCCAAAGTGCTGGGAGTACAAGCGTGATCCACCATGCCCGGCCTAATTTTTGTATTTTTTTTTTTTGTAGGGACGGGGTTTCATCTTGTTGCCTAGGCTGGTCTCCAACTTCTGGGCTCAAACGACCCACCCGCCTTGGCTTCCCAAGGTGTTGGGATTACAGGCGTGAGCCACCGTGCCCGGGCAGTTTTCTTAATTGTTAAGAATTTTGTTTATCCTTTTTCCCGTCAGTGAACAATCGGCTGCTTCAACTTTTGCGTTATTGTGAATAAAGCTGCTACGAACATGGGTGTGCAAATATCGTTTCAAATCCTTGCTTTCAGTTCCTTTGGGTATATATTCAGAAATGGGACTTTTCTATGGTAGTTCTAGTTTTTAATGTTTTGAGGAACCACCATTATTTTTATTTTTATTTATATTTATTTATTTATTTCGATAGGGAGTTTTGCTCTGTCCCCAGGCTGGAGTGCTGGAATACAATGGAATGATCTCGGCTCACTCTGCCTCCCGGGTTCAAGCGATTCTCCTGCCTCAGCCTTTTGAGTAGCTGGGATTACAGGCGCCCGCCACCGCACCCAGCTAATTTTTGTATTTTTGTAGAGACGGGGTTTCACCATGTTGGCCAGGCTGGTCTTGAACTCCTGACATCAGGTGATCTACCCACCTCTGCCTCTCAAAGTGCTAGGAGTACAGGCATGAGCCACAGCACCCGGCCCATACTGCTTTTCTTTCTCTTTTCTTTTCTTTCTTTTTTTTTTGGAGATAGAGTTTCGCTCTGTGGCCTGGACTGGAGTGCAGTGGCGCGATCTCGGCTCACTGCAACCTCTCCCTCCCGGGTTCAAGTGATTCTCCTTCCAAGTAGCTGGGATTCCAAGTAGCTGGGATTACAGGCGTGCACCACCATGCCTGGCTAATTTTTTGTATTTTTAGTAGAGACGGGGTTTTTGCCATGTTGGTCAGGCTGGTCTTGAACTGCTAACCTCATGATCCGCTTGCCTCAGCCTCCCAAAATGCTGGGACTACAGGCGTGAACCACCACCCCCAGCACATACTGTTTTTCATAGTGCACCATTTTACATTCCTACCAACAGTGCACAAGGGTTCTTTGTCCACATCTTTGCCCACATTTGCTACTTTCTGTTTTGTTTGTTGATTTGTTTTTGCCTTATAGTAGCTGTCCTAATGGCTTTAAGGTAGTGAAAGCGAGCACTTTCAGCCGGGCGTGCTGGTTCATGCCTCTAATCCCTGCACTTCGGGAGGACGAGGCGGGCAGATCACCTGAGGTCGGGAGTTCGAGACCAGCCTGACCAACATGGAAGAAACCCCATCTCTACGAAAAATACAAAATTAACCGGGTGTGGTGACACATGCCTGTGATCCCAGCTACTCGGGAGGCTGAGGCAGGAGAATCGTTTGAACCTGGTAGGCGGAGGTTGTGGTGAGCCGAGATCACGCCATTGCACTCCAGCCTGGGCAAGAAGAGCAAAACTCTATCTCTAAATAAATAAATGAATACATAAATAAGAAAGTGAGCACTTTCACCCATATTCAGATGAGGATTGGCAAACTTTTTCCGTAAAGAGCCGAGTAGTAGTGTAAACATGCTGACCCTCCAGGGTCCCATACAGTTTTGCAACTCTTTAGTTCCGGCCCTGTAGTGCAAAAGTAGCCGTAGATAATCTGTAAATGATGTGTGGCCGTGGCTATTTTCCTATAAAGCATAGTTCATGGGCACTGACAGATGAATTTCATATAATTTTCACAATCCCCAAAATATTATTTTGGCTAGTCATGGTGGCTCATGCTTGCAATCCTAGCCCTTTGGGACGCCAAAGCAGGAGGATTGCTTGAGGCCAGGAGTTTGAGACCAGCCTGGGAAACAAAGGGAGACCCTCTCCCTCATCTCGAGAATATTAAAAAAATTAAAAATTAGTGGGTGTGGTGGCGCATGCCTGTAGTCCCAGCTACACTGGGAGGCTGAGGTGGGAGGATCGCTTGAACCTGGAAGGTCGAGGCTGCAGTGAGCTATGATTGTACCACTGCACTCCAACCTGGACAACATAGTGAGACTCTGTCCCTAAAAATATTTTTTAAAAAAATTCTTTTGATTTTTGCCAACCATCTAAAAACGTAAAAACCATCCTTGACTTGAGGGTTATGATAAACTGCTGGGAAGAGAACCCCTGCCTTATATGACACTGGGACAGTCTCTCCCCCGAGATTCTGGGACTTTATCCCCAAAGAGTACCACAGTGCCTGGCACATAATAGGCACTCACTAAACGCAAGTGGAATGAATGAATGAAGGAATGAATGAATGAAGTGCCCTGCCCTCTGCTGTCATGCTGGGGTCTTTACACTAAGTCGGGGTCTCTCTCTGTGTTCTTAGGGCCCTCCTCAGGACCTGTCTGTTCATCTCTGGTGAGTAGAAATATTTCTTATTTTGTTTCAATGAGAGGTTTCTGGGTTGGGGTTCCAGGCTGGGTATGGGAGGAACCTCCGACCCAATTAGTTATGCATTCTGTGTTCCCTGAGCAGCGACTTCTGAATCTAGCTCTGGGCTGGGGGCTGCTGGGGATGGGAAGGACAAAGGAGGGCCCCTGACCTTGGGAGATGATGGTCTTGTTGGAAGGAAAATAGTTATGATGATGATGATGATGATGATGGTGATGATGATGATGATACTGGTGATGGTAACGATGATGATGATGACGATGATGATGATGATGATGTGATGGTAACGATGATGATGATGATGATGACGATGGTGATGATGACGATGACGATGATGATGATGATGATGGTGGTGATGGTAGCGATGATGATGATGATGATGGTGATGGTGATGATGACAATGACGACGATGATGATAATGATGGAGGTGGTGATGGTAACGATGATGATGATGACGATGATGATAATGATGATGGTGGTGATGGTCATGACAGTCCCAATTGTTTTTGTAGGATTTTTTGTCTTGCTTGTTTGTTTGTTTTGCACCTCTAGCATGTCAAGCATATAGCGGTGGAGGTTTACAGTGTGGCTTTTGGGACCTGCTGACCTGGATTCAAATTCTGACCCCAACCTTACCTAGCTGTGTGACCTTGGGCTGGTAAATTAACCTCTCTGTTTCAGCATTCCTCTCTGGAAAATAGCTTAATGACAGTATCTACTTCATAGTGTTGTTAGGAGGTGTAAATGAGTCTGTCAAGTGCTTAGTCCTGATCCTGACACATAATGAAGACTTTATACAGCATTAGTTGTTATTATTACTACATTTAATCTGTTCTAAGATGCATGTTTTTTTTTTTCCCTTCACATTGGAACATCTCTGTCATTGAAATGGCTCTTGTGATCCACAGTATCCATCTTCGGCTGAATTTTATAGGCAGGAAATGTTCTTTCATGATGGCACATAAAAGAATGGTGCATTGAACAATTGCTGGCACCTCAGCTCTTTAATGAGCTTCTTTAATTTTCACAAAAGCTCTTTGGAAAATAGATTTGATTCTCACTCCCTGTCCCCTACTTTCTTCTTTTCTTCTTCTTTCTTTTTTTTTTTCAAAGGAGGCTGAGGAGGGGAAGTGACTTACTTAACGTCACATGGTGAGGATGTGATGGAGATGGGATTTGAACCCAAAGCCTCAGTGCCTCGGTTTACCATCTCTTGCTAGTAATAAAACACAGCATGATTATGCTCCCATCTTCTTGTCGCCCAGGCTGGAGTGCAGTGGTGTGATCTTGGCTCACTGCAACCTCCACCTCCCAGGTTCAAGCGATTCTCCTGCCTCAGCCTCCTGAGTAGCTGGGATTTCAGGCACCTGCCACCACACCCAGCTAATGTTTTATATTTTTAGTAAAGACAGGGTTTCACCATGTTGGCCAGGCTGGTCTTGAACTCCTGACCTCGTGTAATCCACTTGCCTCGGCCTCCCAAAGTTCTGGGATTACAGGTGTGAGCCGGCACGACTGCCTGACGCTCCCATCTTCTAAGTGCCTACCACATAGTAGCAGATGCACTATTGCCATTTATAAAAAATGTGCATCTATGGCATCTCCCTCTTTTCAGAAGAGGAAATTGAGGCCCAGAGAGGCAAAACCAGTTGCCAAGGTCTTAGAATGCACAAGGGGCAGGGTCAGGATTTGAACCATGGTCTCTTACATTAGCACTCCTTTCACCCTTCCATGCCAAGATGCGGTCAGTGGGGTGGGGACCAGGGTGAGACCAGGGAGGTTCTCTTGTGGGTGCAAGATTTAAGGGGATGCTGAAAATCTCAGTGATTAAGGTCCATCATGTTTTAATGCAACATTAAAAAAATCAAAAGGCAAAAAAAATTCGAGATGAACAAATATCAAAATTGTAACTAAAGACAGGGTCCAATAGAGCCGGGACTAAGAGGAGGTGGGTGAGGTGAGTCGGGCAGTCAGATTCTGTCTTTATTCAAAAATTTGACGTTTGTTCATCATGGTTTCTTTGCATTCATTAAAAAAAAATGTTAAACACCAACTTGAACCAGATTTGCATTCATTTTTTTAAAATTGAGGTGAAATTCAGCTGGACGTGGTGGCTTATGCCTGTAATCCCAGCCCTTTCGGAGGCTGAGGCAGGTGGATCACTTGAGATCAGGAGTGCAAGACCAGCCTGGGCAACATGGTGAAACCCTGTCTCTACTAAAAATACAAAAATTAGCTGGGCATGGTGGCGCACACCGGTAATCCCAGCTACTCGGGAGGCTGAGGCAGGGGAATTGCTTGAACCTGGGAGGTGGAGCTTGCAGTGAGCCGAGATTGCGCCATTGCACTCCAACCTGGGCGACAGAGTGAGACTCTGTCTCAAAAAAAATAAATAAATAAATTAAATTTTAAAAAATGAGGTAAAATTCATACAACATAAAATTAACCTTGTAATGATTACTGGCATTTCTATTTCTATTCATATTTACATTTATATTACATATTAACATTTACATGATGTTAGATATTATACGCAATTACATATGGTTTATAATTAATACTTACTCTTTACATTGTGTATTTATGCTTATAACCTATTATATATTATGCCACATATCATAATATATATTTTTATTATGCTATTTTTATCACAAATTAATGCTTTTTATTTATATTGCACATTTATGTTTATATTATATTATACAGTATACAGTATATTATAATATAGATTTATATATTACCTATTTACATTTATATTTTATTAGATTTATATACAATTACATATAATACATAACTATTATTCTTTATATTGTATATTTACATTTATATCTTATGTCACATATTATACCATATATCATAACATATTTATATTACAGATTTACCTTTATATTATGCTATATATTCTAGATAATTAACATTTGTTATTTATATTGCACATTTATGTTTATATATCATATGCATTATATAGTACACTATACTGTAGCTTTATATATTACATATTTACATTTACATTATGTTAGGTGACATAAAGTTATATATTATGCATAATTAATATGTATTATTTATATAATGTTACATTTATGTCATATTGTAATTATATATTTTAATATACATTTACATTAACATGACATATTTACACTTATATAAAATTATATACTATGTATAATTATGTATTATGCATAATTAATATTCCTTATTGTATGTTACATTTCTATCATGTTGCACATTATACACTATAATATACATTACATTAACATGAGATATTTATGCTTATATGAAGTTATGTATTATGGGCTGGGCGTGGTGGCTCACGCCTGTAATCCCAGCACTTTGGGAGGCTGAGGCGGGTGGATCACTTGAGGTCAAGAGTTCAAGACCAACTTGGCCTGCATGGTGAAACCCCGCCTCTACTAAAAGTACAAAAAATTAGCTGGGTGTGGTGGTGTGCACCTGTAATCCCAGCTACTCGGGAGGCTGAGGCAGGAGAATCGCTTGAACCCAGGAGGCAGAGATTGCAGTGAGCCAAGACAGTGCCACTGCACTCCAGCCTAGGTGACAGAGCGAGGCTCTGTCTCAAATAAAAATTATATATTATGTATAATTATGTATTACATATAATTAATATGTATTATTTATGTTGTCCATTTATATTTATAGTATATGTTATACCATATATTTACATTTACATAGACTATATATGGTGTGTTCTATGTAATATAAATATTACATGTATATTTTATTATATTCATATTATATATTATAGAGTTATGGATAACTATCTATAATTATTATATATAGCTATCTACAATATAGATAGTTATATATTATTATATAATGATTATGTTATATATTATATATAACTATTTATATTGAATATTTACATTCACATTATAAATATATTCATGTTACATTTACATTCAGTGGCTTTTTTTTTTTTTTTTTTTTGGAGACAAGAGTTTCTCTCTGTTGCCTGGGCTGGAGTGCAGTGGTGTGATCTCAGCTCACTGCAACCTCTGCCTTCCGAGTTCAAGCGATTCTCCTGCCTCAGCCTCCTGAATAGCTGGGATTACAGGTGCCCGCCATCAAGCCCAGCTAATTTTTGTTTAGTAGAGACGGGGTTTCATCATGTTGCCCAGGCTGGTCTCGAACTCCTGAACTTGTGATTCGCCCACCTCGGCCTCTCAAAGTGCTGGGATTACAGGCGTGAGCCACCGCGCCCGGCCAGTGGCATTTAGTATATCTGCAATACTGCGCCGCCATCACCGCCATTTAGCTCCAAAACATTCTCATCACCCCCAAGAGAAACCCCATCCCGGGCAGTTGCTCCTGCCTCCCGCAGTCCCCGGGAACCAAGAGTCTCCTTCCCGTCTTGGCGGATTGGCCTGTCCTGGACATTTCCTACAAGTGGAATCCCACATTGTGTGGCCGTTCGTTCCTGCCTTCCCTCACTGAGTGCGAGGTTTTGAAGGCTCATCTCTATTGTAGCCCATGTCAGTGCTGCTTCCCTTTTGATGGCTGATTTTTTATTCACTGTGGTTTCTAAGAATCACATTAGAATACTGTGTGTTTTACTTATTGTCATTAGAATACTGTGTATTAGAATATTACACAGTAATATTCCAATATTAGAAGACTGTGTGTATTAGAATACTGTGTGTTTTACTTATTGTCATTTACCTTGACGACTGGGTTTTTTGGCTCTCACTTACATTTTGCACCTGAGGCTCATGATTCATTCTCCTTCCCCTACTTCTGTCCGGGTGACCACGGAGATGGGCACATAGTGAGCCTTCAGGAAATGCCCGGCGAAGCCATCGCCAAGTTCCAGAGACCCAGCCAGGCCCAAAAGGCTGAGCCATCCCCCTGAGTCCGTGTGTCAGACCTTGGTGGTGACCTACAGAAGTGGAAGCCCGCTCCCCATGTCTGGGCTCCGGCCCCTGCCTCCACGGGGCCTACCTTGGTGCTAAAGGGTTGTTAGATCCAGGCCGTCACCAGCTTAAAAAAATCAAAGGGATTCAGGGGAAAAGGCAGCCTCCATATGGCAATAGAGGGACCCAGGCACGGGGGCCGTGCCACCTCTGTCCTTGGTGTCTCTTTGCAGGTACGCAGGCCCCATGGAACGGGCAGGGGCAGAAAGCATCCTTGCCAACCGCTCGGACGGGACTTTCTTGGTGCGGCAGAGGGTGAAGGATGCAGCAGAATTTGCCATCAGCATTAAGTAACTCCTCTCTCCCTCACCCATACCCTTTTGGGGCCTGGGCCCTGCGGGCCTGGGAAAAAGGATATCCAGGTTTTACTTTATAGAAGTGTACAGTAATAACGTCCACCTTTTACTGAACCCCTGCTGGGTCCCGAGTGCCTTTCACCTTTCTTATTTCTTTTAATTGACAACCACAAGAAAGAGATATGATTCCTATAGAGGCTCAAAAAGGCTTTTAAAAATTAATTAATTAATTTGAGTCAGAATCTCCCTCTGTCGCCCTGACCTTTCTTTTTTCCCTTTTCTTTCTTTCTTTTCTTTTCTTTTCTTTTTTCTTTCTTTCTTTTTTTTTTTTTTTTTTTTTGAGACAGAGTCCCTCTGTCACCCAGGCTGGAGTGCAGTGGCGTGATCTCGGCTCACTGCAACCTCCGCCTCCCGGGTTCAAGCGATTATCCTGCCTCAGACTCCCGAGTAGCTGGGATTACAGGTGCCCACCACCATGCCCAGCTAATTTTTGTAGTTTTAGTAGAGATGGGATTTCTCCATGTTGGCCAGCCTGGTCTCAAACTCCTGACTTCAAGTGATCCACCTGCCTTGGCCTCCCAATGTGCTGGGATTACAGGCATGAGCCATCGTGCCTGGCCTGAAGTCTTTTATTTTTAACCAATTTTCATATATATATATATATCTTTTTCTTTTCTTTTTAATTTCCAGGAATTTCTAATTTTTAAAAATTTATTTTATTATTATTATTATTTTTTATTTTTTTGTGACAGAGTCTCTCTCTATTGCCCAGGCTGGAGTGCAGTGGTGTGATCTCAGCTCACTGCAACCTCTACCTCCCAGGTTCAAGCGATTCTTCTGCCTCAGTCTCTTGAGTAGCTGGGATTACAGGTGCATGTCACCATGCCCGGCTAATTTTTTTGTATTTTTAGTAGAGACAGTGGGGTGGTGGGGGTGGGGCAGTTTCACCATGTTGGCCAGGCTGGTCTCAAACTCCTGACCTCAGATGATCCACCCGCTTCGGATTCCCAAAGTGCTGGGATTACAGGCGTGAGCCACCGTGCCTGGCCAATATTGTGCCCATCTTTATGTCCATGTGTACCCAATGTTTAATCCCTGCTTATAAGTGAGAACATGGGTTATTTGGTTTTCTGTTTCTGTGTTAATTGGCTTAGGATAATAACACCCAGTGCATCCACGCTGCTGCAGTACACATGATCTTATTCTTTTTTATGGCTGTATAGTATTCCATAGTGTATATGTACCACATTTTCTTATCCAGTCCACTGTTGATGGGCACCTGGGTTGACTCCAGGTCTTTGCTATCGTGAGTGGTGCTGTGACGAACATACGAGGGCGTGTGTCTTTTTGGTAACACAATTACTTTTTCCTTTGGGTAGATACCCAGTCCTGGGGTTGCTGCGTCAAATGGTGGTTCTATTTTTAGTTCTTTGAGAAACCTCCGAACTGCTTTCCACAGTGGCTGAACCAATTGACATTCCAACCCACAGTGCAGAAGAATTCCCTTGTCTCACATGTTGCTGAGTTCGTAATTTCGTTTTTATTTTTGGCTCCTGTGAATTTCCCTTACTTTTTTTTTTTTTTTTTGTAGAGCTCAGCATTTTTTTTCTCAACATTTCTAGGGTTTTTTTTTTAATGGGAAGAGGTTTTTGTTGTTGTTGTTGTTTTTGTGTGTGTTTGTTTTTGATCTAGTTTGCCAGATGAGCAAGAGTGGAGGTCTCCACCAAGGCCCCTTTTAGTCTATGTCCACCGTATTGACAGAAATGGGTTTCTCCTCCCTCTTCCTTTATATCCTGTGGTCGTCTATATTGGTGGAAGGGGAGGTCTCTTCCTGTCTCTTCTAGAACACTGCTTTCTTTACAAGGCCCTACTGACTTCTCAACAAACCTGTGAGTCAGGGAAGATGATTCCTCTTCTACGAGAGGAAGACATGAAGGCTTAGAGTAGCAAAGGCCCCAAGGAATGGGTTCTGTTGGGACAGCTTCAGGGTTTGGGTTCCAGCAGTTACTCTTCCCTGAAAGGGTCAAGGTTGCTTCTTCCGTGACTGGGGCTTGGTGGGGAACGGGCCTGGTCCCCGGACTCAGGGCCCGGTGACCATCTGGTTCCAGATATAACGTCGAGGTCAAGCACATTAAAATCATGACAGCAGAGGGACTGTACCGGATCACAGAGAAGAAGGCTTTCCGGGGGCTTACGGTAAGGGCCAACGTCCGCTCAACCCCAGCTTTCCAGAACCTAGGAGGACCCTCCCTGCACCTGCGCCTTGGGACCCCCTTTTCCTACATTCAGGGTGACCCCCCTTCAGTGGCACTACAGTGAAAGTGACCTTAAACTTATGTTCTTAATGATGAACAATGGGAGTAATAATGACTAACAGCAGTTGAGTATTGACAGAGCATTTAAGTGTAAGATATATTAATTTTTAAATTTTATTTATACATATATACATATGTTATGTATATATGTATGTGTGTATATATGTATGTATACATATATGTATGTGTGTATTTAAATTTTGCTTACATATATACTACATATGTATACATACATATGTATACATACATATGTAGTATATATGTATATATTTGTGTCTCTTTATTTATATAGATAGATAGATTGAGAGAGAGAGAGAGAGTCTTGCTCTGTTGCCCAGGCTGGAGTGCAGTGGTGCAATCATAGTACACTGACTGCAGCCTCAAATTCCTGGGCTAAATAATCCTCTCGCCTCAGCCTCCTGAGTAGCTGGGACTATAGGCATGCACCATCATGCCTGGCTCATTAAAAAAAAATTTTTTTTGTAGAGATGGGGACTTGCTTTGTTGCTCAGGCTGGCCTTGAACTCCTGGGCTCAAATAATCCTTCTGTCTTGGCCTCCCAAAGTGTTGGGATTACAGGTGTGAGTTACTGCATTCAGCCCTCAAATATGTTATAGATAGGAACCTAATTAATCCCCTCAACCGTTTTTCTGAGTCCCCATTTCACAGATGGGCAAAACTGAGGTTTACTCATCATCTAGCTTCACTGAATGGCAGACCCATAGCTTGTCTTTGCCTAATCTGCTGCATAATTGTTTTGGCAATAATTCAAATGCCTTTTGAATGTTCTTACTTCTGTTTGGTGCCTTGTAATTTTCAGCCATATTTTAGACATTTTTAGGCCTAGTGGTCTAAGGCATATGGTTTTTACCCATGGTCTGTGAGCCCTTGAGAAGCTGAGTCCTCTGAAAGAAAGTCCAGAATTGTGCATGCATCTATATTTTTTGTCTTAGATTTCACTCGATTCTCAAATGGATCCTTGACTCCCCCAAAGGTTAATTTATTCAACAAATCTCTTTTTTCCTCCATACTTTTTATTCTGAAACACGTTCCCCCAATTTTTAACTCCTGAAAAATTTCAGACAAGTTGTTGGAATAGGGTAATCAGTATCTATGAACCTTTCATATAGGTTTACTTTAAAAAAAAAATACAAGAGACAGAATCTTGCTCTGTGGCCCAGGCTAGAGTGCAGTGTTGTGATCATAGCTCACTGTAGCTTCAAACCCCTGGGCTCAGGCGATCCTCCTTCCTCAGCCTCCTAAATAGCTGGGACTACAGGCATGCGCTGTCATGCCTGGCTAATTTTTTTAATATTTTGTAGAGATGGGATCTTGCTATGTTGCCCAGGCTGGCCTTGAACTCTTGGCTTCAAGTGATCCTCCCACATTGGCTTCCCAAGGTGCTGAGATTACAGGCATGAGCCACTGCATCTGGCCCAATGATGATTGTTAATTGTAAATTAAGGCACATGGCACCCATTGAAGGTTTCAAATTTGGCGAGCTAATTATCTGGCAAATTTATTACGAAGTGAATTAGTCCACTATTAGAAGAACTTGTTTTAGGCAATGTGGTGCCTTCCCCATAAATGGTCCTGGCTGCTCAGGAAGGTGATGAACTCCCCATCATGGGGGGCATTCAAGGGGTCACTTGCCAAAGAGGCCAGAGGCAGGGCCTGCTTTGTATGAGGAGTTGCATATGGCTCTTCCTAGCTCTGCCCCCTTATGGGCTGGCCTGCTGGGATAGCATCTGCCATGTTGTCCGCCTTCTAGGAGCTGGTGGAGTTTTACCAGCAGAACTCCCTAAAGGATTGCTTCAAGTCTCTGGACACCACCTTGCAGTTCCCCTTCAAGGAGCCTGAGAAGAGGACCATCAGCAAGCCAGCAGGTAGGAGGACTCAGACTGGGCGCTTACAGCCCCAGCCCCTTCCCATTGTGGAGGGAAAGTTTGGGGATGACACTGACACCCGTTCCAATGGGTTTGCAGAGGTCGTATCTGTGCAGTAGCAGGAACCCCTTTCCACTCCTGTCTATCCCTTCATATATATATACGCATACACACACACACACACACACACACACACACACACACACATATATATATATATATATTTTTTTTTTGAGACAGAGTCTCACATCTCACTCTGTTGCCTAGGCTGGAGTACAGTGGTGCAATCTTAGCTCACTGCAACCTTTGCCTCCCACCTCCCAGGTTCAAGGGATTCTCATGTCTCAGCCTCAAGATAAAAAAATAAAAATAAAAATTCAAAAACAGTTTTATTTTCCGGCTGGGCGCGGTGACTCACACCTGTAACTCCAGCACTTCGGGAGGCCAAGGCGGGTGGATCACTTGAGGCGAGGAGTTCAAGACCAGCCTGGCCAACATGGTGAAGCCCCATCTCTACTAAAAACATAAAAACCAGCCGGGCATGGTGGCACAGGCCTGTAATCCCAGCTATTCAGGAGGCTGAGGCAGGAGAATCACTTGAACCCGGGAGGCATAGGTTGCAGTGAGCTGAGATCGTGCCATCGCACTCCATTCTGGGTGACAGAGCAAGACTCTATCTCAAAAAAAAAAAAAAAAAAAAAGGTCTTATTTTCTAAATTTGAATGGGAGGATGATGCTGGGAGTACAGTTGTATCCCCTTACAGCAGAGGGCATCTAATACTCTGCAACGAAGAGCACTGATAACTCCTTTATCTGGAGTTACCATCTCAAGAGCTTGTGCCCCCCGACAGGGAGTGCGTATCTGCCCCAGACCCTTTTCTCAGTTCTGTTCTCTCTCCACAGTGGGAAGCACAAAGTATTTTGGCACAGCCAAAGCCCGCTATGACTTCTGCGCCCGGGACCGATCAGAGCTGTCGCTCAAGGAGGGTGACATCATCAAGATCCTTAACAAGAAGGGACAGCAAGGCTGGTGGCGAGGGGAGATCTATGGCCGGGTGAGGCAGGCAGGGCTGGGTGACAGGGGGAAGGCATGGGGGTTGACCTGGTGGTGGAGGGGACAGGAATTGGGGACTGGAGAAGGTGAGGTGTGGCTCCCGTGGAGGTCTCTCTTGGTTGGAGGGAAGGAAGGGACGCAGGGATGCCATTTATGCATTTATGCAACCTACCTGCATATATTGAGCACCTGCTGTGTACAGACATGGTGCTGGGTGCCAAGGAGATAGAAACAAGCACGGTACAAGGACTGCCCTCATGAAACTTATAATCGAATGTGGAGGACAGACTTACAACCAAGCAGTCATGACGCTGAGTGGTCAAGATTAACAAGGGTGCTGGTCACGGTGGCTTATGCCTGTAATCCCAGTGCTTTGGGAGGCTGAGGTGGGAGGATCTCTTGAGGCCACAAATTCGAGACCAGCCTGGCTAAAATAGTGAGATCCCACCTCTCCATAAATAAAAGTAAAAACATTAGTTGGGTGTGGTAGTGTATGCTTGTAGTCCCAGGTACTCGGCAGGCTGAGGTGGGAGGATTGCTTGAGTCCAGGAGTTGGAGGCTGCAGTGGGCTATGATTGTGCCACTGCACTCCAGCCTGGGCAACAGAACAAGACCCTGTGTTTAAAAAAAAAAAAGAAAGAGGCTGGGCGCGGTGGCTCACGCCTGTAATCCCAGCACTTTTGGAGGCCGAGGTGGGTGGATCACAAGGTCAGGAGATAAAGACCATCCTGGTTAACATGGTGAAACCCCGTCTCTACTAAAAATACAAAAAACATTAGCTGGGCGTGGTGGCGGGTGCCTGTAATCCCAGCTACTTGGGAGGCTGAGGCAGGAGAAAGGCGTGAACCCAGGAGGCAGAGCTTGCAGTGAACCAAGATCATGCCACTGCACTCCAGTCTGGGTGACAGAGCGAGACTGTATCTCAAAAAAAAAAAAAAAAAAAAAAAAAAAAAAAAAAAAAAGAATAAAAGAGATTGTGGTGGAAAATCGCAGGGCAGCGTGGGAGCACTGAGGGAGCCCCCGATCCACCCTAGGAGCAGATCAGGATGACTTCTGAAAGGCCAAACTGATTAACAAAGGATAAATAACGTCATCCAAGTGAAAAGGTTGTAGATGTGTTGGGGGAAAGTGTTCCAGACAGAAGGACCAACGTGTGCAAAGGCCCTGGGGTGAGAGGGTGATTGGCATGTTTGGAAAACGTCGAGGCAGGAGGCAGGGATCCGTGTCTGTCTTGCTCACTGCAACATCACACCAGTGCTTGGGACAGTGAGTGCCTGGCACACAGTAGGTGCCGAATCAGTACTGAATGTACAAAGAGGTAGAGCTGGGACTAAACCACTGTGCTCAATTGCCTGCTTGAATTCCAACTCTAAGGAGTGGAATAGACCTTGGGGCTCTTCAAGTCCACTTGTTTCTGCCAAGTTCTTATTTTTGTTCCTTGAAGGCAGAGCACCTTCTTTATTTCATCCACTGATGACTTCTCAGTCTCTAGAATTCCGCCTTGATTACGATGATTTCTTAGAAATATTTGTGTGATGATGACAAGGACAGTGGTTAAAGCTTACATTCTCCTGGGGAAAACATACAAGGAAAAATGATCTGGATAATTGCATAGATGAGGAGTTTTGTTAAAACATTGGAGGGACAGTTTAATGAGCAGTGGAGGACAATTAGGGTTTGAGAGAGGCTTTTGAAGCATTGAGGAAGGATTGGGATGTAAAGGATTCATTCATCCGTCCATCCATCTACCCATCCATCCATCCATCCACAAATCATCCATTCATCTGTGCATCCATCCATCTCAACCTATGCATCTATCCATTCATCCACCCACCCTTCCATTCACCTATTCATCCATCCACCTACCCACTCATTAAAACATTAATCTATCCATTAATCTACCATCCATCCAACATCTATTCATCCATTTCTGTCTGTGCATCCATCCATCTATCTATGCATGCAGCCATTTGTTAATCTATCTCTATATCCATCCATCTACCTACCCATCAGGCCATTAATTCATCCATCCATCCATCCAACCACTATCCACCAAAGCATGTATCCATCCACCCATTCATCTATCCATCCATCCATCCATCCATCCATCCATCCATCCATCCATCCATTACCTATCCATTATCTATCTATCGATCTATTATCTATCTATCTATCTATCTATCTATCTATCTATCTATCTATCCACCTACCCATCAATCCAATAATCCATCCATTCATCTATCCATCCATCCAACAAATATTCATTAATTATCTACTGTGTGCCAGGAACTGTTCTAGGCTCTTGGGATTCAGTGACAATTAATACAGACAAAAATCCCTGCTGGCCAGGCGTGGTGGCTCATGCTTGTAATCCGAGCACTTTGGGAGGTCAAGATGGGTTGATCACTTGAGGAGAGGAGTTTGAGACTCGCCTGGCCAACATGGTGAAACCCTGTCTTAACTAAAGATACATAAAAATTAGCTGGGTGTGGTGGTGTGCACCTGTAATCCCAGCTACTCGTTAAGCTGAGGCAGGAGAATTCCTTGAACCCAGGAGGCAGAGGTTGTGGTGAGCCGAGATCGTGCCACTGCACTCCAGCCTGGGCAACAGAGTGAGATTCTGTCTCAAAAAAAAATAAATAAATAAAATAAATTTTCCCTTGTAAAGCTCACATTGTAGTTGCAGGGAGGGGAACAGACAGAGTGAGATTCTGTCTCAAAAAAAAAAAAAAAAAAATTCTCCCTTGTAAAGCTCACATTGTAGTTGCAGGGAGGGGAACAGACATAAAGCTTGTAAATAAGCAAATTATACATAATGAATCAGATGGTGATAGGTGATATAGAGAAAGATAAAGCAAAAAACGGGGTCCAGGCGCGGTGGCTCAAGCCTGTAATCCTAGCACTTTGGGAGGCTGAGATGGGCAGATCACCAGAGGTCAGAAGTTTGAAATCAGCCTGGCCAACGTGGTGAAACCCCGTCTCTACTAAAAATACAAAACAATTAGCCGAGTGTAGTGGCAGGCGCCTGTAATCCCAGCTAATCGGGAGGCTGAGGCAGGAGAATCACTGGCACCCAGGAGGTGGAGGTTGCAGTGAGCTGAGATTGCGTCATTGCACTCCAGCCTGGGGGACAGAGTGAGACTCCGTCTCAAAAAAAAAAAAAAAAAAAAAAGAAAGAAAAGAAAAAGGAAAGGGGCTAAGGAGTTTGAGTGTTGGGGCGGGTGGAGCTTGCAATTCTGAATAGAGTGGCTAGGAATGCCTTGCTGATAAAGTGACATTTAGGGAGGGACTTTTAGGAAGTAATGGGGGTATGTGTGTGTGTGTGTCTGTGTGTGTGTGTGTATATGTGTGTGTATGTGTCTGTGTGTGTGTCTGTGTGTGTGTATCTGTGTTGTGTGTCTGTGTGTGTGTGTGTCTATACGTGTGTGTGTGTCTGTGTGTGTGTGTGTGTGTCTATGTGTGTGTGTGTGTCTGTGTGTGTGTGTCTGTGTATGTGTGTGGTCAACCTTGGGTATGTTGGGTGATGTGTTTTCTGGGGTAGAAGGAATAGCAGGTGCAAAGGCCCTGAGGTGGGAGGGAGCCTGCCTGGTGTGTGGAGGGGCGGTAGGAGGATGTGCGGAGGCTGCTCTGATGAACTCATCTGTTTCCAGGTTGGCTGGTTCCCTGCCAACTACGTGGAGGAAGATTATTCTGAATACTGCTGAGCCCTGGTGCATTGGCAGAGAGACGAGAGACTCCAGGCTCTGAGCCCGGCGTGGGCAGGCAGCAGGGCCAGGGGCTGTGACAGCTCCCGGCGGGTGGAGACTTTGGGATGGACTGGAGGAGGCCAGCGTCCGGCTGGCGGTGCTCCCGGGATGTGCCCTGTCACGGTTAATTTATAACACCCCGATTTCCTCTTGGGTCCCCTCAAGCAGATGGGCTCAAGGGGGTTACATTTAATAAATGGATGAAGATGGATGGAAGGCCTGGCGTCTTTCAGAAGGACCTGCCAGGAGAGAGATGGGGAAAGAGTGTGCCACACCGACAAAGCCCCTCACCAATCCACAGACAAAGCCCCTCACCAATCACAGACAAAGCCCCTCACAAATCCATAGACAAAGCCCCTCACCAATCCACAGACAAAGCCCCTCACCAATCCATAGACAAAGCCCCTCACCAATCCATAGACAAAGCCCCTCACCAATCCATAGACAAAGCCCCTCACCAATCACAGACAAAGCCCCTCACCAATCACAGACAAAGCCCCTCACCAATCACAGACAAAGCCCCCTCACCAACCACAGACAAAGCCCCCTCACCAATCACAGACAAAGGCCCCTCACCAATCACAGACAAAGCCCCTCACCAACCACAGACAAAGCCCCTCACCAATCACAGACAAAGCCCCTCACCAATCACAGACAAAGCCCCCTCACCAATCACAGACAAAGGCCCCTCACCAATCACAAAGGCCCCTCACCAATCCATAGACAAAGGCCCTCACCAATCACAGACAAAGCCCCTCACCAATCACAGACAAAGCCCCTCACCAATCACAGACAAAGCCCCTCACCAATCACAGACAAAGGCCCCTCACCAACCACAGACAAAGGCCCCTCACCAATCACAGACAAAGGCCCCTCACCAATCACAAAGGCCCCTCACCAATCCATAGACAAAGCCCCTCACCAATCCATAGACAAAGCCCCTCACCAATCACAGACAAAGCCCCTCACCAATCACAGACAAAGCCCCTCACCAATCACAGACAAAGCCCCTCACCAATCACAGACAAAGCCCCCTCACCAACCACAGACAAAGCCCCCTCACCAATCACAGACAAAGGCCCCTCACCAATCACAGACAAAGCCCCTCACCAACCACAGACAAAGCCCCTCACCAATCACAGACAAAGCCCCTCACCAATCACAGACAAAGCCCCTCACCAATCACAAAGGCCCCTCACCAATCCATAGACAAAGGCCCTCACCAATCACAGACAAAGCCCCTCACCAATCACAGACAAAGCCCCTCACCAATCACAGACAAAGCCCCTCACCAATCACAGACAAAGCCCCTCACCAATCACAGACAAAGCCCCCTCACCAATCACAGACAAAGCCCCTCACCAATCACAGACAAAGGCCCCTCACCAACCACAGACAAAGGCCCCTCACCAATCACAGACAAAGGCCCCTCACCAATCACAAAGGCCCCTCACCAATCCATAGACAAAGGCCCTCACCAATCACAGACAAAGCCCCTCACCAATCACAGACAAAGCCCCTCACCAATCACAGACAAAGCCCCTCACCAATCACAGACAAAGCCCCTCACCAATCACAGACAAAGGCCCCTCACCAACCACAGACAAAGGCCCCTCACCAATCACAGACAAAGGCCCCTCACCAATCACAAAGGCCCCTCACCAATCCATAGACAAAGGCCCTCACCAATCACAGACAAAGCCCCTCACCAATCACAGACAAAGCCCCTCACCAATCACAGACAAAGCCCCTCACCAATCACAGACAAAGGCCCCTCACCAACCACAGACAAAGGCCCCTCACCAATCACAGACAAAGGCCC
The DNA here is from genome assembly GCF_043159975.1 of Macaca nemestrina. Taxonomy (NCBI): domain Eukaryota; kingdom Metazoa; phylum Chordata; class Mammalia; order Primates; family Cercopithecidae; genus Macaca; species Macaca nemestrina. The sequence goes on from NC_092144.1 coordinate 6,456,153, forward strand.
CTCACCAATCACAAAGGCCCCTCACCAATCCATAGACAAAGCCCCTCACCAATCCATAGACAAAGCCCCTCACCAATCCATAGACAAAGCCCCTCACCAATCCATAGACAAAGGCCCCCTCACCAATCACAGACAAAGGCCCCTCACCAATCACAAAGGCCCCTCACCAATCCATAGACAAAGGCCCTCACCAATCACAGACAAAGCCCCTCACCAATCACAGACAAAGCCCCCTCACCAATCACAGACAAAGCCCCTCACCAATCCATAGACAAAGCCCCTCACCAATCCATAGACAAAGCCCCTCACCAATCACAGACAAAGCCCCCTCACCAATCACAGACAAAGGCCCCTCACCAATCACAGACAAAGGCCCCTCACCAATCACAGACAAAGGCCCCTCACCAATCACAGACAAAGGCCCCTCACCAATCACAGACAAAGGCCCCTCACCAATCACAGACAAAGGCCCCTCACCAATCACAAAGGCCCCTCACCAATCACAGACAAAGCCCCTCACCAATCACAGACAAAGCCCCTCACCAATCACAAAGCCCCTCACCAATTTCTGTCTCCCAACTTGATTGCTGTTCTCTGTCATTTATTAATACAATACAACTTGAATCTGGGATATGAAATTCCTTCTTTTGGGCTCGGCGTGGTGCTTCATGCCTGTAATCCCAGCACTTTGGGAGGCTGTGGTGGGCGGATCACCTGAGGTCAGGGAGCTCAAGACCAGCCTGGCCAACGTGGCAAAACCCTGTCTCTAATAAAAATACAAAAACTACCTGGTGCCTATAATCCCAACTACTCAGGAGGCTGAGGCAGGAGAATCACTTGAACCTGGGAGGAGGAGGTTGCAGTGAGCCGAGATTGCACCACTGCACTCCAGCCTGGTCAACAGAGACTCCATCTCATAAATAAATAAATAAATAAATAAATAAATAAATAAATAAACAAACAAATAGATAAATAAAGCGGGAATTTGCCGGGCGCAGTAGCTCATGCTTGTAATCCCAGCACTTTGGGAGGTTGAAGCGGGTGGATCACCTGAGATCAGGAGTTCAGGAGCAGCCTGGCCAATATAGTGAAACCCCGTCTCTACTAAAAATACAAAAACTAACCGGGCGTGGTGGCAGGTGCCTGTAATCCCAGCTACTCGGGAGGCTGAGGCAGGAGAATCACTTGAACCCAGGAGGCAGAGGTTGCTGTGAGCCGAGATCATGCCACTGCACTCCAGCCTGGGTGACAGAGCAAGACTCTGTCTCAAAAAAAATAAAAAAATAAAAAATAAAAATAAATAAATGAAAATAAATAAAAGCGATAATTTCTTTTTTTTATACTCAAAGATTTTTATACTAAGGAAAGAATTTTATACTCAAAGATTCAAGATCACAAAAATGTACTGCTCATTCGTTTTTCTTTCTTTTAAAATTATTTTATTTTATTTTTTTCAGGGACAGAGTCTCACTCTGTTGCCCAGGTCAGAGCGCAGTGGCATGATCATAGCTCACTGCAGCCTCCACCTCCTGGTGTCAAGCGATCCTCCCACGTCAGCCTCCCAAGTAGCTGGGACTAAAAGCAAGCACCACCACACCCGGCTAATATTTTATTTTCTTTTTTGTAGGGAGGGGGTGTTGCTATGTCAGCCAGGCTGGTCTTGATCTCATGGGCTCAAGCAGGTCCTCTCACACTGGTCTCCCAAAGTGCTGGGATTACAGGTGTGAGCCACTGCACCTGGCCTCATTTGTTTTTCTTTTTGAGACAGAGTCTTGCTCTGTTGCCTAGGCTGGAGTGCAGTGGTGCGATCTCGGCTTACTGCAACCTCCGCCTCCCGGGTTCAAGTGATTTTCCTGCCTTAGTCTCCCGAGTAGCTGGGATTATAGGCATGTGCCACCATGCCTGGCTAATTTTTTGTGTTTTTAGTAGAGACGGGGTTTCGCCATGTTGGCCAGCCTGGTCTGGAACTCCTGACCTCAGGTGATCCACCTGCCTTGGCCTCCCAAAGTGCTGGGATTACAGAGGTCAGCCACCGTGCCCGGCCATTTTTTATTTAATCGTCTTTACTAATTATTAAAGTTGCAGTAAAATATACATCACATGAAATTATCTTAACCTTTTTTTTTTTTTTTTGGTGACGGAGTCTCGCTCTGTCACCTAGGCTGGAGTGCAGTGGTGCCGTCTCAGCTCACTGCAAGTTCCACCTCCTGGATTCATGCCATTCTCCTGCCTCAGTCTCCCAAGTAGCTGGGATTACAGGTACCCGCCACCACGCTTGGCTAATTTTTTGTATTTTTAGTAGAGACGGAGTTTCACAATGTTAGCCAGGATGGTCTTGATCTCCTGACCTCGTGATCCACCCACCTTGGCCTCCCAAAGTGCTGTGATTATAGACATGAGCCACAGTGCCCGTTTTGTTTGTTTGTTTATGTTTTTTTTGTTTGTTTGTTTCTGAGATGGTGTCTTGCTCTGTTGCCCAGGCTAGAGTGCAGTGGCGTGATCACAGCTCACTGAAACCTCCGCCTTCCAGGTTGAAGCGATTCTCCTATTTCAGCCTCCCTAGTAGCTGGGATTACAGGCACCCGCCACCGCACCCGGCTAATTTTTGTATTTTTAGTAGAGACGAGGTTTCACCATCTTGGCCAGGCTGGTTTCAAACTCCTGACCTTGTGATCCACCCTCCTCAACCTCCCAAAGTGCTGGGATGACAGGCGTGAGCCACTGCACCTGGCCAATCTTAACCATTTTTAAGTGTTCAATAGTGTTAAGTACATTCACACTGTTGTGCAACCATCACCACCATCCGTCTCCAGAACTTTTTCATCTTGCAAAACTGAAACTCTGTACTCATTAATCAACTCCCCATTCCTCTCTGCCCCTATCTCCTAGCACCTACTATGACCAGATTTTTGTCTGGAGTCCTTTAGAGCTTAGCTTTTTTTTTTTTTTTTTTTTTTTTTTGAGACGGAGTCTCGCTCTGTCGCCAGGCTGGGATGCAGTGGTGGTGATCTGGGCTCACTGTAACCTCTGACTCCCAGGTTCAAGCGATTCTCCTGCCTCAGTCTCTCAAGAAGCTGGGAATACAGGCGCCAGCCACCATGCCCAGCTAATTTTTGTAGTTTTAGTAGAAATGGGGTTTCCCCATGTTGGCCAGGATGGTCTTGATCTCCTGACCTCATGATCCGCCCGCCTCGGCCTCCCAAAGTGCTGGGATTACAGGCGTGAGCCACCGCACCTGGCCCTTAGACTTTTTTTTAATGCTCATAAATTAAGATTCAGGATCTCCAAGGAAGATTTTGAAGTTTGAAAGCCAGGAAGCCTGAGGCCGGAGAATTGCTTCAGGCCAGGAACTCGAGATCAGCCTGCACAATATAGTGAGACCTTCCTCTCTACAAAGAAAAAAAAAAGAAAAAAATTAGCTCTGCATGGTGGCACACAACTGTAGTCCCAGCTACTCAGGAGGCTGAGGTGGGAGGACTGCTTGAGCCCAGGAGGTGGAGGTTGTGGTGAACTATGATTGCACCACTGCACTCCAGCCTAGGCAACAGAATGAGACCTCATCTCTAAAAACCAACCAGGCCAGGCGCGGTGGCTCACACCTGTAATCCTAGCACTTTGGGAGGCCGAGGCGGGCAGATCACTTGAGGTCAGGAGTTTGAGACCGGCTTGGCCAACATGGTGAAATCTCGTCTCTGCTAAAAATACAAAAATTAGCCAGGCATGGTGGCAGGTGCCTGTAATCCCAGCTACTTGGGAGGTTGAGACATGAGAATCACTTGAACCTGGGAGGCAGAGATTGCAGTGAGCTGAGATTGTGCCACTGCACCCCAGCCTTGATGACAGAGTGAGACTCACTAATAATAGTAATAATAAATTAAAAATGAGGGGAAAGCTTTTTAGGGAGAGGTGCAAATGATGGTGATCCTGGGAGGTTCTGGGAACTTCAAGGGGCTCATTTTGCTTGGAGAGGGAGGAAAGTAGGGGTGGGGTGGTGAAAAGTTGTTGGGAGACCGGGCACGGTGACTCAGGCCTATAATCCTAGCACTGTGGGAGGCTGAGGCAGGTGGATCACTTGAGGTCAGGAGCTCGAAACCAGCCTGGCCAACACGGTGAAACACCATCTGTACTTAAAAAAAAATATATATATATGTATACACACACACACACACACACACACACACACACACACACACACACACACATATACACATATATATATATAATTAGCCGGGCTTGGTGGCGTGCACCTGTAATCCCAGCTACTCAGGAGGCTGTGGCAGGAGAATCACTTGAACCCAGGAGGGGGAGGTTGTAGTGAGCTGAGATTGCATCACTGCACTTCAGCCTGGATGACAGAGCAAGACCCCATCTCAAAAAAAAAAAAAAAAAAAAAAAAGGAAAACGAAAAAGAAAAAGAAAAGAAAGGGTTGTTGGGAGTCGGATGAAGCCCAGGTGAGGCCTGATGCAAGATTTCCCTTCTTATGTGTCCCTGGGGGACCACGAAGAAAGAGGGAACACATGCACACACATACACAAATATTTGTGCGCACACACAGACACTATTATTAGTTTGCTGGACCCACAAGCGTGGCACACACATACACACACGTGTGTGCACACACACATGCACCTGTGTGCACACACTGTATTAGCTTGCTAGACCCACGTGCATGGCACACATGTGCACACACGCAGGCGCTGTATTGGCTGTCTAGGGCTGCCATACCAAACCACCACCACCAAAGTGTCTGAAACAACAGAAATGGATTCTCTCCCAGTTCTGGAGGCCAGAAGTCTAAGATCAAGGTGTAGGCAGGGCCACACTCGCCCTAACGGCTCCAGGGAGGATCTCTTCTTGCCTGTTCCAGCTTCCGGTGGTGGCGGGCAATCTCCAGTGTTCCTTGCCTTGCAGACACATCGCCCCGATCTCTGCCTCTGTCTTCATATGGACAGCTCCTCTGTGTCCAAATCTCCTTCTCCTGTCTTATAAAGACATTGTCATTATATTTAGGATCTACCCTAAATCCAGCATGATTTCAGCTCAAGATCCTTAACTAACTCCATCTGTAAAGACTCTGTTTCCAAATAAGGTCACATTCTGAGGTCCTGGGGATTAGGATTTCAATATGTGAATTTGAGGAGGGGGTGCAGCAATTCAACCCCTAAGACAGACAGACAAACACACATAACACACTGTACACAAAGGTCCTCATAGAAATACCTACATGTGCAACTGGCCAAAACAGATACATAGATGTTTATAAAGAAGACAGCCCCGGAGATAACACACAAACAAGCACACACTGCAGAGATTCACAGACAAAGATTCCCTCCCCATGACCCTACATTCTTGGTAAGCAGATGCACAGATGGACATAGACCCAGACAGTCAAAAACTACTTGCTGACTGGGCGCGGTGGCTCACACCTGTAATCCCAGCACTTTGGGAGGCTGAGGCAGGTGGATCACGAGGTCAGGAGATCAAGATCATCCTGCTAACATGGCGAAACCCCATCTCTACTAAAAATAAAAAAATTAGCCAGGCGTGGTGGCAGATGCCTGTAGTCCCAGCTACTTGGGAGACTGAGGCAGGAGAATGGCGTGAACCTGGGAGGTGGAGCTTGCAGTGAGCCTTGATTGTACCACTGCACTCCAGCCTGGGCAACAAGAGCTTAACTCCATCCAAAAAAAAGAAGCACCCTCTTTCTTTCTTTCATCTTTTTTAAGAGACAGGGTCTTGCTATGTTGTCCAGGCTGGGGTACATTGGTGAAATCATAATTCATGGCATCCTTAGACTCCTGAGTTCAAGTGATCCTCTCACCCTTAGCATCCTGAGCAGCTGGGACTACAGACGCACGCCACCATGCCCAGCTAATTAAATTTTTTTTTTTTTTAGATACGGGGTCTTGCTATGTTGTCCAGGCTGGTCTCGAACTCCTGGCCCCAAGTCATCCTCCCACCTCAGCCTCCCAAAGTGTTGGGATTACAGGTGTGAGCCACCGCACCCGGCCCAGAAGAACTTTTTTTTTTTTCAGAGGAACATTTTTTATCCAAAGGAATGACTCCTTAATGGTGGAATTCCAGGCAATGAAGTTAGGCGGGGGGCAGATTTTCACACAGGAAGCCGTCATATTTCATGGGTACCATTCACGCAAGGCGGGACTTGTCCTTAGGCAGCCAATACTTCCGCGTTGCCCTGGCGTTTGCCCCGCGGAACCAAGTTCCCCGTATCTTGCCCGTTGTAACCGCACAGCACCAATTTGAAGCTATGTACTGCCCTCTGGTGGCCTTCGGTGATTTGGCTTCAGTGTCTCAAACTCTGATTAGACTGTTTCCAAAGACAAGGCTGTTAGGGGGCCTCAGAAGTCAGGCTTGGATGTTTGAACTCTAAGCTGCAGGATTTGGGGAGCCGTGGTGTGGGGGGTGACTTATTTATTTATTTATTTATTTTTGAGGCAGAGCCTCGCTCTGTCGCCCAGGCTGAAGTGCAATGGTGTGATCTTGGCTCACTGCAACCTCCACCTCCCGGGTTCAAGTGATTCTCCTCCCTCAGCCTCCCGAGTAGCTGGTACTAAAAAGTCCTCCACCACGCCCAACTAATTTTTGTATTTTCTTTTGAGTAGCGAGGGGGTTTCACCATGTTGGCCAGGCTGGTCTCGAACTCCTGACCTCAGGTGATCCACCGGCCTTGGCTTTCCAAAGTGCTAGGATTACAGGTGTGAGCCACCGTGCCTGGCCAGAGTGGGGATGATTCAAACAGTGGATATTCGCATATCATGTGCCCATTCCTATGGTGTAAACAGTCTCACCACACCTGATTTCTTTTTTCTCCTTCCTTCCTTCCTTCCTTCCTTCCTTCCTTCCTTCCTTCCTTCCTTCCTTCCTTATTTTTTTGATGGAGTCTTGCTCTGTTGCCCAGGCTGGAACGCAGTGGCACACTCTCAGCTCACTGCAACCTCCAACTCCTGGGTTCCAGCAATTCTCCCTGTCTGAGTAGCTGGGATTACCGGTGCCCACCACCACACCCAGCTAACTTTTGTATTTTTAGCAGAGATGGGGTTTTGTCATGTTGGCCAGGCTAGTCTTGAACTCCTGGCCTCAGATCATCTGCCTGCCTCTGCCTCCTGAAATTCTGGGATTACAAGTGTGGGCCACCGCACCTGGACCACAGCTGATTTCGAGTCATCGTAAGTATCTTCACTTTCCTTGCCTCCAGTCCACCCAGCAAAAGCACAACCAACATCAGAGACCTCAGGCACGGGGATAACCACAAGGCATCTCCCTTCCTGCCTTGGCCATGCTGGCCACAGGCAGCAGGAAGGGGCAGAGGAAAGAGCTGGGTGAGGATGTGGCTTCAGCTGGAGTTTACTTAGAGATTAGCTCCATGGAGAAAAATAAAGTGGAGTAACATGCTAGCAAGTTTTTATTTAAAAGTTGAAAAATAAAAAAGGTTTTGTTTTTATTTATTTATTTATTTAATTTTTGAAATTGACACATAAAAATGGTATCTATTCATGGCGGTCATCATGATGTTCTGAAATATATAGATATTGACTGGGTGCAGTGGCTCACGTCTGTAATCCGTCCCAGCACTTTAGAAGGCTGAGGTGGGCAGATCACTTGAGGTCAGGAGTTTGAGACAAATCAGGGCAACATAGCAAGGCCTGTCTCTACTAAAAATACAAAAAATTAGCTGGGTGTGGTGGCCCATGACTGTAGTCACAGCTACTCGGGAGGCTGAGGCATGAGAATTGCTTGAACCCAGGAGGCGAAGGTTGCAGTGAGCTAAGATGGCGCCATTGCACTCCAGCCTGGGTGACAGAGTGAGACTCTGTCTCAAAAAAAAAAAAAAAGGAAATATATATATATAGAGAGACACACACATTATCAAAAGGCTAAATTGAGCTAATTAACATATACATTATTCAATTACTCACATACTTATTTTATTGTGGTGGGAATACTCAAAATCTACTCCCAGCCAATTTTCAAAAATACAGGCTGGTACTCAGGAGGCTGAGGCAGGAGAATCACTTGAACCCAGGAGGTGGAGGTTGCAGTGAGCCGAGATGGCACCGCTGCACTCCAGACTGGGTGACAGAGCAAGAATCCGTCTAGAAAAAAAAAAAAAAGAAATCACACCTGTAATCCCAGCACTTTGGGAGGCCAAGGCAGGTGGATCACGAGGTCATGAGTTTGAGACCAGCCTGGCCAACATGGTGAAACCCCATCGCTACTAAAAATACAAAAATTAGCCAAGCGCAGTGGTGGTCACCTGTAATCCCAGCTACTCAGGAGGCTGATGCAGGAGAATTGCTTGAACCCTGGAGGCAGAGGTTGCAGTGAGCCGAGATCACAGCACTATGCTCCAGCCTGGGACAGAGCAAGACTCTGTCTCGGGGAGGAGAAAAAAAAAAAAAAGAATACAGACTGGGCAGGGTGGCTCACACCTATAATCCTAGTGCTTTGAGGGGCTGAGGTGGTAGGATTGCTTGAGCCCAGGAGTTCGAGACCAGCCTGGGCAACATAGTGAGACCCCATCTGTACAAAAAATTAAAAATTAGTTGGGTATAGTGGTGGGTGCCTGTAGTTCCAGCTACCGGGGGGTTGAGGCAGAGGAGGATGGTTGAGTTCAGGAGACTGAGGCTGCAGTGAGCTATGATCATGCCACTGCACTCTAGCTTGAGCCAGGACAGAGTGAGACCCTGCCTTTACCAAAAGAAGTACAATATATTGTTATTAATGTAGTCACCATGTTGTACAATACATCTCTTGCACTTATTCCTCCTGTGTAACTGAAACATTGTGTGCTTTGAACAGCTTTTCCACAGCCTCTGGCAACTACCATTCTACTTTTTATTTATTTTCTTTTTTTTGAGAGGGAGTCTTGCTCTGTCGCCTGGGCTGGAGTGCAATGGCACCATTTTGGCTCACCATAACCTCTGCCTCCCAAGTTCAAGCAATTCTCCTGCCTTGGCTTCCCGAGTAGCTGGGATTACAGGTGCCCGCCACCATGCCTGGCTAATTTTTGTATTTTTAGTAGAGACGGGTTTTCACCATGTTGGCCAGGCTGGTCTTGAACTCCTGACCTCAGGTGATCCACCCACCTCAGCCTCCCAAAATGTTAGGATTACATGTGTGAGCCACCGGGCCTGGCCCTTTCTACTTCTTTGGATGTTTTCAGATTAGGTCGACTTTTTAGATTCCGCATGTAAGTGAGATCATCCAATATTAGTCTTTCTGTCTTAGGCTTATTTCACTTAGATATAATGTTATAAAGATTTATTCATGTGATTGCAAATGACAGGGTTTCTTTCTTTTTAAAGGCTGAATAGCATTCTATTGTGTGTGGAGACCAGATTTTAAAATTCACATTAGAGCCTGATGTGGTGGCATGTGCCTGTAATCTCAGCTACTTGGGAGGCTGAGGTGGGAGGATCGGTTGAGGAGGAGTTTGAGACCAGTCTGGGCAACATATTGAGACTCCCATCTATACAAAAACTAAAAAACTTAGCGGGGCATGGTGGTGCACACATATGGTCCCAGCTATTTGGGAGGCTGAGGCAAGAGGATCACTTGAGCCCAGGAGTTTGAGGCTGCAGCGAGCTGTGATCGTGCCACTGTACTCTAGCCTGGAAGACAGAGTGAGACCCTGTCTTTAAAAAGAAAAAAATTGGCTGGGCGTGGTGGCTCACACCTGTAATCCCAGCACTTTGGGAGGCCGAGGCAGGCAGATCACCTGAGGTCGGGAGTTTGAGACCAGCCTGACTAACATGGAGAAACCCTGTCTACTAAAAATACAAAATTAGCTGGGTGTGGTGGTGCATGCCTGTAATCCTGTGGGTGGCAAGCCACCCAGGTGCCAAGGCAAGAGACCGAGGGCTTGAGCTGTTCCAGTAAAATATAGAAAATATGTAGAATAAAAATAATTACACCAGAAATATATTATAGATATGATTATATATGAATATCATTAATCATTCATTTGTAGCATTACTCTTTATTCCAATATTTTATAATAATCTTTGCTGTACAATTATAACCTAGGAAAAACCAGGCCATACAGAGATAGCAGCTGAAGGGACATGGTGAGAAGTGACAAGGAGACAAGAGTATGAGCCCTCTGTTATGCCAGGACAGGGCCACTAGAGGGCGCCATAATCTAGTGGTCACGCCAGTGCCTGGGAAGGTACCAGTTACTTAGCAGACCTTGGTCTAGCAGTAGTGTCAGTGCCTGGGAAGGCACTTGTTACTTAGCAGACTGGGAAAGGGAGTCTCCCTTTCCCCAGGGGAGTTAGAGAAGACTGTTCCACCACCTCTTGTGAAAGGCCTGACATCAGTCCGGCCAGCCCACAGCTATCCGGAGGCCTAACCGTCTCCCTGTGACGCTGTGCTTCAGTGGTCACGCTCCGAGTCCGCCTTCATGTTCCATCCTGTACACCTGGCTCTGCCTTCTAGATAGCAGTAGCACAATTAGTGAAAGTACTAAAAGTCTTTGAAATGCATAGAAGAAATAATGGCATAGCTGTTCTCTCTCTCTTTCCACCTTGGCTGCCAAACAGGGAAGGGTCCCCTGTCTGGTGGACACATGACTCATGTGACCTTATCAATCACTGGAGATGACTCACACTCCTTACCCTGCCCATTCTGCCTTGTATCCAATAAAAGTGCAGCCAGGCATTCAGGGCCACTATCAGTCTCCGTGTCTTGGTGGTAGTGGTCCTCCAGGGCCCAGCTGTCTTTTCTTCTATCTCTTTGTCTTGTGTCTTTATTTCTATGATGTCTCATCTCTGCACATGAGGAGAAAAATCCACAGAACCTGTAGGGCTGGTCCCTACATAATCCCAGCTACTTGGGAGGCTGAGGCAAGAGAATCGCTTGAACTCAGGAGGCAGAGGTTGCGGTGAGCTGAGATCGTGCCACTGCACTCCAGCCTGGGCAACAAGAGTGAAACTCTGTCAGAAAGAAAGAAAGAGAGAAAGAAAGAAAGAGAGAGAGAGAGAGAGACAGAGAGAAAGAAAGGAAGGAAGGAGGGAAGGAAGGAAGGAAGGAAGGAAGGAAGGAGGGAAGGAAGGAAGGAAGGAGGGAAGGAAGGAAGGAGGGAAGGAAGGAAGGAAGGAGGGAAGGAAGGAAGGAAGGAAGGAAGGAAGGAAGGAGGGAAGGAAGGAAGGAAGGAAGGAAGGAAGGAAGGAAGGAAGGAAAGAAAGAAAAAATTATGCCAAAGAACTGCTCGATGGTGGTGGATGGTTATTGTTGATTGGGTGACTAGAGAAAGCCTCTCTGATATTTGAGCTGAGATCCAAGTCCAAAGAGTGTGCTGAAACATGTGTATTCCAGGCAGAAGGAACAGCAGGCTGAAACCTCTGACTAGGGAAAGAGCTTGGTGCAATCAAGAAATAGCCATAATGACTAAGTGCAGTGGCTCATGCTTGCAATCTCAGTACTTTTGGAGTTTGAGGAGGGAGGATCACTTGAGTCCAGGAGGTTGAGGCTGCAGTGAGCTATGATCCCACCACTGTACTCTAGCCTAGGATATAGAGCTGGAGTCTCTCAGAAAAGAAAGAGAGAGAGAGAGACAGAGAGAGAGAGAGAGGAAAGAAAGAAAGAGAGAGGGAGGGAGAGAGGGAGGGAGGGAGGAAGGAAAGGAAGGAAGGAAGGAAGGAAAGAAAGAAAGAAAGAAAGAAAGAAAGAAAGAAAGAAAGAAAGAAAGAAAGAAAGAAGGAAAGAAAGAAGGAAAGAAAGAGAGAGAGAATAGTCATAAGGCCAGAGTGGCCTGGCACCCAGTGAGTAAGGAGGGGAAAGGAGGAGGTGGTGAGATCATCAGGGACAAACAATTGTGAAAACTTGACATTTTTTTCTAATCATAATGGGAAGCCAGTGTCTCTGTACAGTTGTGCTTTGCAGAAAGGTGCCAGGATAAGGGATAAAGTGAGGACTGAAACTTTATTTATTTAGTTTTTTGGAGACATAGTCTTACTCTGTTGCCCAAGCTGGAGTGCAGTGGCATGATCTCGGCTCATTGCAACCTCTGCCGCCTCCTGGGTTCTAGTGATTCTCCTGCCTCAGCCTTCCAAGGAGCTGGGAGTACAGGTGTGCACCACCACGGCCTGCTAGTTTTTGTTTATTTTTTTAAATTTTTAATACAGACTGGGTTTCACCATGTTGCCCAGGCTGTTCTTGAACTCCTGAGCTCAGGCAATCCCCTGACCTTGGCCTCCCAAAGTGCTAGAATTACAGGCGTGAGCCACCATGCCCAGCTGAGGACTGAAACTTAAACTGAGCTGAGTCAGATACTCTGAGAGTTGTGCTGCATCTGTCAGACGAGAGCATTTTTTCTTTCTTTTCTTTCTTTTCTTTTCTTTTTTTTTTTTTTTGAGATAGAGTCTCAATCTGTCACCCAGGCTGGAGTGCAGTGGCGCGATCTCGACTCACCGCAACCTCCACCTCCCGGGTTCAAGCAATTCCCCTGCCTCAGCCTCCCGAGTAGCTGGGACTACAGGTGCAGGCACCACCACACCCTCCGGTTAATTTTTTTGTATTTTAGTAGAGACAGGGCTTCACCCTGTTGGCCAGTGTGGTCTCAGTCTCCTGACCTCATGATCCGCCTGCGTGGCCCTCCTAAAGTGCTGGGATTACAGGTGTGAGCCACTGCACCCAGCTGCTCCTTTGTTAATAGCTTTCTTCCCTAAGGGCTCAGCAGAAACCAACTCTTTCAAAACACTCCACACTGATAATGTCCGTTACTAGGTTATCCTCCTAGGTACAGAACAAAGACAAGATGAGATCAATTGTTCCTTCACCCCTCCCCAAGACGCCTGCTTCTTCTGTCTCTTTTTCTTCAATGTTCACCTTTTCTTAATGTAGTGAAGACTAAGCTGGTTTTTGTTGTTGTTGTTTGTTTGTTTGTTTGCTTTTTAAATCTTGCCCAAATTCCTATCTAAGGTGTCTGGAAAGTCATGCCCTACAAACCATACATTCTCATCAGATGGGTTTTATTTAACCCTATATATTGTGACTGACTTTCCAACCTGACTCTGGCATAACATAATGTGACAAAGAAGAAAGTAAAACTATTTCACCCCAAAATACGTTCTTTTGCCGTGTTTTGAAATGGCCCCGCAAAGCAGTCCTTTGTGGGGGAAAATTTGCCTCTGTAAAGAATCTCTATTAACATAGCTACATCTTTTTCTTCCAGGTCCTCTCAATCCTGAAGAGATTAAGAGTCTAGCATCTTTTAAAGATCTGAATAGGAGGCTGGGTGCAGCAGCTCAAACCTGTAATCCCAGCACTTTGGGAGGCCAAGGCGGGCAGATCATGAGGTCAGGAGTTTGAGACCAGCCTGGCCAACATAGTGAAACCCCGTCTCTACTAAAAATACAACAAAAATTAGCTGGGTGTGCCGGCACGTGCCTGTAGTCCCAGCTACTTGCGAGGCTGAGGCAGGAGAATCACTTGAACCTGGGAGGCAGAGGTTGCAGTGAGCCAAGATCACACGACTGCACTGCACTCCAGCCTGGGCAACAGAGCAAGACTCCATCTCAAAAAAAAAAAATCTGAATAGGAAACACATTTGTCATTTATTCTCTCTAAGGGGAACTGCTATAAGACTTCAAAAGAACCTTGGTCTCCACAATCTTTTATCTTAACCTAAACATTTCCTTTCTATCAATCCCAGGTCTTTAGACAAACTCAACCAACTGTCAACCAGAAAATATTTAAATTCGCCTATAGTCTGGAACCCCCCACTCCTGCTGGCCCCTCGCTTTGAGTTGCCACGCCTTTCTGGACCAAACCAATGTATTTTTCTTTCTTTCTTCCTTTCCTTTCCTTTCCTTTCCTTTCCTTTCCTTTCCTTTCCTTTCCTTTCCTTTCCTTTCCTTTCCTTTCCTTTCTTTTCCTTTCTTTCTCTTTCTTTCTTTCCTTCCTTCCTTCCTTCCTTCCTTTCTCTCTCTCCCTCCCTCCCTCCCTCCCTCCCTCCCTCCCTCCCTCTCTCTCTCTCTCTCTCTCTCTTTCTTTCTTTCTTTCTTTCTTTCTTTCTTTCTTTCTTTCTTTCTTTCTTTCTTTCTTTCTTTCTTTCTTTCTTTCTTTCTTTCTTTCTTTCTTTCTGAGACAGAGTCTTGCTCTGTCACCCAAACTGCAGTGCAGTGGCATGATCTGGGCTCACTGCAAGCTCTGCCTCTTGGGTCTATGCCATTTTTCTGCCTCAGCCTCCCAAGTAGCTGAGACTACAGGCTCCTGCCACCATGCCCAGTTATTTTTTATTTTTTTATTTTTTTGTATTTTTTTGTATTTTTTTAGTAGAGATGGGTTTTCACTGTGTTAGCCAGGATGGTCTCGATCTCCTGACCTCGTGATCCACCTGTCAGCACCTCCCAAAGTGCTGGGATTACAGGCATGAGCCACCGTGCCCGGTCAAACCAATGTATTTCTTAAATGTATCTGATTGATGTCTCATGCCTCCCTAAAATGTATAAAACCAAGCTGCACCCAGACCACCGTGGATACATGTTCTCAGGACCTCCTAAGGGCTGTGTCATGGGTCATGGTCGCTCATATTTGGCTCAAACTAAATCTCTTCAAATATTTCACAGAGTTTTAATCTTTTCATAGACAGTACATTTACGCTAACTAAAGTCTCACAAGTATGTCACCACTCCTCTTACTGCCAGCCTTCCCCTTTTCAGGGAAAATGTATAAATACTGAACCTCCTAAGAACCTCTTTGGAAAAAACAGCTCCAGGCCAGGCACAGTGGCTCATGCCTGTAATCCCAGCACTTTGGGAGGCCAAGGCCAGCAGATCACCTAAGGTCAGGAGTTCGAGACCCACCTAGCCAACATATAGTGAAACCCCATCTCTGCTAAAATCAACTGGGTGTGGTGGTACACACTTGTAGTTCCAGCTACTTGGGAGGCTGAGGCAGGAGAATCATTTGAACCCAGGAGGCAGAGGTTGCAGCAAGCTCAAGATCGCGCCACTGCACTCCAACCTGGGTGGCAGAGCAAGACCCTGTCTCTCAAAGCAAACAAAAACAAACAAACACAGACAGCACCAGGTGAGTCTGTTTTTCCTGGGTGTACCCTCTAGCTGGCTCAATACATTTCAATTAATGAAACACCTGTTTTCAGTCACTCATTTTGGTTGTCAATATCTATTTTTGAGTACATGGACCCCAAAGTATCTGAGACAGGTCTCAATCAATTTAGAAAGTCTATTCTGCCAGGGTTAAGGACCTACTTGTGACACAGCCTCAGGAGATCCTGATGACCTGTGCCCAAGGTGGTTGGGGTACAGCTAGCTTTTATACCTTTTAGGGAGACATCAGTCAATACCTGTAAGATATACATTGGTTTGATCTGGAAAAGTGGTAATAACGTGAAGTGGGGCGTTTCCAGGTTATAGGTAGATCTAAACATTTTCTGATTGGCAATTGGTTGACTTAAGTTATTATTATTATTATTTATTTTCAAGATGGAGTCTTGCTCTGTCACCCAGGCTGGAGTGCAGTGGCATGATCTCAGCTCACTGCAACCTCCGCCTGCCGGGTTCAAGCAATTCTCCTGCCTCAGCCTCCCAAGTAGCTGGGATTACAGGTTCGCACCACCATGCCCGGCTAATTTTTATATTTTTAGTAGAGATGGGATTTCACCATGTTGGCCAGGCTGGTCTCGAACTCCTGACCTTGTGATCTGCTCATCTCAGCCTCTCAAAGTAAGTTATTATCTGAAGACCTGGAATCAATAGAAAGGAATGTCCGGGTTATGATAATAAGGTGTTGTGGAGACCAGAGTTTTATCACGTAGATGAAGCCTCCGGGTAACAGGCTTCAGAGAGAATAGATTGTAAAGGTTTCTTACCAGATTTAGGGTCTGTATTTATGTTAGTGCTGGTCATCTCTTCCTGAATTCCAAAAGGGAGGAGGGTAGAATGAGGCATTTCTGACCCTCTCTTCTCATCCTGGCCTGAAGTTTTTCAGGTTAACTTTGGAATGCCCTTGACTGACAGGAGGGATCCATTCCGATGGCTGGCAGGGGGGCTTTGAATTTTATTTTTGGTTTCCAAACAGATGAGAAAAATGGGGATCAGAGAGGCTAAGGAAGTCACGTGTTAGGGGTACACAGTAAGCAGTTGGAGCTGGTATATGAGTGTTAGGGACACAGTTGTGTCCCCTGCCAAATTCCTGTGTTGAAGTCCTAACCTTCAGCACCCCTAATTGTTACTGAGTTTGGAGACAGAGTCTTTAAAAAGGTAATTAAGTTAAAACGAGATCATATGAGTGAGTCTTTATCCAGTATGACTGAGGTCCTTCCAAGAAGAGGAGATTAGGGCTGGGCATGGTGGTTCACACCTGTAATCTCAGCACTTTGGGAGGTTGAGGCGGGTGGATCACTTAAGGTCAGGGGTTCGAGACCAGCCTGGCCCACATGGTGAAACCATGTCTCTACTAAAAATACAAAAATTAGCTGGGCATGGTGGCACATGCCTGTAATCTCAGCTACTCGGAACGCTGGGGCAGGGGGATCACTTGAACCTGGGAGGCAGAGGTTGCAGTGAGCTGAGATTGTGCCACTGTACTCCAGCCGGGGCAACAGAGTGAGATTCCGTCTTAAAAAAAAAAAAGAAAGAAAGAAAGAAAAAGAGGAGATTAGGACACAGACATGAACAGAAGAAGGATGACCATGTGAGGACGCAGGGAGAAGATGACTGTCTACAAGCCAGGAGAAAGGCCTCAGGAGAAAAGTAACCCTACCGACACCTGATCTAGGACTTCCAGCCTCCAGAATATTGAGACAAATTTCTGTTGTTTAAACCACCCAGTCTGGGCCACAGGCAGTGGCTCATGCCTGTAATCCCAGCACTTTGGGAAACCAAACTGGGAGGATCGTTTGAGCTCAAGAATTCAAGACTAGCCTGTTCAACATAGTGAGACCCCCCATCTCTACAAAAAATTTAAAAATCAGCTGGGCATGGGGGCTTGCACCTGTAGTCCCAGCTACTCTGGAGGCTGAGGTGAGAGGATGGCTTGAGCACAGGAGGCTGAGGCTGTGGTGAGCTATAACTATACCATTGCGCTCCAGCCTGGGCAACAGAGCAAGACCCCCATCTCAAAACGAAAGCAAAAACAATAATAATAATTTTAAAAACCCAACCTTCATCCAGTCTGTAGTACTTAGTTATGCCATTCCTAACAGACCAATACAGTGAAACTAGGTCTATCCGCCAGAAAAGCCCATTCTGTGAGCTGACAGAATATATTGCCCCTTATTTTAAAATTTTTTTAGACAGAGTGTTGCTCTGTCATCCAGGTTGGAGTACAATGGCACGATCTTGGCTCACTGCAACCTCCACCTCCTGGGTTCAAGCGATTCTTCTGCCTTAGCCTCCCGAGTAGCTGGGATTACAGGCATCCACCACCACACCTGGCTAATTTCTGTATTTTTAGCACAGATGAGGTGTCATCATATTGGCCAGGCTGGTCTTGAACTCCTGACCTCGTGATCCGCCTGCCTCAGCCTCCCAAAGTGCTGAGATTACAGGCGTGAGCCACCGTGCCTGGTCTATTGCCCCTTATTTAGGCTATATCTTTTGTAACTCCTCCACTTCCAAGAACCCTCTACCTTCGCAGAGACTTAGCCCTGGAGATCCATTTCCTTTCTCTAGATTCTTTGAGACCCACTTCCTTCAAATTCAGCTCCCCATCCGCCTGGTCTCAGGGGTCCTATCTTTGGGGATAAATATGATGATTTATTATATTTTTCTTCAGTCATTTTGCATTTTCACACGTTCTTCTGCGTCATCTTCTCGTAATGTCCAAAGACAGTCTAGAGTGTCAGTTCCTCTAGCTGGTTCTTCTGCCCCCTGTGAATTGCAAGGATAAGTAAAACCATTCAGGGAACTGGCTTGGAGCTCAGCCAGAAACACTTGCAGAAATTTGCAGAGGAGGAGTCTGTGCATAGCAATGCTTGCAGACGTTAGGTAACCCTTGCAAAGGGACTGGGTAAACACACAGCTGCATACTGTGTAAGTTCACAAGCCTGTGCCCCGAGCTCTAAACAGGACTGCGGAAAGGTTTCCAAGATGTATTTCTTTTTTTTTTTTTTTTTTTTTTTTTTGAGACAGAGTCTCGCTCTGTCGCCCAGGCTGGAGTGCAGTGGCCGGATCTCAGCTCACTGCAAGCTCCGCCTCCCGGGTTTACGCCATTCTCCTGCCTCAGCCTCCCCGAGTTGCTGGGACTACAGGCGCCCACCACCGCGCCCGGCTAATTTTTTGTATTTTTTAGTAGAGACGGGGTTTCACCGTGTTAGCCAGGATGGTCTCGATCTCCTGACCTCGTGATCCGCCCGTCTCGGCCTCCCAAAGTGCTGGGATTACAGGCTTGAGCCACCGCGCCCGGCCTCCAAGATGTATTTCTTATCAGCAGCACGCAGTTAGGAAACAAAAATTGCGCCAGTTTTTGTTGCTTTATTTTAGTTTTTAAGGAAGTATGTGGTTAGATTGTTGCTAAGGTTTATAAGGTCATATGTCTTTTTCTTTTCTTTTTAAAATTTATTTTATTTTATTATTATTATTTTTTGAGATGGAGTGTTGCTCTGTTGCCCAGGCTGGAGTGCAGTGGCATGATCTCAGCTCATTGCAACCTCTGCTTCTGGGGTTCAAGCAATTCTCTTGCCTCAGCCTCCCAAGTAGCTAGGATTACAGGCATGCACCACCACACTTGGCTAATTTTTGTATTTTTAGTAGAGACAGGGTTTCACCATGTTGGCCAGGCTGGTCTCAAACTGTTGGCGGAGGATTACGTAGGTGCCGAGGCAAGAGACTGGAGGCAGAAACTGTTTCAGGATAATAAAGAAGATAGTTAGAATAAGAATAGTCATAATACAAATTAGATCATGAACAATTATCAATCATTATTATAAAAATTATTAATCATTAACTTTTAATATTACTCTTTGTTGGATTACTAATATAACCTAGGAATAACCGGTGGATATAGCATCAGGTGCTGAAGGGACATTGTGAGAAGTGACCTAGAAAGCAAGAGGTGAGCCCTCTGTCATGCCCGCATAAGAGCTGCTTGAGGACTCCTTGGTCAAGCGGTAACGCCAGTGTCTGGGAAGACACCCGTTACTTAGACCTCAAAAGAGAGTCTCCTTTCCTTGGAGGAGTCAGGGAACGCTTGGCTCCACCACCTTCTTGTGGAAGGCTGGATGTTATCCAGGCCTGCCCGCAGTCATCCGGAGGCCTAAACCCCTCCCTGTGGTTCTGTGCTTCAGTGGTCACACTCCTTGTCCACTTTCATGCTCCTCCCCTACTCCTGGTTCCTCTTTGAAGTTCATAGTAGATAGCGGTAGAAGAAACAGTGAAAGTCTTAAAGTCTTTGATCTTTCTTACAAGTGCAGAGAAGAAAACACTGACGTATGCTGCCTTCTGTCTCTGCTTCGGCTGCCTAAAAGGGAAGGGCCCGCTATCCTGTAATCACGTGACTTGCTTCGCCTTGTCAACCACTTGCCCCTACCGGTTTCCGCATCTTGATGGTAGTGGTCCTCTGGGCCCTGCTGCTTTCTCTTTATCGTTTTGTCTTGTGTCTTTATTTATTACAATCTCTCGTCTCCGCACATGGGGAGAACACCCGCTAAGCCCCGTAGGACTGGACCCTACATCGAACTCCTGACCTCAGGTGATTCACCCGTTTCGGCCTCCGAAAGTGCTGGGATTACAGGCACAAGCCACCGCGCCCGGCTGGTCACACGTCTTTATCATTGAGCGACGAAATCAACTCTATATTAAAAGAAATTTAAGAGATCACATTTCATTGCAGACGCTCAAAACAGATGTCATTAGATCCCTTTATATGGCATACACAATAAAATAATTTGATTCCTCCATTTAGCAGGCACCATAAAATAATTTGGTTGCTTTGTAGAACAGGCACCAACAAAATAACGAGGTCCCCTCATGCAACATGCACCATAAAATAATTTGACAGGATGGTGGGTGCTCTTCTATTTTGGGGCCTATTTTACCAACTTCATTAAGGAATATCTTGTGTACAACAAATGGCATCCTTTGGCAGTGTACAATGTGACGTTTTGACAAGCACTGCTACAATGCTACAGTAAAAAAATATAGATCAGTCCGGGCGCAGTGGCTCATGCCTGTAATCCCAGCACTTTGGAAGGCCGAGGCGGGTGGATCACTCGAGGTCAGGAGTTGGAGACCAGCCTGACCAACATGGTGAAACCCCGTCTCTACTAAAAATGCAAAAATTAGCTGGGCATGGTGGTGCATGCCTGTAATCCCAGCTACTTGGGAAGCTGAGGCAGGAGAATTGCTTGAACCCAGGCGGAGGAGGTTGTAGCGAGCAGAGATTGCGCCACTGCACTCCAGCCTGGGCTACAGAATAAGACCCCGTCTTAAAAAATATGCATAGATCATTTCTATCATCCCCCTAAATCCCCTGGGACCCTCTTGTAATTCATCCCTCCCTGCACCCCTGGCCCTGGGTAACAGCTGATTTGCTTCCTCTACCGCTAACCATATGTGGTTTGTGTTTTCTAGAATTTCAAATACGTAGGCTTAGAGTGGTTAATTTTACGTGTCAACCTGTCTAGACTGTGGGAAGGTATTTTTCAGTTATGATTAATGTTTATAGTCAGTTGACTTTCAGTAAATTAGATGACTCTCTATAACGTAAGTGGGCCACTTCTAATCAGTTGGATTCCTTAGGAGCAAAGACAAGTTTCCCGAAGAAGAAGGAATTCTGACTTCAAACTTTAACATAGAGGTTTAGAAATTATGCCTGTGAATTGCAACGAAAGCAAAAATTGACCAATGGGATCTAATTAAACTAAAGAGCTTCTGCACAGCAAAAGAAACTGTCATCAGAGTGAACAGGCAACGGCCGGGCCTGGTGACTCATACCTGTAATCCCAGCACTTTGGGAGGCTGAGGAGAGTGGATCACGAGGTCAGGAGTTCGAGACCAGCCTGGCCAACATGGTGAAACCCTGTCTTTACTAAAGATACAAAAATTAGCCAGGCGTGGTGGTGGGTGCCTGTAATCCCAGCTACATGGGAGGCTGAGGCAGGAGAATTGCTTGAACCCAGGAGGCAGAGGTTGCAGTGAGCCGAGATTATGCCACTGCACTCTAGCCTGGGTGACAGAGCAAGACTCCATCTCAAACAAACAAAAAATTAACTGGGCATGATGGCACATGCCTGTAGTTCTAGCTACTGGGGTGGCTGAGGTGGGAGGATCACTTGAGCCCAGGAGGCTGAGGCTGCAGTGAGCCGAGATTGTGCCATTGCACTCCAGCCTGAGCAACAGAGCAAGACTCTGTCTCAAAAAAACAAAAACAAAAACAAAAACACAAAAAAACAAAACCAAAAGCAACAAACAAATAAAAAACAAGTGACCAGGCAACCTACAGAGTGGGAGAATATCTTTGCAATTTATCCGTCTGACAAAGGTCGAATATCCAGAATCTACAAGGAACTCAAACAAATTTACAAGAAAAAAACAAACAACACCATTGAAAAGTGGGCAACGGATATGAACAGACACTTCTCAAAAGAAGACATTCATGCAGTCAACAAACATATGAAGAAAAGCTCAACATCAATGATCATTAGAGAAATGCAAATTGAAACCACAGTGAGATTCCATCTCATGCCAGTCAGAATGACCACTATTAAAAAGTCAAGAAACAATAGATGCTGGTGAGGTTGCAGAGAAATAGGAATGCTTTTACACTGTTGGTGGAAGTACATTAGTTCAGCCATCATGGAAGATGGTGTAGCGATTCCTCAAAGATCTAGAACCGGAAATACCATTTGACCCACCAATCCCATTACTGCAAATATACCCAAAGGAATATAAATCATGCTATTACAAAGATATATGTATGCCTACGTTCACTGCAGCACGACTCACAATAGCAAGGACATGGAATCTACCCAAATGCCCATCAATGATAGACTGGATTAAAAAAATGTGGTACATATACACCATGGAATACTATGCAGCCATAAAAAGGAATGAGATAGTGTCCTTTGCAGGGACATGGATGAAGCTGGAAGCCATTATCCTCAGCAAACTAATGCAAGAACAGAAAACCAAATACCACATGTTCTCACTTAGAGTGGGAGCTGAAAAATGAGAACACATGGACACAGGAAGGGGAACAACACACACTGGGGCCTGTCAGGGAGTGGGATTGGGAGAGGGAGAGTATTAGGAAAAATAGCTAACACATGCTGGGCTTAATACCTAGGTGACAGGATAATAGGTGCAGCAAACCACCATGGCACATGTCTACCTGTGTAACAAACCTGCACATCCTGCACATGTACCCCAGAACTAAAAATACAAATTTAAAAAAAATTTTTAAAAAGAAACAAGGCTGGATGTAGTGGCTCACACCTGTAATCCCAGCACTTTGGGAGGCCAGGGCGGGTGGATCACCTGAGGTCAGGAGTTCAAGAGCAGCTTGGCCAAAGTGGTGAAACCCCATTTTTAGTCTCTACTAAAAATATAAAAGTTAGCCAGGCGTGGTGGTGCACGCTTGTAATCCCAGCTACTCGGGAGGCTGAGGTGGGAGAATCACTTGAACTCAGGAGGCAGAGGTTACAGTGAGCCAAGATCATGCCATTGCACTCCAGCCTCGGCGACAGAGTGAGACTTTGTCTCAAAAAATGAATAAAATAAATTTTAAAAAAAGAAAGAAATTCTGCCTGTGCTTTAAGCCTTTGGGCTCAAGACTACAGTATCACCTCTTACCTGAATCTGTAGCCTGTCAGATTGCCCTAGGGAATTTGGACTTGTAACCTCTACAATCCCATGAGCCAATTCCTTAAAATCACTCTCTCTTTCTCTGACTCTCTGTCTCCCCCTCTCTGTCTCTCTTTCTGTCTCTCTGTCTCTCCTCTTAGTTTTGTTTTTCTGGGGAACCTTGAATAATACAAGATCCTTTTAGTTTATTCCCTCTTTGCGTCTGGCTTCTTTTCTTGCTTTTTTCAAAAATTTGCATGAATATGTGGGGTACAAGGCCAGTTTTGGTACATGGATGTACCACTTAGTGGTGAAGTCTGGGCTTTTAGTGTAGCCATCACCCGAGCCATATACATTGCACCCACTAAGTAATTTCTCATCCCTCACTCCCCTTCCACCCTTCCAAGTCCCCAGTGTCTATTATTCTACACTCTACGTCCATGTGCATGCATTATTTAGCTCCTATTTGTAAGTGAGACTATGTGGTATTTGACTTTCTGTTTCTGAGTTGTTTTACTTAAGATAACGGGCCTTCGGTTCCATCCAAGTGTTGCAAAAGACAAGATATCATTCTTTTTTTATGGCTGAGTAGTATTTCACGGTTCATATATGTGGGTGTTCGGTCAGAGTGGTGGGAAAAACTATAAGGAAAGGACTCAAACCTTCTGAAAGTTCGGAATATTCTGCAGAGCCCTGGGGGAAGAATAGCTGAAGGCAACTGTTCTATAACCCTGAGGCAGAGGGCAAGACGTAGGTACAAGGGAATGTGGGCAAATTTGTCTTAAGCAGGCCTGTTTACTTGTGTTGACCAGGAACTGATCTTTGATCATCTGCGTATGTGATGTTCCCTGGAATGGGAAGAATAAATGTTAATTACCTGCGGGTTGTGTGTGCTCCATGTTTTCGGCATTGTGCCCACACTGAATAAATGCAAGCAGCTCCAACTTCTCAGGGCTGCTCTCTGGCTGCTAGAGCCAGGCAGTCACCTAGCTGCTCTTACACTGCATACCTGTGTCTGAGTACTCATTTCGTCCCGTCAGCCAGGGTTTGCGGGACAGACCCAGGACATATCCACCACATTTTCTTTATCCAGTTCCCTGCAGATAGACACTTGGACTGATTCCACATCTTTGCTCTTGTGAATAGTGCTGTGATAAAACCACAAGTGTGGGTATCTTTTTGAGAAAGTGATTTCTTTTCATCTGGGTAGTGACCTAGAAGTGGGACCGTCAGAATGGCTTCTCAATTTTTTTTGTTTTTGTTTTTAGGGATGGGGGTCTTCCTCTGTCACTCAGGCTGGAGTGCAGGGGTGCAATTATGGCTCATGGCAGCCTCGAACTCTTGGGCTCAAGCGATCCTCCCACCTCAGTCTTCCAAATAGCTGGAACTACAGACTTGTAGTAATTTTTGTATTTTAGCAGAGATGGGGTTTCTCCATGTTGGCCAGGCTAGTCTTGAATTGCTGACCTCAAGCGATCCACCTACCTCAGCTTCCCAAAGCGCTGGGATTACAGACGTGAGCCATCACGCCAGGCTCCCTCTTATTTTTGCTCTGTATCCTTTCACTGTAATAGATCGTAGCCATTAGCATGACTGTATGCTGAGTCTTCTTAGAGAATCATTGAGTTTGGGGAGAGGAGTCTTGGGGATTCCTGAGAAACCACCCCTACCTTTAAAGAAAGAGCCTTAGGAGTCATAGATAAACCATGAAGTCTTTGGAGGATGATGAGGTCTTTGCATCCACCTCCCTCTTAGAAACCCTGATTCTTTTCTCCAGCAAAAGGGCAGCTGCTATTCACTTCTCACCCCCTCAAGAATCGTGGTCTTCTTTCTGGGGCAGCGGGGTAGGGATGCAAAGGTTAGTAGATTCATCCATTTCTCTTCCCTTTTTTTTCCTCATTTGTTTCTTTATTTTCTAGGATACAACAGCCAATGAAATTATTTCCCTGCCCTGAGAAAATGCTCAGTCTTTTGAGGGAAACAGACATTCAAGCAAGTATAGATAATACCGACTATGGTGATCGGGGGGAGGATGGAGGAGGCACCTCACTCTCAAGTGGAAGTCAAGGAAGGCTTCCTGGAGGAGGTGATATTTATGCAGAAAGGTTGCATAGGATTGGGGTGAATGTGTGTTTCAGACTTGGCGTCGAGAGAACTGGGTGTGGTGGCTCATGCCTGTAATCCCAGCACTTTGGGAGGCTGAGGCAAGAGGATCATTTGAGCCCAGGAGTTTGAGACCAGCCTGAGCAATGAAGCAAGAGCTCATCTATTAAAAAAAAAAAAAAGAAGGGTATAGTAGTATACGCCTGTGGTCTCAGCTACTTAGGAGGCTGAGGTGGGAGGATTGCTTGAACTCAGGCAGTTGAGGCTACAGTGAGCTGTGATTGAGCCATCGCACTCCAGCCTGGGCAACAGAGCAAGACCCTGTCTCAAAAAAAAAAAAAAAAAAAAAGAGAGAGAGTTTGAAGTAGAACTGCTGTGAGGTTTCTTGTGCACAGGTGTTTTTGAGGGAGAAGATCAGGACAGAGCAAGGGAAAGAACTAAGCAAGGAAGTGGTCTCAGCTGGAGTCCAGCCTTAGCTGGATCCCATGGGGAGCCCCGGAGTGTGATTGGCGCCACCAGGTTGATCTCACCCTGGGGGCACGGGGCTGGCCTTCTGCACTTCTGTGACCATCCGTTATGGCTGTGGGCTGGGTCTGAGGGTTTGCACAGCTGAGGAGAAGGGGGAAGCTGTGAGCTATGAGCTACTATAGGCAGCACTCACTCACAGCAGCCCCGGGATGGGTGCACCAACCTGGGAAAGGCCAGCGGGCAGAGCGTTGACTGCACCCACAACAGGGGCTTCAAGTATTTTATAATCACTGGGGGGCTTTTTGTTGTTGTTGTTGTTTTGAGACAGGGTCTCACTCTGTTGCCCAGGCTGGAGTGTAGAGGTGCCATCATGGCTCACTGTGACCTTGACCTCCTGGGCTCAAGCAATCCTCCCGAGTAGCTGGGACTACAGGCATGCACCACTATGCCTGGCTTATTAAAAATTTTATTTTGCAGAGATGGGGTTTCGCCATGTTGCTCAAGCTAGCCTTGAACTCCTGGACTCAAACGATCCTCCCACCTCAGCCTCCTGAGTAGCTGGGACCACAGGTGTGCACCAGCCACTCTGCCCAGGTAATTAAAAAAAAATTTTTTTTTTCTGTAGAGACAGGATCTCAGTATGTTGCCTAGGCTGACCTTGAACTCCTGGGTTCAAGAGATCCTACCACCTTGATTTCTCAAAGGGGTGGGATGACAGGCACGAGCCACTGTGTCTAGCTCATCACTGGAGCTTTAGGGGGAGACCAGAGTCAGACTAAGTAGAGCCTTGAGTGCCGTATTAATAAGCCTGAACTTCATCCTGAGGGCAATAGGGAGCCATGGAAGGGTTTAGACTCTAAGCAGGGCATGGACAGGTTAGGCAGGGATTCCTCAGCTTCCCTGTCCCTTCCCTGCACTCTGTGTGACAGTAAGTGATGTTCCTACAACTCCCCAGGCTTATTTCTTCAATCTTGAGAGTCCCTTGTATTCCCCTTTGCTGGGGAAGTCATTAGGGGTTAGACTTTATAAGCTGCTTGGCCAGAATTGTTGATTTCCTCTTCCATATCCTTCCTCTTCTCATTCTCACACCCCCACCCGCAACCCTGCAGGGCCGCTGCAGGACGGTCTTTATAACCTCGGTCACCTCCGCAGGTTTGAAGGGTATCTGGAGTCTTGGGTCTTCAGGTTCTCACCAGGACCTGAGACCCCGCCTGTGGTAGGTGGGATAAAGGGGCCTCCTCTCCCTCCACGAGGCATCCACAGCCTAATACCTAAAACCCATGGATGTGTTCCCTTCTATGACAAAAGGGACTTTTGCAGATGGGATTCAGTTAAGGACTATAATTTTTTTTGGACGGGCTGGGGGACAGAGTCTTACTCTGCTGCCCAGGCTGGAGTGCAATGGCACGATCTCGGCTCACTGCAACCTCCGCCCAATGTCATTACGAGAATTCTTATGAGAAGGAGACAGGAGGATCAGAGAGAGACAGATGGAAAGATAGAGATGGAGAGATAGAGATATACAGAGAGAGAGAGAGAGAGAGAATAAGAGCAACAAGAGAGAGAACAAGACAGAGAACACTGGGCCGGGTGCGGTGGCTCACACCTGTAATCCCAGCACTTTGGGAGGCCGAGGCAGGTGGATCCCCTGAGGTCAGAAGATCGAGGCCAGCCTGGCCAATATGGTGAATGAAACCCCACCTCTTCTAAAAATACAAAAGTTAGCCAGGCATGGTGGCAGATGCCTGTAATCCCAGCTATCCTCGGGAGGCTGAGGCAGGAGAATCGCTTGAACCCGACAGGAGGAGGTTGCAGTGAGCCGAGACTGTACCACTGCACTCCAGCCTGGGTGACAGAGTGAGACTCTGTCTCAAAAAAAAAGAAGAAAAGAGAGAATGAAAGAGCAAGAGGGAGGGAAAAGTGAGAGAATAAGCAAGAGAGAGAACTAGAGAGAGACAGAGAGAAAAAGAGAGAGGGAGAGCGAGAGAGAGAATGAGAGAGCAAGAGGGAGGGAAAATGAGAGAGAACAAGAACAAGAGATTTAGAGTACGCAAGAGACATTTGAAGCTGCTAGCTGCTGGCTTTGCATGGGAAGGAAGGGACGGTGAGCCAGGGCATGCGGGTTGCCTCCAGAAGCTGGAAAAGACAAGGAACGGATTCTGCCCTGGAACCTCGGGAAGGAGTGCAGCCCTGCTGGTATCTTGGTTTCAGTCCCATAAGACTCGAGAGGACTCTGACCTCCGGATCAATCGTATACTTAATCTTTGTTTTCCCCAAGCTGCCGGGTCCGTGGCCAACCTCATCCCATCCCCATCCCCAGGAGGGATCTGAGCTTGCTTGCAAAACCTTCCAACTCTTTAGCCCAGCCTGCAAATGTCAACTCCTTCTTCTGTCTCAAACTCCCCTGCTACATCCAGACAGTCCCCAAATTCGGTTGTTCCTGTCTCCTAAATTCTTCTCCGTCACTACAGCCCCTGCTCCAGACTTCTCTCTCTCCTGGCTATATCCCCAGCCTCCTCCCTGTCTGTTTATCTGTGAGCCCATCCTGTCCAATACCCACCTACAAAACACAGGTGTAAAATTCCAACCTGAGCCTGTGGCTCCCTTGCTGAACCCCCTTTTATTGCCCCGAGGGTAAAGCCTAAACTCTTTCACCCACATTACAAGGTTCTGTCTGATATGAAATTTGCTGGCTTCTCCAATTCAAGTTTTGCTGGTATCAGGATTTTTTTCTAGGAGTAGCTGCGACCATTTAGTATGGTGGAAAAATAATCATGCCAATAATAACTAATAGTATTTAAGCATTTAATCTGTCCCAGGCAAGGTTTTATTATTGTATCACCTTAACCCTCAAACCCTGTGAAGTTAGACACTTTATTTATTTATTTATTGATATATTTATTTATTTTTCAGACAGAGTCTTGCTCTGTTGCCCAGGCTGGAGTGCAATGGCATCATCTCTGCTTACTGCAACCTCCGCCTCCCAGGTTCAAGTGATTCTCCTGCCTCAGCCTCCTGAGTAGCTGGGACACTACAGGCATGTGCCCCCATGCCTGCCTAATTTTTTTGTATTTTTAGTGGAGATGGGGTTTCACCATGTTGCCCAGGCTGGTCTCGAACTCTTGATCTTAGGTGATCCACCCATCTTGGCCTCCCAAAGTGCTGGGATTATAGGCATAAGCCACTGTGCCCGGCCTAAACCTTTGCTCTAAAACTCATTTTTTGTGTCTGCATTTTATTTTATTTTATTTTATTTTATTTTGAGATGGAATCTCACTCTGTTGCCCAGGCTAGAGTGCAGTGGCACTGTCTCAGCTCACTGCAGCCTCCGCCTCCTGGATTCAAGCAATTCTCTGCCTCAGCCTCCGGAGTGGCTGGGATTACAAGCACTTAACACCACACCTGCTGGCTAATTTTTTGTATTTTTAGTAGAAACAGGATTTCACCATCTTGGCCAGGCTGGTCCTGAACTCCTGATCTTGCGATCCATCCTCCTAAGCCTCCCAAAGTGCTGGGATTACAGGTGTGAGCCATGGCGCCTGGCCGTGTCTGCATTTTTTATTTCCTTGGTGTGAGGCAATGAACCTTGGGTATTACCCCAGATGGATGATACTACTTCAATATCTGCCAGTCACTGCAATTTGTTATCAGTGGGATTATATCAACTGCAGCACATTCTATCTGCTTGGAGGCCAGGCCTGAAGTTTCAAGGGGTTGACACCCCCTAGGAGCAAGTCTCAAGTCAACCCATGACTGACAGTAGGTGGGATATAAATACCTCAGCTCCCTCACCCCTCGGTTGGAATAACTGAAGAGTATGTTCCATGCCACTTCCCAGACGTACCTGGGGAGGTTAAGTTCCACTTTCTCACCATGTAACTTGTTTGAAGACACACCCGGTATTGGCTCTTTGCCTTTCCTGTTCCACTTTCTCCTCCAGCTGGCGTTTTCTGGGGTCACCTTCTTGATAAACTATTTTTGCTAGAATCCTTGTCTGAGGGTCTGCCCTTGTGAGACCCTAAGATGTTACCAGAGAGAGTTAGGAAGCTGGGAATGGGGTGGAAGTGTTGCTGTATAGTGGTTAGACAGAGTTGAGATCTGAAGGAAAATAAGATAGTTAAAGCTCTTGACTCTGGAGTCAGAGGGTCCTGGGTTCAAATCTCAGGTTTGAGAGATCTTGGACAAGTTATAGCTCCTCTGCAAGTCTGTCTCCATTTTGTTGGTGAATGGAGGGAGGAAGGGGAATTCCTACTTTACGAGGTTGACATGATAATGAAATTACACTTTGTTGTCAATGTGCCTAGCACAGTGCCTGGTACATGATGGTTGTGATGGCTGTTATACGGGAGACTGGGAAGAGATCCTAAAGGCTGAGATTTGCTTCACTGGAGGCAGGAAGTGGAAGCTCCTTTATTGGGTGCAATGAAAGAAGGTGTTGAGAGATGGGAGATAGATGTTGATGGGAAAGAAAAAGGGAGAGATGGTGGGAAGGAGAGAGAGAGAATGGTACGCATTAGGCAGATTAACTTCTCTTTATTGCAGAGAAAGGGGGGAAATTAGGATTTTCTAGGCTGTCTGCAACTCAGCAAAAAGGGCTGTGATGACCGGGCAGCATTGAGCAACTCTGACTCCGCCTTCCCCTCTTCCCACACCTTCTGGTTACCGAAAACCCAGGGTGTAGAAAAGCTGCTTCTCTTTGAATGACAGAACCACAGCATAATGCGTGGCTTCAACCTGCTCCTTTTCTGGGGTAAGTGTGAGGTTGAATGGGGGGCTAGGGGAGGCCTGGGTTGGAAATAGGCTTCAGGGGAAATGGGAGGGCCATGGATGGTCCAGCCAAGAGATCGTAAGTCCAGGCTGGATACTGCAAACACCTTCATTCGGGGAACTTTTGACAAAATTCCATTGCCCAGGGAAGTCCATCTGTCAGATTAGATTTTTCTCAATAGTCATTCATTTGACCTGTGTTTCCTGAGCACTTCCTGTGTCTTAGGTGCTGTTCTAGGCACTAGAGGGTATAGCAGTGAGAAAAAAAGACTAAGTTCCTGCACTCTTGAGGCTGATATTCTAGTGGGTAGGAGCAGACGGGAAAGAAGGCACAAACAATCATAGTCCACTTAGCACTGCTGTAACTTCTTTAAACATAGAATGTATCCAATTGTCACAACATTTCTATGACATTGGGTTATTATTAGCCCTATTTTGCAGATGAGAAAACTGAGGCAAAGGAGATAAAATAATTTTCCCAAGGCCACTTAGTCAATAAGGGGTAGAGGCAGGATTTCAAGCCAGGCAGTCTGACTGCAGAGTCTGTAAGCTTTTCCATTACACTATGTTGCCCCAAATTATAAGTAAACATAGGAATTTCAGGTAGCGATAAGTGCTATGAAAGAAGTTGTTACAGAATGTGGTTGGGGGTTATGTTGAAGGGAGAAGTCTGGGGTTGAGGAGGGGCAATTCGAGCTGAGTCCTGAACAATGAGATAGACCCTTCCTGTGCTCTTATTTCTCTTTCTTCAGGTGTCAGTTTGTCTCAACCTTGTTTATCTTCCATGTTTCTGGTTTTTCTTCTATGTCTTGTGTATTTTGGTCATTGGATCACATTTAAGAATGGAGGATATCGGGGACATATTCTAAGTAGCAAGTATGGGTTTCCTCTGCTGTTGTACAGTGGATCTGAATCCCCTATTTTAACAAGGAGGAAACTGAGGCACAAAGAGATTAAATAACTTCCTCAAGGCCACACAATCATTAATTGGTGAAGCCAGATTTTTAAACCCAAGCATTTTGACTCCAGACATTGTATGCCTAAACAGTATGCTGAATTGCCTCTAAAATAATTAATGAATGAGCAGAAGAATTTTTGTTAGTAATAATAGATAGAATTTGGGAGTTTGGATCTGTGGGACCTGTTGACCAGCAGGCTACATTAGAAGAAATAGGTGGCCTGTGGGCATCAAATGTAGGAATGTAGCGTTGTTATTTTGGGGTGTTGGCAATGGTATTAACTGTTAACACTCCTTATTCTGCCCTGAAGCTAATCAGCAAAGAGTTGTGATGATGATAGTGATGATAATGATGGTGATGATCATGATGGTGGTGGTGATAATAGTGATGATGAAGATGGTAATGATTATGGTGATGGTGATGATGATGATGATGAGGATGATAATGGTGATGATAGGGATAATGAAGATGATGATGGTGATGATGGTGTGATAATGACCATGAAGATGGTGATGATGGTGATGATGGTGGTGATGATGGTGATAATGTTGATGGTGATGATGATAATGGTGATGATGGCAATTATAATGGTGATGATGATGATGGTGATGATGAAGATGATGATGGTGATGATGACAGTGATAATGATAGAGATAATGATGATGGTGCAGGAGACCTAAATGCTGCAGGGCTGCATTGCCTTTAAACATTAAAAAATGGGCTGGGTGCGGTGGCTCACGCTTGTAATCCCAGCAGTTTAGGAGGCTAAGGCAGGCGGATCATGAGGTCAGGAGATCGAGACCATCCTGTCCAACACAGTGAAACCCTGTCTCTACTAAAAATACAAAAATTAGCTGGGCGTGGTGGCATGTGCCTGTAATCCCAGCTACTCGGGAGGCTGAGGCAGGAGAATAGCTTGAACCAGGGAGTTGGAGGTTGCAGTGAGCCTAGATCCCACCCCTGCACTCCAGCCTGGCAACAGAGCGAGACTCCATCTCAAAAAAAAAAAGAAAAAAAGAAAAGAAAGGAAAAGAAAAGAAAAATGAACTGCCCTACCCTGTCACGAAATTTTAATACTATAGACACACTGTATATCTATATATGTATTTTCTGTATATACATATGTATCTTATACATAAAAGAGTGAGCTTAAAAAAATCTCTTCCTGAGAACCAAGTTTGAGTCCTTTGGGGGAGATATCACCCCTTTTGAGAATGCATGCTTTAATGTATGCTTTAGAAAATCAACTGGAACTTTTTTTTTTTTTTTTTAGAGACAGGGTCACCTAGGCTGGAGAGTAGTGGCATGATCTTGGTTCACTGCAGTCTCAATCTCCTGGGCTCAAGCAATCCACCCACCTCAGCATCCTGAGTAGCTGGGACTACAAGGAGTCACCGCCACCCAGCTAATTAAAAAAGTTTTTTTTTGGTAGAGACGAAGTCTCACTGTGTTGCCCAGGCTGGTCTCAAACTGCTGGTCTCAAGTGATCCTCCCAACTTGGCCTCCTGAGTAGCTGGGGCTATAGGCATGTGCCACTATGCCCAGATAGTTTTTGTATTTTTTGTAGAGATGGAGTTTTGCCATATTGTCCAGGCTGGTCTTGAACTCCTGGTCTCAAGGAATTTACCCACCTTGGCCTCCCGAAGTGCTGGGATTACAGGTGTGCACCATAGTGCTTAGCCTGGAACTATTTAATCAAAAAGAAAAAGAAGATAAAGACAGACAAAATGAAAAGCAAAAACAAAGTGCAGAAAACCAGGAACGGTCATTGTTAAGCTTATGCAAAATAGTGTATGTTTGTTCCTTTTTTTTTTTTTTTTTTTTTTTTTTTTTTGAGACGGAGTCTTGCTCTGTGCCCCAGGCTGGAGTGCAGTGGCGCGATCTCGGCTCACTGCAAGCTCCGCCCCCCCGGGTTCACGCCATTCTCCTGCCTCAGCCTCCCGAGTAGCTGGGACTACAGGCGCCTGCCACCTCGCCCGGCTAATTTTCTTGTATTTTTAGTAGAGACGGGGTTTCACCGTGTTAGCCAGGATGGTCTCGATCTCCTGACCTCGTGATCCGCCCGTCTCGGCCTCCCAAAGTGCTAGGATTACAGGCTTGAGCCACCGCGCCCGGCCTGTTTGTTCCTTAACTAGGTTTGTCATCTAGCCTCTTCAAACCTGTTTCCGTGGGGCCAAGCCAGGAGTAATTTTGCAGATTGAGCCCAAAAGGTTTTCTTTTGGTGGTTCATGGTGATTTTCTTTTCTCTCTTCACAGGATGTTGTGTTATGCACAGCTGGGAAAGGCACACAGGACCCACACTGAAACCAACGACGAAGGGTAAGTTGGCCAGAGAGAATGCAGATACCGGAAGGGGTGGAGAACGTTTTCTCCCCAGGAAATATCCCAGGAAGCTGAGCCTCATCCAGATGCTTGCTGGGAGCTAGTTAGTGGCAGAGCAAGGGTTAATATGCAGGTCTCCTGATTCTCACTTCAGGATCTTTCCTTTGTACTTAGAATAGCTGTGTGATCTCAGATAAGTCACCTAACCTCCCTGAACTTCAGTTTCCCAAGCTGTGAAATACAGATAACAATAGGGATGTTGTGAAACTTAACTTCAAAGAGGTAGCTTTGGAAACCACCTGAGATAGATAGATAGATAGATAGATATAGTGTGTGTATATATAATGTAGTATATATTTTTAAATATTAATATATATTTAAATATATAAAATATATCCACTACATATTTATATTAAATGCATACATTATATATTATTAGTATATAACATATATTTTATTAATATATAAATATATTTTATATGTTTTATAAATATAATATATATGTTTTATATATTGTTTACATATAAAATATATTTTAAAAATAAAATAAAAGCAAGGAGAGGAGGAGGAGGAAAAGGAGGAGGAAAGGGAGCGAAAAGAAGAGGGCATCGAGAAATTGTAAAAATGTGGAACCAACCCAAATGCCCATCAGTCAACAAGTGGATAAAGAAACTGTAGGCTGGGCACACTGGCTCACGCTATAATTTCAGCGCTTTGGGAGGCCGAGCCAGGCAGATCACTCGAGGCCAGGAGTTCAAGACCAGCCTGGCCAAGATGGTGAAACCCCCATCTCTACTAAAAACGCAAAAATTAGCTGGGCATGATGGCACATGCCTGCAATCCCAGCTACTCAGGAGGCTGAAGCAGGAGAATTTTATATATAAAATAGATATTAATAATAATAATATATAATGTATTATATAATGATATAACAATATATGATATATAAAATATTATATATTATACAATAATAAATCATTTATATAATATATTACATAACTTTAATATATAATGTATTGTATTATTAAAATACATATTAATAGTATTCATATATTAATAATATATAGCATATTATATATTAATAATATATAATGTATAATATAATACATGATTAATATATAAAACATATTTTATATATTATTAGTCGAGTGTGGTGGTGCGTGCCTGTAGTCCCAGCTACTTGGGAAGCTGAGGCGGGAGGATTGCTTGAGCCTGGGGGTTTGATGCTGCAGTCCTCGAACACCCAGGCTGGAGCACAGTGGTGCTACCATGGCTGACTTCTGCCTCGAACCCCCAGGCTCAAGCGATCCTCCCGCCTCAGCTTCCCGAGTAGCTGGGACTACAGGCACGCACCACCAAACTCGACTAATTTTCTTGATTTTTTAAAATAGTAGAGATGGGGTCTTGCTATGTTGCCTAGGCTAGTCTCAAACTTCTGGGCTCAAACAATCCTCTCACCTCAGCCTCCCAAATTGTTGGGATTACAGGCATGAGCCACTGTGTCCAGCTGGCTCCTGAAATATTTATAGGGACTTTTAAGATATCTTTTTCCCCATTCACGTCTTTGCTTTCTGAGAACTCAACCAACCAATTTGGTAATTAAAAAGTAAACATTACTGTTTTGCTCTTATTGTGTGTCTGGTGCTAAAGCATCTCCAGTTCTCCTAAATGAGATGAAATCTTTCTCAAATGGGTTGGGAGTAGTCACATCCATATACGTGGAAAAGAGAAAATTCCATTAAAACATTTCCAAAAAGATTATCTTTGATAAAACAGCCATCATTATTATTGATCCCAGAAAGCCCTTGGAGGGTGGGGAAGAGGCTGTATTAATCTTTATACCTCTGGAACTCAGCCAGGATCTGGAAGCATGTAGGCAAGTAACGTGGGTAAATAAAAAAAGGAATAGACCGGGCATGGTGGCTCATGCCTGTAAACCCAGCGCTGTGGGAGGCCTAAGCCTTGGATTGCTTGAATCTATTGTGTCATTCTTATGTCTTTGCATCCTCATAGTTTAGCTCCCATTTATGAGTGAGACCATATAGGGTTTGGTTTTCCATTCCTGAGTTATTTCACTTAGAATAATGGTCTTCAGTCTCATCCAGGTTGTTGCAAATGCCATTAATTCATTCTTTTTTATGGCTGAGTAGTGTTCTGTCATGCATGTATGTATGTATGTGTGTGTGTGTGTGTGTGTGTGTGTGTGTGTGTGTATATATCACAGTTTCCTTTTTTTTTTTTTTTTTGATGGAGTCTCACTTCGTCACCCAGGCTGAAGTGCAATGCCACGATTTCAGCTCACTGAAACCTCCGCTTCCTGGGTTCAAGTGATTCTCCTGCCTTGGCCTCCCAGGTAGTTGGGATTACAGGCATGTGCCACCACACCTGGCTAATTTTTGCATTTTTAGTAGAGATGGGGGTTTCACCATCTTGGCCAGGCTGGTCTCAAACTCCTGACCTCAAGAGATCTGCCCGCCTCGGCCTCCCAAGGTGCTGGGATTACAGGTGTAAGCCACCATGTCCGGCCTACAGTTTCTTTATCCACTTGTTGATTGATGGGCATTTGGGTTGGTTCCACATTTTTGCAATTTCTCAATGTCCTCTTCTTTTTCCTCCCTTTCTTCCTCCTCTTCCTCCCCCTCCTCCTCTCCTTCCTTTCCCTCCTCCTTTTCCTCCTCCTCCTCTTTGTCTTTGGGGTCTTTAAAAATTAAATCATCCTTTGGAAGTTAGTAATGAAGACTGAATTTAAACAGAGGCAGGATTCTGACAAACCCACTTTTTTTGATGCTTTATTTAATCTGCATAGTAACAGAGAACACATCTAAAGTATGGTAAACAACACTACAGAAAAAAAATGTGCTGGTTTAAAAAACCTTTCTTTACCCTGTTTTGTCTGTTTGTTTCTTTTTCCTCCCATGCTTGCATTTGATAAAAGAGCTATTATTTTCCTGCATTATGATAAACTTTAAATTTATCCTGGTATGGTTTGGCTGTGTCCCCACCTAAATCTCATCTTGAATTGTAGCTCCCAGAATCCCCATGTGTCAGGGAAGAGACCCAGTGGGAGCTAATTGAATCATGGGGGCAGGTTTTCCCATGCTGTTCTTGTGATAGCATCTCGTGAATAAGTCTCATGAGATCTGATGGTTTGATAAAGGGTAGTTCCCCTGCACACGCTCTTGCCTGCTGCCATGTAAGACATGCCTTTGCTCTTCCTTCACCTTCCACCATGATTGTGAGGCCTCCCCCGCCAAGCTGAACTGTCAATCAAGTAAACTCCTTTCCTTTATAAATTACCCAGTCTTGGATAGGTCTTTATTAGCAGCGTAAGAACAGATGGATACAATCCCAACTTACTTTTTTCTGAAAATTATTTATGTTCTATTTTTTTTAAAGACATGAGCTGTCCCTCGTAGGTTTTTTTTTTTTTTTTTTTTGAGATGGAGTCTCACTCTTGTTCCCCAGGCGGGAGTACAGTGGCACAATTTTGGCTCACTGCAACCTCCACCTCCTGGGTTCAAGCGATTCCCTTGCCTCAGCCTCCTGAGTAGCTGGGATTATAGGCACCTGCCACCACGCCTGGCTAATTTTTGTATTTTTAGTAGAGATGGGCTTTCACCATGTTGGTCAGGCTGGTCTTGAACTCCTGACCTTAGGTGATCTGCCCACCTCAACCTTCCAAAGTGCTGGGATTACAGGCATGAGCCACTGTGCCTGGTCCCTTTGTAGGATTTTTTAAAAAGGGCTTTATTGAGATGGTTAGGAAAATTTTTTCAAGGAAGTGATGTTCCAGTGGACTTAAAGGATGGATGAATTGATGTTACCCAGGCAAAAGGGCAGGGTGGGATACGGCGTGACTGATGGCCAGAACAGTGGGTGCAAAGGTCCTGAGGTTGGAAAGAAGTTGGAGGACCGAGCGAAGGTGAGTGTGACTGATGGCAGAGGGCAGGAGATGAGATGGGGAGGTGAACAGGTACGTAGTCCCGCAAGACTGGGTTGTTATTCTGGACTTGGGTGGGTTTCAGTTGTGAGGGAGAGGGCTAGAGGAAGAGGATGATGGAAAACTCACAAAATGAAGGGACCACAAGTGATAAAATACCGGAAGTCTGCATAGAGAAATGTTGCCTCTGCAGATGAAAGAGGAAGCTGGAAATGAGAAGAGAGATACCATCTGAGGTCTCATGCAGGGAAGGGAAATAAACAAGGCACATTATAGGAGCAAAGAACTTAGATCTCAAAACTGAGTGTATAACATAAACAGGGCGAATAATGTCACAGTCATGATAATCCCTTCCTTCTATTTTTATGATACGTTTTAGTTTTTCCATACTACCAATTGATGTTGGCATTATCGTTGGTTCCTCTCTTTTCACCCCTCACGTCCAATCCATTGGCAAATTTTGTTAGTGTTGCTTTAAAAAGAAAATTCTGAATTGCATTCCCTCCATTACTCCCTTCCGGGTTGTATCCACAGACATTGTTCAACTGGACAAGTGCAGCCACCCCATCCTTGGTCAGTTTGTTTGTGATCTTCTATAGTTCATCTTCCAACCAGTTGCCAGAAGGCTTATGTTAAAACCTTATGCTGTGTCCCTACTCTGCTCTAAATCCTCCCATGACTCCCATCTTTCTTTGATACAAAGCCCAAGTCTACTATTCATAATAGTCAAGATCAAGATGTGGAATCCACCTCAGTGTCCATCAACAGATGAATGGATGAACACAATGTGGTCTGCATACACAACGGATTGCTATTTGGCCATAAAAAGAATGACATTCCACAATTTGGAGCAACGTGGATGAAACTGGAGGTTGTTAAGTGAAATGAGCCAGGCACAGAAAGGCAAATATCACATGTCCTGACTCATATGTAGTTGCCCTATTGTGCCACTGAGCACTGGATCTTATTCCTTCCGTCTAACTGTGGTTTTTGTACCGACTGGTTAATCCCTCATTATCCCGCTTCCCCACTATCCTTCCCAGCCTCTGGTAATTATCATTCTACTCTCTACCTCCGTGAGATAATGATGATGATTATTTTTAGCTCCCACATAGGAATGAGAACATGCAATATTTATCTTTCTGTGCATGGCTTATTTCACTTAACATAATGTCCTCCAGTCTTCCAGTTCCATCTATGTTTCTGCAAATGATAGAATTTCATTATTTCTTTTCTTTTCTTTTCCCTTTCCTTTCCTTTTTCCTTTCCCTTTCCTTTCCCCTTTTCCCTTCCCTTCCCTTCCCTTCCCTTCCCTTCCCTTCCCTTCCCTTCCCTTCCCTTCCCTTCCCTTCCCTTCCCTTCCCTTCCCTTCCCTTCCCTTCCCTTCCCTTCCCTTCCCTTCCCTTCCCTTCCCTTCCCTTCCCTTCCCTTCCCTTCCCTTCCCTTCCCTTCCCTTCCCTTCCCTTCCCTTCCCTTCCCTTCCCTTCCCTTCCCTTCCCTTCCCTTCCCTTCCCTTCCCTTCCCTTCCCTTCCCTTCCCTTCCCTTCCCTTCCCTTCCCTTCCCTTCCCTTCCCTTCCCTTCCCTTCCCTTCCCTTCCCTTCCCTTCCCTTCCCTTCCCTTCCCTTCCCTTCCCTTCCCTTCCCTTCCTTCCCTTCCCTTCCCTTCCCTTCCCTTCCCTTCCCTTCCCTTCCCTTCCCTTCCCCTCCCTTCCCCTCCCCTCCCCTCCCCTCCCCTCCCCTCCCCTCCCCTCCCCTCCCCTCCCCTCCCCTCCCCTCCCCTCCCCTCCCCTCCCCTCCCCTCCCCTCCCCTCCCCTCCCCTCCCCTCCCCTCCCCTCCCCTCCCCTCCCCTCCCCTCCCCTCCCCTCCCCTCCCCTCCCCTCCCCTCCCCTCCCCTCCCCTCCCCTCCCCTCCCCTCCCCTCCCTTCCCTTCCTTTCCTTTCCTTTCCTTTCCTATTTTGATGGAGTTTTGCTCTTATTGCTCAGGCCGGAGTGCAATGGCGTGATCTTGGCTCACTGCAACCTCCACCTCCGTGATTTAAGTGATTCTCCTGCTTCAGCCTCCCGAGTAGCTGGGATTACAGGCATGCGCCACCACACCTGGCTAATTTTTTGTATTTTTAGTAGAGACGGGGCTTTTTCATGTTGGTCAGGCTGGTCTCGAACTCCCGACCGCAAGTGATCCACCCACCTCGGCCTCCCCATGTGCTGGGATTGCCTGTGTGAGCCACCGTGCCCGCCCGATTTCATTATTTCTTATGGCTGAATGCTATTCCATTGAGTATGTATACCACATCTTCCTCACCCATTCATCCACTGATGGACACTTAGGTTGATTCCATCTCTCGCATGCCCACCACAAGAATGACAGCATCAAGTGAGCCTCTTTCCTAGCACCTAGGAGCCTGACCCCACCTGTGATCTTGTCCTTTTGAAGCTCACAGTGTGGTGGTGAAGGTGGCCATGAAGGAGGGAATCACTGAAACAATCAAGCAGTCACAGTTTTGATGAATTCCATAAAAGAAGAGCTCAGGGAGCTATGGAGGAGTCAGGGAAGGCTTCTTGGAGGAAGTGACATTAAAGCAAGATCTGAGAAATGAGTGGAAACTGGCCTGGCAAAGCAGAGGCAGCAGGAACAGCATGTGCAAAGGCCCTGTGGTAGGAAGGCTAGAAATGGAGCGCAAAGAGAAACTGACATGATGAGGCTGAATGATGTGGTTGGGTCTGGTCACTGGGGGCTTTGCAGTTCATGTTGAGTGATTTGAGTTTTATTTCTAAGGAGAACAAAGAGCATTATAGGCAAGGGGTGGAGGTGGGAGGTCGAATGTGCATTCAGAGATGACCATGGTGTGAAGTAGAAGACTGCAGAGGACAATGGGGGTATGTAGAAATGTTGAATTTAGAGGAAGATCTGGATCAGGCAGATGGTGGGGTGATGGTGGGTAATTGTCAAATGTTATTTGGGAGCGGGGATCAACAGGGCTTGGAGGCTCATTAAATGTGGTGGTTAAACAGGCAAACTGAGGTACAGAGACGTGAAATCACTTGTCCCAAGACTGGACTGGCTAGTATAGAGTGTTGATTGCTTTCATAGAAACAAAGTAACTACGAATGAAACAATGCAGATGTTTATTTTTATCCATCTCATAAATCTCCAACTTGAAGATGGAACAGGGTCGTGGAACAACCTTGCCTAGGAGGTCATCCCGTCTCCCAGGTGCCTTTTGCCTTGTTGCCTCTCCAACCTTAGATGTGAGCCTCACCCCCCCATGGTTGGGAATGGATCACCCTACTCTGTCCATCTTCCAGCCCAGGTGAAAAGTGAAAGGAAGTGTAGCGTATGCTCTTTCTTTTCAAGGTCATGATCAGACAGTGAACACATCACTTCTATTCATTCTCCTCAGCCAGATTTTCGCCAGGTGGCCACAGCTAGCTGCGTCTGGCCCACCCTACTCCAGCACTACTTCATCTTAACTTATGTCTTAATTACATCTACAAAGACGCAGTTTCTAAATAAGATGAAATTCACAGGTACCAGAGTTTAGGACTTTAACGTATCTTCTGGGAGGAACACAGTCCAACCCATAACAGCCACCTCCACCCTTGTATGCTGGGCTCCCTTGCAGCCTCACTCTAATGCTCTAATCTTGTCTAAACTTTTCTTTATACACCACCTAGATAATAAATGTAGAGACAGTACCATGTGCCCATCTCATGCCACCTGCACCAGCACTGTGGACAGTTACTATTGTGCTTGCAAACAAGGATTCCTGTCCAGCAATGGACAAAATCACTTCAAGGATCCAGGAGTGGAATGCAAAGGTGAGTTCATATCCCCTCAAACCCTCCAGCATTTGGTAGTAAAATCAAGCAAAAGCGGGCTGGGTATTGAATGTAGGTACTCCCCCACCCCCCTTTTAAAAAATCTGGTTTAATAATCTATACCTTTTAAGTGGAGCATTAGGCCATTTCTGTTCAAGGTTAATATTGATATGTGACGGTTTTGTTCCTGTCACAGCATTACTAGCTAGTGTTGCTAGCAAATGTGACTTACTTATTTCCTTCCTTCTTTCCTTCCTTCCTTCCTTCCTTCTTTCCTTCCTTCCTTCCTTCCTTTCTTCCTTCCTCCCTCCCTCCCTCCCTCCCTTCTTTCCTCCCTCCCTCCCTCCTTCCCTCCCTCCCTCCCTCCCTCCCTCCCTCCCTCCCTCCCTCCCTCCCTTCCTTCCTTCCTCCCTTCCTTCCTTCCTTCCTTCCTTCCTTCCTTCCTTCCTTCCTTTCTTTCTTTCTTCTTCCCCACCCTTCCTCTCTCTGATCGTGTAAATAAATTCCTGGTCACTGTAAAATTTCATGGATGGTTGAGTTTCTTCACAATATGGTGGCTGGATTCCAAGGATAAGCATCCCAAGAGAACAGGTGGAAGGACATCATATTTTTATGACCTAGTGTCACTTCCACCATAGTCACAAGCATGCTCAGATTCCAGATGAGGACATACATTTCATTGCTTGATGGAAAAAGTACCAAAGTCACATTGAATGATGTGCATATGGAATGGGAGATATTGTTTTAACATTTTTTTTTTCAAAATACAGTCTTCCGTGTAGTATAAGCAAATTTGTAACTCTAACTCTCTGTCTAGATGTTGATGAATGTTCTGAAAGCCAGCCCTGCGGTCCTAATTCAGTCTGCAAAAACCTGTCGGGGAGGTACGAGTGCAGCTGTTTACATGGTTTCTCTTCTCCCACTGGAAATAACTGGAAACCAGGAAAGCCAGGCAATTTCTCCTGTACTGGTAATGCTCTCAGACTCCCAGGGATGGGTCTTGGGTGGGGGATGATTTCATGTATTTCTAAACTTAGGCACCCAATTTCTTATCTGCTCACCCTCTTCCACTGCTTCTCAGATATTAATGAGTGCCTCACCGGCAGGGTGTGCCCTGAGCATTCTGACTGTGTCAACTCCATGGGAAGCTACAATTGCAACTGTCAAGTTGGATTCATCTCTAGAAACTCCATCTGTTTATTATTTACCTACTTAATTAATTAAGGGTCATCTCACTGGAAGACCCTATGAGAAAGGCATTTTTCTCATGTAGGGATGAGAAAATTGGGGCTCAGAGAGGTAAAAACATATAGTTGCCTATATCTTTTTCTCTATCCCTTTACTTTGGGCCTGTGGGTGTCTTTACATGTTAGGTAGGTCTCTTGTAGGCAGCACATGGTTAGGTCTTTTTTTTTTTTTTTTTTGTATCTTGTTTAACAATCTATATCTTTTAAGTGGAGCATTAGGCCATTTCTGTTCAAGGTTAATATTGATATTTGAGGGTTTTGCTCCTATCACAGTGTTGCTAGCTAGTTGCTTTGTGATCTCAATTGTGTAAATGCTTTATAGGATCTGTGAACTATATGCAAATGTTAAGTGGAAAGCTGGGATTTGAACTCCTGTCGAGGACCTACTATAAGTCAGATAATGGTATCAGAATATGATGGGGTGCATTGTCTCCAGATTGATATTTCCCCCAGGGGGCAATGGCAAGATCTGGACATATTTTTGATTGTCACAACTGGTGATGGTGGGGAGAGGTGCTGTGTATGCTACAGGCATCTGATGGGAAGAGGTCAGAGATGCTGCTAAACATCCTGTAATGTACAGGAAGGCCCTCACAACCAAGAATAATCTGGCCCTAA
The DNA here is from genome assembly GCF_043159975.1 of Macaca nemestrina. Taxonomy (NCBI): domain Eukaryota; kingdom Metazoa; phylum Chordata; class Mammalia; order Primates; family Cercopithecidae; genus Macaca; species Macaca nemestrina. The sequence continues at coordinate 6,499,167 of NC_092144.1, forward strand.
CTGCCAATAGTGCTGAGGTGGAAAAACCTATTTTGGGCTGGGCGTAGTGGCTCACATCTGTGATACCAGCACTTTGGGAGGCCAAGGTAGACGGATCACTTGAACTTGAAGTTCAAGACTAGCCTGGCAAACATAGTGAAACCTTGTCTCTACTAAAAATACAAAAAATTAGCCAGGCATGGTGGCAGGCACCTGTAATCCCAGCTACTCAGGAGGGTGAGGCAGGAGAATTGCTTGAACCTGGGAGGCGGAGGTTGCAGTGAGCTGAGATCATGTCATTACACTGCAGCCTGGGCAACAGAGAAAGACTCTGTTTAAAAAACAACAACAACAAAACACACAAAACCTATTCTGGGGAGATTCTACAGTCCAAACTTCAGAACTTTCCCCTAAAAGCTATTTGAATTAACACTTGAAAGTTATCTTTAATCAGCCGGGTACGGTGGCTCCCACCTGTAATCTCAGCAGTTTGGGAGGCCAAGGTGGGCTGATCATGAGGTCAGGAGATTGACACCATCCTGGCTAACACAGTGAAACCCCATCTCTACTAAAAATACAAAAAAATTAGCTGGGCATGGTGGTACGTGCATGTAATCGCAGCTACTCAGGAGGCTGAGGCAGAAGAATGGCATGAACCAAGGAGGCAGAACTTGCAGTGAGCCGAGATCGTGCCACTGCACTCCAGCCTGGGCAATAGAGCGAGACTCCATCTCAAAAAGCAAAAGACAGTTGTCTTTAATCTTTTCTCTCCCTTCACATTAAAGCGGTCATCACACC